>NC_134234.1:307608092-307911123 GCF_965152275.1 Natator depressus
TGTATTATGCCTCGACTGTCCTCAGAGGGTTTTTTCAGAACTTTACTCTTCACCATATGTGAACATCCACATTTCCCCAGTCCACCAATCCGCATTTAATTATACTTTATTGAAAGCTGTACAGTAGTTATAGGTTTGAACTCTTCTCTTGCTGTGGTCTTCTGTTGTCCTAAAAATATCACACATCTTTAAAGACTTGAAGGTAATTTATTGAGAACTGGAGAAATGACACATACTGCATTGTCTATACTCAAATATATTTTCAGAACCATTTTCTTACATTTCCTTGGCTTTAGGTCACATGTGCTTTCAGAATAGAAATGGGAGCACTGGACTCACGGTGTATACTTACTTGATAGTAAATGTGTCTATGGACACATGCCAGAAAGTTCATCAGGAATTTAGGTGCTGTATTTTCATAAATGATGATGATATATAATGTTGACAGGTAGAGTGGGTATATTACTACTTAAGGCCTTTATTACTTATGGCTTTCATATTTGTGCTGATGCATTGTCTTGTGGTGTCTTAAAACTACATTGCATCAATCTTCTTGCAGTTACACAGTATTATTTATTGTGTTGTGTAGTTGACGCTTTTTTGTCAATGGTGTTTTAAGTCTTACCGGGAAGAGGATAAGATCAGAATTTCTGAAGTCTAAGCCCTGATGCAAGCACCTTGTCCCCCAACTCCAGACTAAAAGTATCTTACAGTATGATTAGCAGATGGAGAGACTAATAGACATGAGATTGTGTGCTGGGAAATATAACACAAACAGGAGTTAGATAAAAACAAAGTACTCTTACTGGAAGGCTGCAATATAACACAACTTTATTTCTTAGAATTCAGAACACACAAGAACCCGCAAACAGAGAGAGAAACAAAGAAGGTTGCTCCCTAAAACAGAGAGGCACATCTCACTCCACCTAACTTGAGGATGTCTGTTTTCAGATTGATTGTTGCTAGTTCTAGATAACATGCTTCCCTACAGAGCCCCCAAGCCTGCAAACATGACCAGGAAAACCCCCTGAAATGTAAAGTGACAGCCTACAGTTTTAACAGAGAGTTTTCAATACATCACAGATTGTCAATATGAAGACTGGCTATTACAATGTTTGTGGCATTCCTTTTTACAGTTCTCCCACTTCTCTTCAGGAATGCTCCTATTACCTTGCGTAAAAATAAATGCAAAGTAACCAGCAAAATTCTCATTTACTATTATTTTTGATCTTACGTCAAGGGAGATCAACTTGAACTCTACTTAACTTCAGAAAATTAAGTTAAATACAGTTTTAGGTACTACAAATGCTGAAGCCACATCTGACAATTGTTATGGTTTTCCCCATACACATTTTCTTATTTTTAAGCATGTTTTTTTCTCAACAAATGATGTGTTAAGGACCCACGTGGACAAAAAAGTAAACTCACTACTTGGCAATGTAGGGGAAACAGTGAGAATGTTCTACAAATGTGCAAAATCAGCTAATGGGGATGAGGGTGAACATGGGAAACAAGTTTTTTCTAAGGCCTTGTCTACCACATAAATTTTACCACTTTAACTATATACAGGTATTTAAAGTGGCACAATTCCCCCTCCCCTCCCCCCGTGACCCCAAGTGAGGATACAGTTATACCAGTATAAAGGTGCTTGTCCTTGTACAGCTATTCCTGTACAGGAAGGTAAATAAGCTATACAGGTGCAAGGAACTTTTATTCTGAAATAGCTGTGGACACAGTTGAGATTGTACCAGTATAAATATTTCAGTTAAAAAAAAAAAAAGGGATCAGAAGCCCAGTCTACCTGGAGTTAGCATGTAATGCTCTCATGACAGACCAAGTGTTGTCATAGTAGGATCCTGTGCCTCTATAGATTGTCAGTTTTTCCATGAGGGTGTTGTTGATTAGGTCAGTTAGCCAATCAAAGAATGAGGGGGCAATAGTAGATTTCCATTTTTGTAAAAAGACCCTTTTGGCTACTCTGTGTGCTGCAGCAATCAATTTCCTTGCATTACTTGATCAGGGTACATCATCTACTATGCCAGAAACCCAGAGGATTGATGTAGGCTAACCATACACATTAATCTTGGTCCTACATTCATTTTAATAGCTTCTACCTTTCCCAATAAAAATATAGGTAGAGACTGCCATTTCTCTATTGTCTTTTGTCAATTCTCTGACACCCATATTTGCAGATACCAACTCTGATAAATTATAGCATATCTTGATGCCTAAGTAGGTTCTCTTTTTGCATGAATGAAAGGAGAATGATAGATTTTTCATATCCATTTAAAATACAATCACTTAAGTCTTGTTTCAGTTTATCTGAAATCCGGATATCTCAAAATAGTTTACTGTAGATAGCAGCAGCGGAATGAAAGAGGATGGATTTTTGAGCGTGAGCAGAATATCATCAGTGTACAGACTAATCTTGAACCATCTTGGATGGTAATTCCTTCAGGGGAGGGTATCTGTCTGATGTATGTTGCTAATGGTCCCATAGCTATATCAAATGGTAGAGGCAATAGAGGCCCCCCGATGCATTCCTAGATTTAACTGAAAAGTGGAAGAGAGAAAACCTTTTGTTTGCAGGTATGGCCATTCCACTTGATCAAAGGCCTTTTCAGCATCTAACAATAAGATACCAGCTGAAGCATTGGTTGTTTGTGCCTGGCAAATGAATTGGAATATCTTCCAAGTATTATCTCCTGCTAATCTGCCATGAATAAAACCCACCTGATACACATGAATGATTGACGGCGGAATGTACTGTAAGTCTGAAGTGAGACTCTTTGTCAGAATTTTATAATCTGTGTACAACAGAGAGAAGAGTCAGTAACTGCCACAATGAAGACCATCCTTGTCTTTTTTTAGAATTAGGGTAATTACGGTCATCCTTGTGTCTCTTGACGTTATTGCTGTTGTAAATATTTTTTATAGACTTCTGACAATATATCTTTAAATATTGTCAGAAGTCTATAATAAAAAAGGGATCAGAGCTAAGTGAGCCAATTGCCTGCTTAACTTCTAGGAGAAAGATATCTTCCTCCATATAATCAGTTTGAGGTAGCAACAATATATTTCGGGGTACTCCCTCCACGAATGTGTCAAATAGAATGAAATTGAACTCACCATGAGATGTATAATCGGACTCATGAAAGTCTTTAAGTTGTTTGTTAATTTTATCAGGTTCTAATATAGAAAGACGGCTGTCCTGTAGCAATGTGGATATAGTGTTATTGGATGATGCCGTTTTACTTTTTGTTGCTAGGAGTTTGCCTGCTTTACTCCTCATTCATATGCCTCCATTTAGCTTTCTTAAGCATGAATTCAATCTGGGTGGACATACGTTCATAGTATGTGTATTTTGAGGAGTGCAGTGGCTCATTATTCTGAGAGTCTTCGTTAAGGTTTTTTTCCCCTTGAAATTTGCTACCTCCTCCGCCAAAGAATTAGATAATTCATTTCTTTCTTCTTTTCAGAGGCAAATTTTATGCATTCTCTCTTTAAGGTAGCCTTCAGTGCTTCCCATAAAGTTGTAATAGAAAAGACAATATTTGTATTTTCCTTCAAGAAGTTGGTTATGAATGTTTAAATCACTTGAAGAAATTTAGGTTCTCTAGGTAGAAGTGTGTTTAATTCCCATCTCAAGGATCTTTTAGCACTGTGACCAGTATTTATGTGAGGAGAAATTGGAGCATGATCAGAGATGATATTACTGACTTCTGTCTCTGGACATGCAGAAGCTAGCACCTTAGATATCATAACAAAATCTAATCTGGAATAGGAGGCATGAACCATGGGGAACAATGTATAGTCATATTTTGTAGGATGCTTCAGTCTCCAAATATCTATTAGTTCAATATCCTTGAGTAGGGATAATGGATGGTTTGCAAAGGCCTGATATTTTCACCTAGAATATTGAGATTTGTTTATGATATCATCCATGACAGCATTCTAATCCCCTCCTAGTACCACTGGGACATCAGCACTGTTGAAATAATGTCAGTTATTTCTGTGGTAAAAGTTGCATTGCCCCCACTAGGATTTCATGTACTCCCGCAAATTAATCTCTCAGTGTTGAAAATGCTTTCAATTATTATGTATCTACCCCCTGGATCTGACCACAACTGAATAGATTGAAAAATTAGGCTCTTGTGTATAAGTATTGCTACTCTCCTGCTTCTGGAGTTGAAAGAGTAGTGACACAAAGAAAATTTAAAATCCTTATACTTGAGTTCCTTTTTGCCTAGCAGCAGACATCAGCTTAACTTTGTCATTAAATCTGGGTAATTTTAAAATGATGGGCCTGGGGTTATTATTTTTCTCTCTCTTTCTGGCCCCTGCCACTCAATGAGCCCTTTCAGTCTCCAGGGGAGGCAATCCAGGATCCAATCCCAGTACCTCAGAGTGCGTATTCTTGAGAAATCTATCATGTGTTTTCCTTCCAGCTCTTCAGGGACCCCCAGTTACTGCAAATTATTCCTGCGCACTCTGTGTTCAAGATCTTCTTTCTCCTCAAGACTGGTTTGTCTTTGCCTTAAGGAAGCATTCTTTATTTTAACCTCCTTCAGTTCCATGGCAGTTTTTCATAGTTCATTATGTAAATAGGTCAAACGAGCTTTGACTTAATCATAGAATATCAGAGTTGGAAGGGACCTCAGAAGGTCTTCTAGTCCAACCCCCTGCTCAAAGCAGGGCCAATCCCCAATTTTTGCCCCACATCTCTAAATGGCCCCCTCAAGGATTGAGCTCACAACCCTGGGTTTAGCAGGCCAATGCTCAAACCACTGAGCTATTCTTCTCCCATATCTTTAGAGAGCTCATGCATATCTTGAGATAAAGATCAAATTTAGTAGTTAGAAAGTCCTTCATAGCTGAAAAGTCCTGTGTGAGAGATTACTGGGTTTCCTCAGCCTTCTCTTTCTTTAGAAAAGGAGTACTTGTGGCACCTTAGAAACTAACACGGCTGCTACTCTGAAGTCTTTCTTTAGAGACTCAGGCTTGGATCATTCTGCATTTCTATTTTCCCCAGCAGCATACAAAATAACCCAAGAATAAGAGTCTCCTTAGTCTAATTACAGGTTTCAGACTAGCAGCCGTGTTAATCTGTATTCGCAAAAAGAAAAGGAGTACTTGTGGCACCTTAGAGACTAACAAATTTATTTGAACATAAGCTTTCGTGAGCTAGAGCTCACTTCATCGCATGCATTCAGTGGAAAATACAGTGGGGAGATTTATATACATAGAGAACATGAAACAATGGGTGTTACCATACACACTGTAACGAGAGTGATCACTTAAGGTGAGCTATTACCAGCAGGAGAGCAGGGGGGAAAAAACCTTTTGTAGTGATAATCAAGGTGGGCCATTTCAAGCAGCTGACAAGAACGTCTGAGGAACAGTGGGGAATGGAGGGGGGGAATAAACATGGGGAAATAGTTTACTTTGTGTAATGACCCATCCACTCCCAGTCTCTATTCAAGCCTAAATTAATTGTATCCAGTTTGCAAATTAATTCCAATTCAGCAGTCTCTCGTTGGAGTCTGTTTTTGAAGTTTTTTTTGTTGAAGAATTGCAACTTTTAGGTCTGTAATCGAGTGACCAGAGAGATTGAAGTGTTCTCCGACTGGTTTTTGAATGTTATAATTCTTGACGTCTGATTTGTGTCCATTTATTCTTTTACGTAGAGACTGTCCAGTTTGACCAATGTACATGGCAGAGGGGCATTGCTGGCACATGATGGCATATATCACATTGGTAGATGTGCAGGTGATTAGTAAATTTCTGACAGAAAGTGACAGTTTAGATACTTGGGAGCCCTTAACTGATGAGGAATTACTGTGTGGGTTGAGGAAACCAGGAATCAGACATTCTTCTTGGTCATGAGATCCCCCTCTCTCTCCTGAGAGGCAGGAATTCTTTAACTTAGCTGATTTAAATTTATAACTTCCCCTAATTTGGTATCCTAAGCATCCTATTTTTTCCTTTTTCCTCCCCCAAATGAACTCTCAGAAGATTTGCAGAGTTAGAATTGGATTGATTTTTGTGATTTCTTTGTGACTATGAACAGAGATTAGAGCTGAAAGAAAAGTGACTCATCTAGTGTAGATGTTCACTGCTGCATGACTGACAGCTTGTGAGTGAAGAGAAACATAGTTGCCTTTTCCTGTGGGAAGTCAGCAGGGAAAAGGACATTTCATTCAGCTAAACTGAGGACCTATTTTGAAAGAGGGTGCTTCATTTGTACCAGGAGAGTGGGCAACACTATCACAAACTCTCTCTCTACAATATCCAGAAATGCTCTTTCCCCAAAAAGTTAAATATATTCTACACTGGTCCCTGTTTTGATTACGTTCTCTTTCCTATCACTGGGCCTGGAGCAAAGCCAAACTGAAAAACACCTATTGACATCAATAGGGTTTGGAACTGGCCGAAGACTTTATCCTGTCAGGCTTCTGTAACAAAGAAGCTTTCTGCTCCTTCAAAAAGATCTATGGTTAAGTATTGAGACTGCTTTTTTGACCTATTTCTTTCAAAGAACTTCTTTTTGAATTACTCCCTTCCCAATAATCCACTCCTAACAGACTTCAGACCTATTGTGAAGATTTCTTTGGATGTAGTTGGTTACCTTTAAAGAAAAACAAAACAAAACAAAACCTTTACTAAAGAGAAAGTATTCTACTTCATTTCAAAATCAGTCTAAACCTGAGGGTTATGTCATCCAGTTGCAGCAGTTGGAAACAAACTCCTTCAAACTGGAGAAAAAAATCAATATTCTTCTTTGTTTAAAAAAAATCCTATATAGTTCTAGAGACAGACAGACATTGGTTCATTCCAGATTCTATTATTATTATTGTGTTAGGCACTAGACCAACACATATAAATACACAGTTCCTGTTTCAAGGAGTTTAGGCTCACTTCTTTGCTATTGTCAAATTTAAGGCAACACTACTATTTGGAGGCAATCTGGGGATGAAGGATCTGAGCAGCAGTAATGAGATCATGTGGTCTGAATATTTTTTTCAATACATAAATAAATAAATAGCCCTACTCACCACTGGCCCTTTACCTAATAATTTGCAGTTGCTAATTTCCTTTAGACATGGTTGCAGTGGGGGGGGGCGGGCTGAGGAGGAATTAATAGAAAAGGATAGTCATTTGAGATGTATTGGCAGCATACAACTATGATCCCAGTCGAAAGCCCACTGATATAAATGGAAAGACTCCCTTGTAAATCAACATCCTTGCTTTCCGGTTAGGATTTTGGTATTTGGTTAAGAGACCAAACAAGCATCACATTCTCATTTACACCAGCATAAATCTAATGTAGTTTATTGATTCTGGCAGAGTTACACTAGGTTAATGTGAGATCACAATTTGGCCCATGTAACAAGACTTTCTTGCCAGTTCTCTGTACTTTTTTGGTGCTTTATTTTCTGTGGAGACTACGAATGAAGAGGACAGCTGTATCTGCTATTGGGAGCTGGACACCACAAGATTCAAACAGCCAACGAACTGCCCCATCTTTGCAGCATAATTCTCCATTGACCAATGAAATTGATTTTCATAAGTTAAGTCCTGCCATTAGGCTCAGGAATGTTTTGGCAGGGAAAACCTCCACATTGTGGCAGATATGTATCACAACACCAGGTACAAATCTGCAAGGCTCCCACACAGTTTACAGGGGTTATCTTCTCTTTGGAAGTGCATGCCATAAAGGCATAGCAACCTATTCAAGGGAACAAAATTGCCGTATATCACTATGAATTCCTACAGCTGCAAGCCACAGAAGTAAGTGGTGTTTGAAGTGTGTGACTGAGTGCAGAAGTTTTGGAACAAGAACATATATAATTTATCAGTAAAAGCAGCAGAAGGAGGAGGAGTTCAACTTCAAAGAGAGAGGATGTGGGTTTGAAAACGATAAGCAGCTCATCTGGTACTGATACATCTGGGGATTCAAATGCAGAAGGCCTGGGTCCCTAGTTGATGGGTGAATCATTGATTTCAGAGTTAGTGCACCCCCAGTTTATAAATCTAAGATCTTTCTTTAATCTGGAGATAAGTTTTGGAGAATTTCTCCAGCAGAATTCACTTTTGAAGAAGTGAGAGACCTATGTATTAATTTATTTACTATAAGCAATCATCTCTAATTTAAAGGGGAAACTCTGTAAAACAATAGATGCACTTGTTAAAAATCTCATTTCATCAGGGAATGACGTGTTTCCCCATGCATTCAGCCTGAGTAAATGAACTTGGCTCCACAGAGGTGGAGTAGGACAGAATAATCCCCTCCCCAGGCTACAAAGCTGCTGTTGATGTCTCAGGGCTATAGTATCTTCTGAAGTCCATGCATCCCCTTATATGTGGGGGGAGGAGGAATGCCTTTTGGTCATCATAGTCACAAACCCACTATCTCCCTCCAAGTAGGCCTCTGCATTGATGCAGAAAGAGCCCCCACAGAGTGCACATCCCCTGCCAGGCCTCCTGAATCATATTCTTCCTTACATAGCAGAACTATATAGGCCTCTCTGTGTCTGGTGCCCTCTGTAGCCACAAAGGAGGGGGCCCCTATGAGAATACCCAGTATGTATGTTTAATACATTTTGAAGGACAGCATTAGGGAAAAAAAAGCTCCACTTTTATTTACCTGCAAAATTCAAGATTGTATGTGTCTCCATTTTATACTTTAGTTGATAGAACGAGAAATAATAGTAATACATAGTTCTTGTATCAGACTTTTATTGCTGAAATGTACTGGATGCACCTGCTTGTCCTATGAATTTCATTCTTTCCTCAGAAAGACAGAACCCTCAATTCAGCCATCTCCCATTAAACACTAATGATCCTGATTCTGCATTCACCATCATGTTGCATCCAGCTATATGGAGCTATGTTAGTTTCCATGGGTCCCTACCCACATAGATCAGATTGCAGGGTCAGGGCTTTAAGGTTTTGCTGTTCACTTAAACTAATCTCAGTCCCTCCTTTGGACAATCCTATTGGTTTTGGAGATGGTTATCCAGCCAGCCAACCACACAAGAGGAGATTTCTAAGAAAGAGGCTAGCCTTTATAGGGATTTTGTGTCCTCCTTACCATGTTCTCTCACTAGAATCTCAAGGTAATGAAACCCTGCCTCCACACTGTATCTCCTTATCTAAAAGTCTTTCATGAAAAGGTGCTAGCTGAGGATGTTGATAACTTCAGTGATATTGGGGAGTTATTATTAATCACTATTATAATAAGTAGCACAGATACAGAATTTTACATTTTCAAACCTTGTATAAACAGGTAATTATATATAAAAATTTACACAGAAAGAATCCCATTAGCCTTACTGAATGCAATAATAATAAAATACTTAGCATCTATAGAGCTATTGTTTTAAACATCTGTGTATTCCCATTATTGCCATTTACACTCTGTTACAATACAAAACACATGTAACTAATGTAAGTACACTGCTGCGTCTTAATATATGTAATTTTGTGGTAAATGTGTCCTGAAAAGTGTAGATAATGTATAGTCATTAAAAGTCAACATTTACCAACATCTGCCACTTTATAATACGTCAATGACAGCAGTTAGTTTTCTATTCTAAGTGCAGGGAAATAGTGCACCAGCTCAAAATACCTGTACAGAAGGTCTGAAAACTCACTAGTATTGCAAACCCAAAGTGGTGTTCAAGAGGAAAATCCTCAGACTCTGCTAGGTTCTTCCATCCATGTTTGAAATCCTCAGATTAGAGCAGTTGATAGGCCTTTTCCCCAAAACAAAAGCAGGCATGAAAAATTGTTGACATTATCACTGATTTCCAATTTTTGCATAATTTTCTGCAACATTTAAAAGAAATTAGTTTATTGAGAACTCTGTTTTCAGTAAGAAAAAATCATGAAAAATTGGAAAATGCGTCCATATCAATCCAGCAAAATGCAAACAACTTTGAAATTTTTCACAGCTCCGCTTCCCCATTTTTCTATCAGTTCCACCACAAACAGCTTTGCAAAGTGAGCAAGAAGTTAACTGAGGTTTTCAGAAGCACTCAGTACTGGCCTAACTGCTCCCATTCAATGGTAAAACTTCCATCATATGCCAGAACTGAATGCTTTAGAAAATACCACCCTAGTATCACAAATAGGAAATTCTGCAGCAATACTGGCAACCGAGGATTTTATCTTCCTCTGAAGAAGTATTGACAGGTTTCAGAGTAACAGCCGTGTTAGTCTGTATTCGTAAAAAGAAAAAAGAAAAGGAGTACTTGTGGCACCTTAGAGACTAACCAGTTTATTTGAGCATGAGCTTTCGTGAGCTACAGCTCACTTCATCGGATGCATAGCATATCGTGGAAACTGCAGAAGACATTATATACACACAGAGACCATGAAACAAAACTTCCTCCCACCCCACTGTCCTGCTGCTAACAGCTTATCTAAAGTGATCATCAAGGAAGGCCATTTCCAGCACAAATCCAGGTATTCTCACCCTTCCCCCCCCCCCACACAGACACACATACAAACTCACTCTCCTGCTGGTAATAGCCCATCCCTCTTTGAAACCTCTCTTTATAATGCGCATGATAATCAAGGTGGGTCATTTCCAGCACTAATCCAGGTTTTCTCACCACCCCCCACACACACACACCCCTCCAAAAACCACACACACAAACTCACTCTCCTGCTGGCAATAGCTCATCTTACAATGTGCACAGCAATAATCCAAGTTTAACCAGAACGTCTTGGGGGGGGGGGGGTTTGTAGGAAAAAAACAAGGGGAGATAGGCTACCTTGCATAATGACTTAGCCACTCCCAGTCTCTATTCAAGCCCAAATTAATAGTATCCAATTTGCAAATGAATTCCAATTCAGCAGTTTCTCGCTGGAGTCTGGATTTGAAGTTTTTTTGCTTTAAGATAGCGACCCTCATGTCTGTGATTGCGTGACCAGAGAGATTGAAGTGTTCTCCGACTGGTTTATGAATGTTATAATTCTTAACATCTGATTTGTGTCCATTTATTCTTTTACGTAGAGACTGTCCAGTTTGACCAATGTACATGGCAGAGGGGCATTGCTGGCACATGATGGCATATATCACATTGGTGGATGTGCAGGTGAACGAGCCTCTGATAGTGTGGCTGATGTTGTTAGGCCCTGTGATGGTGTTCCCTGAATAGATATGTGCCTAACAACATCAGCCACACTATCAGAGGCTCGTTCACCTGCACATCCACCAATGTGATATATGCCATCATGTGCCAGCAATGCCCCTCTGCCATGTACATTGGTCAAACTGGACAGTCTCTACGTAAAAGAATAAATGGACACAAATCAGATGTTAAGAATTATAACATTCATAAACCAGTCGGAGAACACTTCAATCTCTCTGGTCACGCAATCACAGACATGAGGGTCGCTATCTTAAAGCAAAAAAACTTCAAATCCAGACTCCAGCGAGAAACTGCTGAATTGGAATTCATTTGCAAATTGGATACTATTAATTTGGGCTTGAATAGAGACTGGGAGTGGCTAAGTCATTATGCAAGGTAGCCTATCTCCCCTTGTTTTTTTCCTACAAACCCCCCCCCCCCCAAGACGTTCTGGTTAAACTTGGATTATTGCTGTGCACATTGTAAGATGAGCTATTGCCAGCAGGAGAGTGAGTTTGTGTGTGTGGTTTTTGGAGGGGTGTGTGTGTGTGGGGGGTGGTGAGAAAACCTGGATTAGTGCTGGAAATGACCCACCTTGATTATCATGCGCATTATAAAGAGAGGTTTCAAAGAGGGATGGGCTATTACCAGCAGGAGAGTGAGTTTGTATGTGTGTCTGTGTGTGGGGGGGGGAAGGGTGAGAATACCTGGATTTGTGCTGGAAATGGCCTTCCTTGATGATCACTTTAGATAAGCTGTTAGCAGCAGGACAGTGGGGTGGGAGGAAGTTTTGTTTCATGGTCTCTGTGTGTATATAATGTCTTCTGCAGTTTCCACGATATGCTATGCATCCGATGAAGTGAGCTGTAGCTCACGAAAGCTCATGCTCAAATAAACTGGTTAGTCTCTAAGGTGCCACAAGTACTCCTTTTCTTTTTTCTTTTCTCTGAAGAAGTAGGCTCTTACTATTCTGGAACTTTAATTTCTCATTGCTATTCTGGGTTTGCCTTTTTATCTACTGTCATAAATATAAAGGGAAGGGTAACCACCTTTCTGTATACAGTGCTATAAAATCCCTCCTGGCCAGAGGCAAAACCCTTTCACCCGTAAAGGGTTAAGTAGCTAAGGTAACCTGTCTGGCACCTGACCCAAAATGACCAATGAGGGGACAAGATACTTTCAAATCTGGAGGGAGGGACAAAGGGTCTGTGTGTTGCTTTTGCTGGGAACAGATCAGGAATGTAGCTTCCAACTCCTGTTAAGTTAGTAAGTAATCTAGCTAGAAAATGCATTAGATTTCCTTTTGTTTAATGGCTGGTAAAATAAGCTCTGCTGGAGGGAATGTATACTCCTGTTTTTGTGTCTTTTTGTAACTTAAGGTTTTGCCTAGAGGGATTCTCTATGTTTTGAATCTGATTACCCTGTAAGGTATTTACCATCCTGATTTTACAGAAGTGATTCTTTTACCTTTTCTTTAATTAAAATTCTTCTTTTAAGAACCTGATTGATTTTTCGTTGTTCTTAAGATCCAAGGGTTTGGATCTGTGTTCACCTGTACAAATTGGTGAGGATTCTTATCAAGCCTTCCCCAGGAAAGGGGGTGTAGAGTTTGGGGGGATTTTTGCGGGAAAGACGTCTCCAAGTGTTCTCTTTCCCTGTTCTTTATTTAAAACGCTTGGTGATGGCAGTATACTGTGCAAGGACAAGGCAAAGTTTGTACCTTGGGGAAGTTTTTAACTTAAGCTGGTAAGAATAAGCTTAGGGGGTCTTTCATGCAGGTCCTCACATCTGTACCCTAGAGTGGGGAAGGAACCTTGACATCTACTAACCAGTTTTTCTTGTTCTATATAAATCATGTTAAATTACTTTCCTATATTTGGCCCAACAGCACTGCAGCACTGTGGTAGAAAGAGCCACCAGAAAGGTTACTAGTTTACGTCACTCAGTTGTTGAGACCAGAGGGAGGAAGCAGGCTACCTGGTCACCCACCAGAAAAGAAGGTTACAAAACAATCAATCATCAGTAGGACTTATCAGAGTGTGGGAAGGGAGACAAGTCATAAGACACAGGAAAGGGAAGCGTAAAAGTTCAGCAGATCATGAAATTTCCTACATAGCCTGTACACTTGTGATATACTCGGGTGCAATCCAGTGAGGGGGCTGTGTCACCCCTGTTCTGAAACTTTGGATGCCTTACAATACCTTGCTGGTAGTAGCTACCACCTGGGCTCCTCACAGTCAGCCTCCCAGCATGCAAGTTACACCCTCAGTGTCTGTGTATAACTACAGCCTGCCAGCCACAGTTGGGTTAAATTTTGGTTTTCACCAGCATTGGTTATTCTGCAGGGTGACCCCAACACATCCCCAGTCCCAGAATTTCCCCCAGAAATGTATGTCCTGTACTGCCCAGTCTTCTCCCAGACAGTCAAAGAATATTAAGTCTGTTATTCCTTCAGGGGAACAATATATACCAGCTTGCCACCTTAAATGGAGTTACCCAGATGCTTTAAATTAAAAACACAGTGGATTAGATAAAACAATAAAACAAGTTTATTAACTACAAAAAGAGAAATTTTAAGTGAGTACAAGCAATGAAGCATAAAAGTCAGAAATGGTTACAAGAAAACAAAGATAAAAACAATTTCTAGTGCCTAGCTTAACAAACTATATTTGATTCAAAGCAAAGTTTCTCATCACATGCTTCCAGCAGCATTACTGACCAAATTTTCAGGTCAGGACCCCTCCCCCAGAGTCCAATGGCTGTTTCCTTTGTTTTCTCCGATGCAGAGAATGAGATGGGGGGGGGGGGCTCTTTGGGGTGTTTGCCCCTCCTTTTTATAGTTTCAGTCCCTCTTTGAAAACCATTTCCAGCTGAGTACCAAGAGAAAGGGTCTGGTGGAGGAGAAAACCTGATGCTGTTTCTTTACTGAGTTGCAGATCTTTTTCCCTACCCCCTCTCTTGCTATAGAATGGTCACTTGATAAGCAATGGCCCATTGTTGATTCCTGTATGGAGCATCAGCTTGCCTTTTGTCTTTGAGAAACTGGTTTAGCTACTCCTCAGACTTATTTGGGAAACACAAGTCAGTCATAATTTTAGTTCATGTTCATAACTTTACTCATAATGTTGCTACATACATTTTACCATGATATTACTGATCAGCAAGTTATGAGTTTTCAGATGATGCCTCAGAAGTCATGCCTTGTACAAAGATTACTACAACAGTGTGTAGGGTGTAAATACAGGGGTGCATTCCATCACAACCCTATTTAGTGCAAAGTTAATGCAATGGTCCTTTAGTTCCTGTTTAAAAAGTGGAGATGTAGGAGTGTTGGGTAATCTTCTTTTGTACACATGCAAATTTAACTATAATTTTCATTTTGTAATGTAGCACCGCAGTCTATTCAAATGTGGCACATTACTACTGAACTTGAAAAGGGGACTGCAGTTAGCGATGATATAGCTATAGCAGTATATAACTATGTTCTTTTGAGTACAAAACACTACAACATTCATAAGAAAAGTTGATTTTGCATCCATAATGCATGCATCCATAACATATTAGCTCTTTTTGGAGTTTGAAGATTAAAAAGGTAATTATTTGAGTAACACTTCATTTCCTATTACTGGATTCATTACCTAATAAGGATAATTGCATTATAAAAGTAGTAGGATACATTTTTCCCCCCTTACTATTCCAAACAAGAACAAAAATCCATAGGCCCTCAAACTGTTCCAAAACAAATTTAATCAAGCGTTGTGGTATAGATCCTCAGGTGGTACATATTGCTTTAGTGACTTCAGCGTTTGCAGCAGCTGAGACTCTGGCCCTTTATTCCTTGCTCTTTTATTACCCATTTGGTCAGATTCCTTTTGGCTCTCTGGTCTCAAAGGAGCAGTGTTTTCATTTATTCAGCTAAGCCTGGAATCAGAGAAGTAACATTTCAGTAGGAACAGACATACATATGGGGAGGGATTTTCAAAAGCACTCAGCATTGGCCTAACTGCTGCCAGTGAAGTCCACAAGAGTTTTATCATTGACTTCAAAGGGAGTAGAATTAGGCCAAAAATAAGCACTTTTGAAAACCCCACCCATTAAGTACTTCTCTTTATAGTATCATTACTGTCCAGTGTCTCAAAGCATCTGTTTGGGGATTTACCTAGTGTTGTTTCTCAGACCACATACTTTAATCTGAATTTTTAAGGATGTGAGAAATTTAGTGGCAAATTATTTTATATATATAAGTTTGAAGTTTACGCAAGATGCTTCTTAGATTACATGTTTTTAACTGAAAATGAGACTAAATCCATAAAATACTTTAAAGAATATGTTGTATTGATTCAAGGTGTTTTACAATTCTACTGGATTGACCCTGTTACATTTTATTCTAAAAATATATGGAGATTTTTCTATTGTGTTTGTTTCTCTCTGCTGGACATGAGCTAGAGGCTCCTTGGCTAAAATGATGCAAGGAAAGGAAGTGTCATCTAAGACATTTATCTGCTTGGTGCATATTACTTGTAAGTTTCATTCCATTTTATATAATGTTGCATGATTTTGATACAACACCTTTTATACTCTCCCCCCACCCCAGCTCATACATATGCAAATAGTATCCAGGCATTTTTCCATCTGCTCAGCAAACTAATATATAGCATTTACTTCATCTTCTGGATTTCAAAAATCACAAAGGCACATACTTCCTAAGCCTGAATCTTGAAGTCAATAGTAGATTTGCAGGATCAGAGCCTTATTTAGTAAAGACAAATGAGTCCACAGACATTTCTTTAACCCTAAAATCAGGGGGTCTGTCAAGGTTCCTTCCCCATTCTGAACTCTAGGGTACAGATGTGGGGACCTGCATGAAAACCCCCTAAGCTTATTTTTACCAGCTTAGGTTAAAACTTCCCCAAGGTACAAACTATTTTACCTTTTGCCCTTGGACTTTTTTTTGCTGCCACCACCAAGTGTCTAACAAA
Organism: Natator depressus; assembly: GCF_965152275.1. Taxonomy (NCBI): domain Eukaryota; kingdom Metazoa; phylum Chordata; order Testudines; family Cheloniidae; genus Natator; species Natator depressus. Next base: position 307,624,213 of record NC_134234.1, read on the forward strand.
TATATATAACAGGGAAAGAGCCCGCTTGGAAATGTCTGTCCCCCCAAAATCCTCCCCAAACCGTACACCCCCTTTCCTTGGGAAGGCTTGATAAAAATCCTCACCAATTTGCACAGGTGAAGACAGACCCAAACCTTTGGATCTCAAGAACAATGAAAAAACAAACAATCAGGTTCTTAAAAGAAGAATTTTAATAGAAGTAAAAGAATCACCTCTGTAAAATCAGGATGGTAAATACCTTACAGGGTAATCAGATTGAAAACATAGAGAATCCCGCTAGGCAAAACCTTAAATTACAAAAAGACACAAACACAGGAATATACATTCCATTCAGCACAGCTATTTTATCAGCCATTTAAACAAAACAGAATCTAATGCGTATCTAGCTAGCTTACTTACTATGTTCTAAGACTCCATTCCTGCTCTGGTCCTGGCAAAAACAGCACACAGACCGAGAGAGCCTTTGTTCCCCCCCCCCCTCCAGCTTTGAAGTGTCTTGTCTCCTCATTGGTCATTTTGGTCAGGTGCCAGCGAGGTTATCCCAGCTTCTTAACCCTTTACAGGTGAAAGGGTTTTTCCTCTGGCCAGGAGGGATTTTAAAGGCGTTTACCCTTCCCTTTATATTTATGACAGGGTCCCAAAGCTTATAGATTTCTGATGACCTCTAATCTCAGTGTTAAGAAGGTATTATTGAAAGCACCATTTTTTCTTTGTCTAGTCTTTCATTCCCTATTTCATTTTTTTAAATGTTTCCAGTGAGATGAGTTTTCCAAGGTGACTTCACAATTAATTCACATCATGTCAGAAACTGTTGCTTAAAGTAACTGACCTGAGAGGTTTTCCACTGGATTCTAAAAATAAAATAAGCAAATGCATCTAAGAATAACCTAGGTGCATATTTAAAATTTGCAGCTCAGAAGCATTCCTCTAATTAAATATACATATTGAATGGCCTACTTCCTTTCATATTCTCTGTTGAAACAGTGATACAGTTATGAATTAAATATGAGGTAAGACAAATATCTTATAAAGGGTCCTATTAAAAATAGTCCTAAGATTTCATGCTTAGTAAACTTCTAGACTTAGACACTGCACATCCCACTCCCAACTGATTCATTGGGAAATTACCCTTTTTGTTGTTTTCAAGTTTACCTTCATGCAGTGCCAGCTCCCTGAGCATTGCATAGCATCTCAGGGCATGGCTAGACTTGCAGATATAGAGCACTGTGAGTTAAACCCGCCTTCATAGAGCGCAGTAGGGAAGGTGCTGCAGTCTGTCCACACTGACACCTGCAAGCGCACTGGCATAGCCACATTTGCAGCACTTGCAGCGGCATTGAGAGCGATGCATTATGGTCAGCTATCCCACAGAGCACCTCTTCCCATTCCGGTGCTGTGGCTTGTGGGAAGGGGGCGGGGAGCACAGGGCATTCTGTGTCCTGTCCCAATGCCCCGTGATGCATTGGTTCGCATCCCAGCATTCCCTTTGCTTCCATCCACATTTGGCGCCATCGTTCAACGTTTTTTGTACTGCACGCTCTGTCTTCCCTTTCGGTCTGCGGGAATGGAGCCTGAACTGCTGAGGAGGATGCTGACGAATCTCGCCAGCACATCACATTTGGCAGTCGAGTTATTCCTTATGATCCAAAGTGACAGTGAGGGCTCCGACGATATTGACTCGAGTAACGCATATGACATGAGTTTGCCTGTGGCATTCACGAACATGCTCACCACCATGGAACACCACTTTGGGGCTCGGGAAACAAGCACTGAGTGGTGGGATCACATCGTCATGCAAGTCTGGGATGACGAGCAGTGGCTGCAGAACTTTCAGATGAGAAAAGCCACTTTCATGGGACTGTGTGAGGTGCTCCTCCTCACCCTGCGGCACAAGGACACAAGATTGAGAGCTGCCCTGACTGTGGAGAAGCGGGTGGCTATTGCCATCTGGAAGCTGGCAACTCCAGACAGCTACCGATTGGTCGCTAACCAGTTTGGAATGGGGAAGTAGACTGTTGGAATTGCGTTGATGCAAGTTTTCAGGGCTATTAATTGCATCCTGCTCAGAAGAACTGTGACTCTGGGTTACGTGCATGACATTGTGGCTGGCTTTGCACGAATGGGTTTCCCTAACTGCAGAGGGGCGATAGATGGCACGCATATTCCAATTCTGACACCAGCCCACCTAGCCTCAGAGTACATTAATCAGAAGGGGTATTTCTCAAGGGTTCTCCAGGCGCTTGTGGATCACCATGGGCGTTTCATTGACATTAACGCAGGTTGGCCCAGAAAGGTGCATGATACACACATCTTTCAGAACACTGGCCTATTCAGGAAGCTGCAACCTGGGACATTTTCCCCCGGACCAGAAGATCACTGTAGGGGAAGTCGAAATGCCCATTGTGATCCTTGGAGACCCCACTTACCCTTTAATGCCGTGGCTCATGAAACCCTATACAGGGAGCCCTGACAGCAGCAAGGAGCAGTTCAACAACAGGCTGAGCCAGTGCAGAATGACTGTGGAATGTGCTTTTGGCCGTTTAAAGGGCTGCTGGTGCTCTCTGCATGGGAAGCTGGACCTGCCCGATGACAGCATCCCTGTGGTTATAGCCGCATGCTGTACCCTCTAACACATTTGTGAAGGGAAGGGTGAAAGATTCACTCAGGCATGGAACTCTGAGGTTCAACACCTGGAGGCTGAATTTGAACAGCCAGAGAGCAGGGCTATTAGAGGGGCCCCTCACGGGGCTGCTAGGATTAGGGATGCCTTGAGGGAGCAATTTGAGGCTGAAAGCCACCAGTAATGTCTGCTGCCCTGCATGGGAGTGAATTGCAGTGGTTAGTAGGAATCTGTGTTTGCTACGCTGACTTGTGGTGCCTGTTTCTTCCCTGGGCTAAGGTATCTTTTACTTTATATAATAATGTTTTCAAAGCCAAAAAATCCATTTATTGAAAAGAAATACAACTGCTTGGGAAACAGAAAGGGCAAGGGGGTGGGGTGGGGAGGGGAGGGGAATGGTACAATCACAAATCTGCATATGTCCTGTTATCGTACTCAGCCTTCCTGTCTGGAGTGCTGTGCCATGTGTGATGGGGGTTGAGTGCAGAGGGTAAGGGTTGTAGTTTTCAGGGCTGGGTGGTGAAGCTACAGGTGTTGGAGGCAGCTGGTGGCGGTAAGGACCCGGATGTTGGGGAAAGTGGGTTGGAGGTGACATGGGGGCACAAGGGAAAGTTTTGGGACAAGAGCTGTGGGGGGGGGCGGGGGGGCGTGGTAGTGCTCCGTCTGCATGGCTACAAGTGCCTGGATCGAGTCTGCTTGGCGCTCCATCATGCTTATCAGCTGATCTGTGCTTTGCTGCTGGAGCACCGTGCTTTTTTGCTGTCACTCCTCATTCTGCTGGTGGATCCTCCTTTCACTGTCCCACCACTCCTGCACTTCTTGATTTTCATTACTTGAATGCTGCATTACTTCATGCAACATGTCTTCCTTGCTTCTACGTGGCCTCTTTCTGATTCTTTTAAGTCTTTCGGCCAGTGATAACACGGACAGCTGAGATCTCAAGGTTGCATCTGTAAAGGCAAAATGCAACACTTAACAGATGCAGCATTGTTCACACCAGACAGAGCAATGATTCCCCCATACTTAAGGGCAAGCACAGTCTACACAATAGCATAATTTGCCTGTCCCAAAGCTAGCACATATAACCCACAGGAGCCCCAAAATGGTGAGTAAGCACAGGGTCAAGCGTGACGGATTGTTTCACAGGTGTACTGTCCTCTGGGTTTCTGTGCCTTGGGGAGAGCCAACAGTGGCAGGGGGCCCCTATACCGAACACTGTCCCCAGACTTTCCACAGGAGTTCGTCCTGGAAGATATCTTGCTGCTGAGTGTGACCTGGGAAGCAAGGGAGGGTCTTCTACTCCAATGCAGATTCCACCCAGGCCCATATGCAGCTTGCCTGTGTGCATCAATGGTCCCCCTGCCCCTCACAGCAGTGGCATGGACAAGTTGCCTTACTGAGACAAGGAACACAGTGGCTCCCCTGAGAAACCTGCACAAGCGCATTGCTCAAGTTCTGGATGAGACCTTTGACGAGATCACTGAGGCCGATTACCACAATGTGAGAGCACATCAACACCCTATTCTGCATTTAGGCATGCATGTAGCCCTAACCCTCCTCGCCCCAAGAGCCCACACTGAATAACTTCCTTCCTAAAATAAAAGCCGCTTACCGGGAATCTCCTCTGATGTTTATTCTTCCCCAAGCACCGGCTGCCGTGACTGGCTACCTTCCTCCTGGCTTGAGAACAGCTCCTGGCTGCATGCATCTAGGGATTCTGGGGTGTCTTTCTCCGCCTCAGCACCCTCGCTCCCACTTTGCTCCTCCTCCTCCAGCCTTGTTAAACTGCGCTCTGATGTGTTCATGGTGGTACTCAGAGTGGAGGTGGGGTTGCCCCCCAAGTATCATGTCCACCTCTTCGTAGAAATGGGCAGGTCCCAGGGGCAGCACCAGAGCGGCTGTTTGCCTCGCGGGCTTTGTGGTGGGCATTCTGCAGCTCCTTCACTTTAATCCTGCACTGCAGTGCGTCCTGGTCATGGCCCCTTTCCATCATGTCCCTTGATATCTGCCCAAAGGTATTGTAATTCCTATGGCTGGAGCGCAGCTGGGACTGGAAAGCTTCCTCCCCCCTGAGGAAGTCCAGCACCTCGCCATTGCTCCATACTGGGGATCGCCTGGCACGTGGAGGCATGGTCACCTGGAGAGATTCGCTGAGAGCACTCCACACCTGGCTGAGCAAACAGGAAGGGGATTTTCAAAATTCCCAGAGAATTTAAAGGGTGGGTCTGATGTTGGTCACCTGAGGGCAGGGCAGTAGAGTTCAAAGGGGTGACCAGAGTGGCTAGCACAGGCATTGTGCGACACTTCTGGAGGCCAATCAGAGTAGCCACAGAGTCAGAGCGCTCTATGTGCTTTGCCAGTGTGGACAGGTAGTGAGCTAGTGTGCCTGGGGCTCCTTTATTGCCCTGTAACTCACAAGTGTAGCCAACCCCTCAGGAATTGTAAAGTTCATTCAGATGAGCTCTCTTCCCCTGCTGAATGGTATGCCAGATGCAAACCTATTTTCATGGTTTGTTTCTGGCTCTGCAATGAATTTTCTGGCTCTGTGTTACTCCTGCCTAAACATCTATAGATATGTGGTGTGGGCAGGGGAGGCAGCTGGGGAGCTGTGCTTTTTAAATTACAAAGTCTCTGCTACAGTGAAAGTAAAAGGAAAATTTCCACTGGCTCTGGGCAGTGAGCAGTTTTAAAAGGTTCCCTGGTCGATTGATAGCCCCTTTCTGCTCAGCCAGGGAGAAGTGCATTAACTGCTAAAAAGCTTGTCTGTATTTGTGTAATTCAGTGGGCTTTTCCAGTGCTTGCTTCAATAGAACTGTGAACATGAACATTTCTTTGGGGAGTAAGACTTATGTGGAACTTATGTTATGTGGAACTGTAAGTTTGCTTAAAACTAATGAAGTAGATAAGTCTGCAGAAAAGGATGTTAACTCCATTCCAAAAATGAACACTAATACTGGATGAAAAAGGTACTTAAGCAGCATGCAAATTTTGGCTCTGATTCTGCCCTTGCAAAGGTCAGTAGCATAAATCCCGTTGTCTTTAGCAGGCATAAGCCCATCACTATCTATTTATAATACTTTTTTCTTTTATTTACAACATTCAACTGAACCAAATGCAGTGATTACAGCTGCAGGAGAAACTCCTGTCCCTGCCTATGCAGCTATGGAGGTTCCATCAGAATTGGAATCAATGTGCATTTTCAGCTAGGTATTTGGGGAGTTATACACACTTTGGGTAGTACAGAGCTTGCCATGTAGGAGGAGATGAGGCTAGGGTAGGCTGGGACAGGGGCTAGAGCCAGATGATCCAGTGGTGTGCAAACCTCTCATCCTTTTCTCTGTGGAGAACTGTGGAGCCTACTGTAGTCCCTAGCTATTGCAGGCTCCATAGAATGATTCCTCAACTGCTTTGTGGTTTCAGCACCTGATCCAAGTGATCAGATGTGAACAGAGGATTTGGACCTTGAGTACATGAAGCCAATAGGAGTTATGAGGGTTCAGGACCTCTCAGAATTAAGCCCTTATTCTTGATCTCTGTTGTGACTGGTTCTTTGTAACATCAGGATGCTATGGATTAAGAACTGGTATCAAACATTAAGAACTGGTATCAAAATCCACTGAGGCCAGCAGAACCTTACAGCACATCTGAATTTGACCCAAAGAAGGGAATGACATTAGTTGAAACATGCAGTAGATTAATATCATTCCAGTCTACTTTGGGCTAGAACCACAAAAGGATTTAGATGCCTGAGTCCAAAATTTAGATTCTCAAAACTACTACTCAGCTGCCAATTAACTCTCTAGGTGCCTAGGTTTCTGCCCCTAAAGTGTCCTAGCTTTCTGCTAGCTCACTGTGCACATGCCTACTAAGTCCTGAGGCCCAGCTCCTAGCTCACGCGTGGGCCCCTGTAGGATTCACATGATGCTAAAATAGTCATTGGAGCAGGGACTTGAACATGAATCTTACATCTCAGTGGAGTGCCTGACTGTGTTACAGATTCATTCTCTCTCTGATCATTGAACATTAATACAAAGTGGACCAGCACTAACAGGAAAGATTGAGGGAGGCCAGGTCCAGACTACCCCATAGCCCAGTGTTTAGGGCATGCTCAGGAGAGCTAGGTGTAAGTCACTGCTTTGCTCAGGCAGAGTGGGATTTGAACATGACTTGCCCACATTCTGGATAGGTGCTCTAACTGCTGAGCTATTGGGTTAAAATAGGGCACTGCCTCTTTTCCCACCCCTCAACAAAAGCCAGATCTGCCCATGATACATAACTCCAGGAGAAGTTCACAACTGTGACTCCTGAGTGAAAGGAAGTGCCTCCCCCTGGCCCTGAGTTAGGCATAGGTGGCTGCCTGCTAAGTTTTCTGGCTGTTCTGAATCCCATTTTTAGGTACATAAATCTTGCCAGCCATTGGATAGGGAGCCTGGGCACCTAATTCAGGGTTGCAGATTCCACTAGGTGGCAGTGAACCTAAAGTTAAGCTTTGCAGCAGAGCCTAAATCCGAGGTGGGCAAACTACGGCCTGCAGGCCGCATCCGGCCCATGGGACCCTCCTGCCCAGCCCCTGAGCTCCCAGCTGGGGAGCTGGCCCCTGGCCCCTCCCCTGCTGTTCCCCCTCCCCTGCAGCCACGGTGCTGAGTGGGCAGCACGGCTTGTGCCTGCCCACCTCCCAGGCTTTCCAATAAGCCTGCCCTGCTGCTCTGAGCAGCATGGTAAGGGGGGGTGGTTGTTGGATAAGGGGCAGGAGATCCCAGGAGGCAGTCAGGGGACAGGGGGGTTGGATGGGGGTGGGGGGCTTCCAAGGGGGGGAGCAGGGGGCATTGGATAGGGGTCGGAGCAGTCAGGGGACAAGAATTGTGGGGGGTTGAATGGGTTGGGTGTTCTGAGGGGGGCAGTCAGGGTGCGGGAAGTGGGAGGGGCAGATAGGGGGCAGGGGCCCGGCTATTTGGGGAGACACAGCCTTCCCTACCTGGCTCTCCATACTGTTTCACAACCCCGATGTGGCCTGAGGGCCACAAAGTTTGCCCACTCCTGGCCTAAATCATCTTTGTGGATCTAGCCCTTTATATCCAGTATTTACTGTTCTAGCATAATATAGTTTTGAACAGGATAGGAAATAGAGAGTAGCCCAATTTAAGCCCATGAAATTACAAACTGTAGCAACTTCAGGAACAATATTCTGTTTTTTCCAAGTCATGAGGAAAGAATTAGTTTCTGAAGTAGCCAGAACTCAAACCAGGCAAAGTTTCACCGATCAGACTTATCACTGCAACCTGCTCCTGAAAACACAGAGCAAGGGCAGTGCATTTTGGGGGGGAATTGATATACCATGCTTCATGTGTCTCACACTGACTAGCACATGTACACTTGCATTTTGCTCTAACTTCTGAATAGTTTTCAGGTCTAGACTTGTGTGAGCTGCACCACAGGAATCTAAACAACATTTCTTAGGTATCAACTACTATGAAAATTTACCCGTTTGCAGAGATTGAGAGAGTTTTACTTTCAAATCACTAACATGCAAGGAAGTTAACTTTAGAAGTCTGTGGATTTTTGGATAAGGTATTTCATTTGCCATGATTATGTCTGAAATCTGAAGAATCTGTTTCAGGATGCTGTTAAAAGTTGTTTTATTTCACTAACATAAATGAGGGTATCTGTAACAACTGTGCTAAGGAGGAACAGAGAAGCTGTGTATGCATAAAAGTGAAACAATAGTACATCCCCACACAACTCCCAATCTCCCATTCCTTTTCCTTGTTCAGATTTTGTTTAGAAACCATTAGTTCCGGATGCTATCTGGCCCTGAACAGATAAACGAAATGGGAGAAGATGTAAGGAACCTTCTTATTCCAAACCCCAGCACAAGGGCTGGCCATGACTACAATTGTTGTGCTCACTGAATACAAAGACTGGTTCAAGTTAGCACTCAGTGGTAGACAAGTGACAATCTTCCCTAAAATGGGTGGAGAAGAATGAGGCAAGAGTTGAGCTCCAGCCCCATGTAACCTTGTACCAGCCAGAAGAGATGATCCCCAGCAGGGGAAAGCATGTGCTACACCCTGCAAAAGTTTCCACTTCCTACAAAGATGCCTACTGATGTGGGGCTCCTTTGCAGCTCTTAGTTGCACTAGGTTAAAGCCACAATTTAGCCTTTAGTGTGGATGTGGCATGAGCAAGTATCTAAGAGGAAACGACCAGAGAAATGTCATGCTAATTTCTTATGGCAGTTCTTCAAGCTGTCATTTAAAGTGTTAGATCCTGCATCCGTAAACTTATTGAAGGGCAGAAAAAATGCCAGAGATCAGATGATCAATATGTAACTTCCTGTTTTCTTTATAGACCAGTTAGATGGGAAAATGTGAGATGGACTTTATCTAGGTTTAGAAAACCTATAGTGCAAATTCTGATGCTACATCCACAATGAATAAGCCACTTAAGTGTCTTTAAGTAATCTAAATGTAATACAGAATAAATGGGAAGATATTATCTTGTCACTTGGTAAATTCTTGTTCAGTTAACCAAAACCACCTCCCACCCCTAAAACCAAAAAACAAGTATAACTGATGGAACTTTTAAAGCTATTATTGTAATGAATGTTCTATCCTTCATGCATGAAAATGTTAACTCATTCCCAATATCTCAAACGTTATCATTAGATGGGACTTCATGCAGTAAAGCATGAGTAAGACGACATTTTTCCTTCAAACTAGGACATGAGATAGGAATGTTTATAAAATGTTCTGAAAATTCATTTTTAGAAACATTGAATATTAGAGCTGAACATATAGTTCATAGTGTTTACTTTTTCACAAAATTGTCTACAAGCAATTGGTAATTTTGTTATTTAAAACTGTTTGCTAGTATCTTCTACAGCTATTTCTTGGTCTGTAGTTCACTCATGAGCAGTTTGCTGAAAATGTGATACACATTGGTTAGTCTGACTGGGTGTAGATGAAAATGGTTAGCCACTGGTGTGCTAAGATACTGCCTACCTATCATGATGGCCAATCTCATCTCATTTCCTTGTGCTCCCCCATCTGCCTGTATCCATCCAATAGATCTTGTATACATAGTCTCTTCCCAAAACAACTAACCGATTATCTTTTTGTTCTGTGTTCATACAGCACCTAGCACAATGGGAGTCCTGGTCCAAGACTGGGGCTCTTAGGTGCCACCACAATACAGATAATAAAAATGCTGCTATTTTTCCCCTCACTGGGAATGTATCCCTTCTGCTAGGTGTCTATGGCAGCGTCAAGGGTTGAGTTCACATTGATTATGCTATGCCTACTCTAGACCCTAGTGTAGAGTGCATATTCAGGGAAAACAAGGACTTTCCTGGGAAGCTTCTATGTCCAGCCTTGTTGCTCTAACATCCTCTTGAGTGCCATTACCAGCCAGAATAACTTAGAGTAGTCTTAAGACTGATCTAAGTTGTGCCTGAGGAATAGTTTAGTGGCCCTGACATTGAAGGGGGCATAAAGATAGCTTAAAGCTGCAGTGGGAGCAGAAGGGCCAATCCCAATGAACTAGCACTCTTGGACTGATTTTCTTCAACAAGTTGCCACCAGTAGTTACCATGCCAGTGCTAAATTACAGCCTGATTCTGCAAGATAGTGAGCACTCTCAGCTGTGATGGATTTCAGTGACAGGTGCCCAACATTTTGGGAGACCTCCAAATAAGTCTGTGTGCAGGGTCCTGAAATCTGTGCTCCTTTTTGAATTAACACTATTTTATATAAAACAGGTAAATTTCTAAAACAAAACACCTGTGCATAGTTCAAATTTCTTATTTCATGACTTTCTTTTCCCAGTATTTTCAGCTATTCTTAGCCGCATGCAATATACTCCAATTTGCAGAACAAAGTTGTTTATCTCTGGTTATACAGATCACAATCACTGTAAGATACTCCTACTCTAAGATAGATTATTTTCCCTGTGCAAACATTGAAAGATCCCTTCCATCTGTCTGGGTCATGGACTTATTACAAATATGCTTTCATTAGTAGTACCACATTAAAGAAAGAATAGGGACATAATCATCAAAGTCAAATGGGCAAGAATCTGATCCTGGGTGAGATGATGTGCTATTAGTCATTATAAGACAGATGTGACTTGTTCAGCTCTACAAAGTCTCTGGCTAAGACGACTAACTTGCTGCATGATTTTATAATGACACAGTAACTTGCTGACCCAGCTTGCCAAACTCAGACCTAAATGTACCACTGAATAACACTTACTTGGCAAGCCTCCCACAATGAAGAGTCACAGTTTGTTTGCTCAGCCTTTTCTCATTTATTCATGAGATATTGTGATGCTGTATAAAAAGGAAGCTAGCTAGTTGCATTCAGTCACCACTGTTAAAAAGTTACAATAAATCTTGTAAAATGTATGTAATTGTAGTGAGTCAAAGACTCACCAGCACAGCACCTCCTGATGGAGGTCTCAGGAATTAGCTCTTCAGCATATGGAGCACCTCCTCCTGGCCAGTGTCTCACCTGCCACTGGCCCCCATGCCCCTCCCAGACCCCAGTGCCCCTTTACCTTGGAGTCCTGTCCCCTGGCAGTGCCCCAACACTCTGGGTCTCCCCTCCCAGAGGAACCCCCAACCCTCTATCCCCACCTTGCCTGAGTGGCTACTGCCAATCACCTAGCCCCCACTCACTGGGGCAGACTGCAGTCTGTCATGGCCACTCATCATTGGCAAGGAGGTTGGACCAGCTGCCTCTGCCTAACCCCAGGCTGCTCCTCCCCACCCCTGTACCTGCATAGGCCTCTATCAAGGCCTGTAGCCTGGGGAGTTGCCAGGCCAGAGCTCCCCAGCTCCTCCTCCCTTTCCCCAACACTGCTGTGTTTCAAATACCCTTTCTCCCAAGCAGCCAGATCCTTCTCTCTCAAGAACTAGAGAAAGACCACCAGCTCCTGGCTCACAGCCCTTTTATAGGGCCAGCTGTGGCCTGATTGGGGCAGGGCCCCAGCTGTGGCTGCCTCCCCAATCAGCCTACCCTATTGGCTCCCTGAGGCAGCCCTTTCCCAGGGCTGTTTTAACTCCTTCAGGGATGGAGTGGGGTGACTGCCCTGCTACAGTCATGTAAGGTATCAATGGAAAAGTTATAGACTGCTAAGTATTATTATCCTGTTTAAGTCCATGTATCATCATTGTATCTGAAGTTAGTAAGATTGGCTATGTGTTTGCATCTCAAACATGTTGTTTTCCTTTGTGACACCACCCTCCCCCCCGACAGATTTGCATAAATATTAGCCAGCTTGCTTGATGGCCCAGTTCTCTTATGCAGCAGTGCTTAGAGATATCATTAAACCACCATTCCAAACCTTACTAGAGCTTTTTAAAAAATATCTTTATCAGTATTTTACAGACTGGAAAGTTTTAAATTAAAACATCTGAAGGTTGCAGTAGCTGCTGTCCCAGATCTGAGTAGGATGTTATATCCTAGAGATTATTCAGGTGTCCAAAGGTAACTTAGTCTAGGGGATGGCTTGCATTAGAATTAAAGTGCTAGTATAATGATGATAATCAATGGCAGAATGGAAATGTTAGAAGTGGAAATATTTCACAGCACATCATGGACTCTGACGTGGACCATTCCAGAGCATGACCACTGAAACCTCCCATTGTTCACAAGTGGATCACACCCATCTTCTTGCTGTGCTGGGATCCCTGATGATGCTACCAAACACAGATTGATCAACAAAACTTTGAAATACATCAGAAATCATCCATTCCAGTTACTGACTGAAGATACCAGGTCTAGAAAGTGACATAGAATCATAGGACTGGAAGGGACCTTGAGAGGTCATCTAGTCCAGTCCCCTGCACTCATGGCAGGACTAAGTATTATCTAAACCATCCCTAACAGGTGTTTGTCTAACCTGCTCTTAAAAATCTCCAATGATGGAGATTCCACAACCTCCCTAGGCAATTTATTCCAGTGCTTAACTACCCTGACAGTTAGGAAGTTTTTCCCTATGTCCAACCTAAACCTCCCTTGCTACAATTTAATCCCATTGCTTCTTGTCCTATCCTCAGAGGTTAAGAAAAACGATTTTTCTCCCTCCTCCTTGTAACAACCTTTTATGTATTTTAAGACTGTTATCATGTCTCCCCTCAGTCGTCTCTTTTCCAGACTAAACAAACCCAATTTTTTCAATCTTCCCTCATAGGTCATGTTTTCTAGACCTTTAACTATTTTTGTTGCTCTCCTCTGCACCCTCTCCAATTTGTGTACATCTTCCCAGAATTGGACACAATACTCCAGTTGAGGCCTAATCAGTGCAGAGTAGAGTGGAAGAATTACTTCTTGTACCTTGCTTACAATACACCTGCTAATACATCCCAGAATGTTTGCTTTTTTTGCAACAGCGTTACCCTGTTGACTCATATTTAGCTTGTGATCCACTATGACCCCCAGATCCCTTTCCACAGTACTCTTTCCTAGGCAGTCATTTCCCATTTTGTATGTGTGCAAGTGATTGTTCCTTCCTAAGTGAAGTATTTGCAATTGTCCTTATTGAATTTCATCCTATTTACTTCAGACCATTTCTCCAGTTTGCCCAGATCATTTTGAATTATAATCCTATCCTCCAAAACACTTGCAAGCACTCCCAGCTTGGTATCATCCACAAACTTTTTAAGTGTACTGTCTATGCCATTATATAAAACATTGATGAAGATATTGAACTGAACCAGAGCCAGAACTGATCCCTGTGGGATCCCACTTATTATGTCCTTCCAGCATGACTGTGAACCACTGATAACTACTCTCTGGGAATGGGATTCCAACCAGTTTTGCACCCATCTTGTAGTAGCTCCATCTAGGTTGCATTTCTCTAGTTTGTTTATGAGAAGGTCATGCAAGACAGTGTCAAAAGCTTTACTAAAGTCAAGATATACCACGTCTACCACTTCCCCCTATCCATAAGGCTTGTTACCCTGTCAGAGAAAGCTATTAGGCTGGTTTGACATGATTTGTTCTTGACAAATCCATGCTGACTGTTACTTATCACCTTATTATCTTCTAGATGTTTGCAAATTGATTGTTTAATTATTTGCTCTATTATCTTTCCAGGTACAGAAGTTAAGCTGAATGGTCTGTAATTCCCTGGGTTTTCCTTATTTCCCTTTTTATAGATGGGCACTATATTTGCCCTTTTCCAATCTTCTGGGATCTCTCCCATCTCCCATGAGTTGTCAATGATAATCGCCAATGGCTCAGATATCTCCTCAGTCAGCTCCTTGAGTATTCTAGGATGCATTTCATCAGGCCTTGGTGACCTGAAGACATCTAATTTGTCTAAGTAATTTTTAATTTGTTTTTTCCCTATTTTAGCCTCTTCTGATCCTACCTCATTTTCACTGGTATTCACTGTGTTAGACATCCTCTGTGGGATTACACCATAGGCTACTGACTGCTTTGCAGTCACATTTAGTCAACATCACTAAAGACAATTTGCAATGGATACACCAGTCAAGAGCCCGCAATAAATTAGAACATGTTTAAAGAGTGACATTATTCATGCCTGTGGAAGAGTGTGAGCATGGCACATGAGAGTCCTCAATGTCACCTGCAGAGTGCGTGAGAGTATGAGTTTATTTTCTGGTTTTTTTAAAAAAATAACATCTCTAATACAGGGCTGAAGGATAGAAGATTTCAATATTTTACTTTATCAGGGGATCAGATGTTGAATTTTATTTAGAAAATTGTTACAGGATCAATTGCAGTAACTTAGGAGATCAGAATCTGTGTTAAACCTTCTCTTCCTTCTGTGATCAAACTGACCACCACAGAATTAAGGGGAGGATGGGGTGAGGGGGATGACAATCCCCTCATCCCCATAAAAAAGCCATCACTGGAGTCTTGGAGTCAGAGAATAAGTAGTAATAGTCATAAAAGGGTATATCAGAATTTAGTTTATCATCTCTACCCAAAAATCCCATTTCATCCAATTCTTTCAAGTCTAAATAAAAGGGTATTTAAGACCATAAAGTATTTGGAAAGTGCTTAGCTAATAGTAATATAAACATATAAACATATTAGCATATAAACATTTATCTTTACTGTGTTTTTCCCTCTGAGGGGACCAGATATCAAAATATTTCAATATATTTCTTCATAGAGAATATTGGATTACTCTTTATTTAATGGACAGAGTTAATATTTAAAAAATCCCTCTAGATATGAGTTATCAAAACCATGATTAGATGACTTGTGTAAAAAGCTCTTATTTGAAGAATTTCCATCTTGTGTTAATACGTCATTTTATTATCATAAGAGACACAGAATGTTTCATAGACTAATTTTTCGTATAGGAGTGAGCGAGTTACATTGATGGAGCAGGGGGAAGGAGGATGAGTATTTTCTACCTGCAAGGAACTATTGACAGCAGGTATTTTCATACCCAGAAAACTAAACTGACTAAATCCTCCTAATCCTGCAAATGCACAGATGCTTAACTTTTCTACTGTCAATGAGATAACTTACAGTAGTAAAGTTAAGCACATGCATAAATGTTTGCAGGATTAGGGCCTAATTCACTAACAGAGTCATAGAATAAAGTTGGAATATCAGGACTGCATTTTCATGTTAGTTTTATACAGCAGAGAACAGTCAATAAAAGCAGTGCAGATTAGAGCCCCAAAAGCTTGTGGACATATGGTGTTTGCTTTGACCATCTGTAAACTAAGCTTATTATTTAGACACAAAAGCAAATAAAAAATGGTCACTGCCAGCACAGATCATGATATAATAACTGGAGAAGCTTCTTCTCCCCTTCCCCCCACCTCTTTATATTTATGTACAGAGCTATACATGTGTGTGTATCTCGAAAGCCAGTTTCGCTTTTGAGATTGAAATTACCAGTTGGAGAAAGGTGTTGGAAATAGAAAAGGAGGACTTGTGGCACCTTAGAGACTAACAAATTTGAGCATAAGCTTTCGTGAGCTACAGCTCACCTGAGGTCCACACCACAGGTGGCAAGGTTAACTATAGATGTCATGTGATATTGTAAGATTAGCAAATAAATAAGATTATTTTGTGTGTTTGTGCGTGCATGCACACACCCCCCCCCGCCCCGAATTTATTGCTTGTGGAAGGTGCTGAACTGACAGTGGTTAGAGACCAAAGTCCTCAGTCTAACCACAAAGCAAAAAGAAGCACAGGCAGCTGTATCGCTGTCTCAAAGACTTTACCAACCTGGATCCTGTCCTACATTTTTAATGTTTCTAGGATTTTATGTCAGCAGAGAATTTGGTTCAGTGAGCTTACACCCTGATCTAAGAATGGTAGGAAGTTCACTCTCATTAGCCATTCAATTCTTGTTACTTTTGCGCTAGTTATTGCCAACTGTGTTTGCTTCTGTAAACTGGTAACAGGGCTTTCTCCATGACCCTCATTTTACATACAACACTGAGCAGCCATCAGATGTTAATAACTTTCTTTCAAGACTGAGCTGGATTTGAACAGGTGAGCTAGAAGTGAAGAGCCTTTATTCTATTACCAGTCCCATCACTTCACTGCCCCGAATAGCTCTTTCCTCTCGCTCCCTTTATCACTGTTGAGAATTCCACACTTTTTCCTGTCACCTGAGTGTATAACTGTGGTTTACTTTTCAATTCCTCTCTCCCCTTCAATTTACCCAGGATCTTGATCATTCTGTTTGCTTCTTCCTTTACAAAAGACACTTACAAAAGTAAACCAACCTTTTCTTTCTATCTTCACAGATAAAACCCTGGTCACTTCCACCCTCTAGCTTCCCTCACTCTCATCTCTCCCCTTTCAAAATTAACTCTACTCTTCCTATTGCTCTGACCACACCACTCTGTCCTTAAAGCTTTTCACTGACTTCTTGTCTTTTACTGAAACAGATTCAAGTTCTTCACCCTCATGGCTCTTTCCCCAGCCTATATTTCTGGTCTTTTTTTTTATGATATTTGCATTCTCCCACTCTTAGTTTTCCACTTTCTTTTAAGACATCTCTAACGAGTGGGGCAGCCTTCTAGTTCATATCCGCTGAGCACTTTCCCTCTCCTCTTTCAAATCTCTCTTTAAAACCACAGTTTGCTGACCAACACACTGTTAATCTCCATGGCGATGGTACTCCTTTGTTATCATCTGTGTGTATTCCCTCCCCCCATTGCATTTGTCTGTCTAAATTCGACTAAAAAAAACCAAGGAGGAGTCCTTGTGTCACCTTAGAGACTAACAAATTTATTTGGGCATAAGCTTTCATGGGCTATAAGCCACTTCATCAGATGCATGGAGTCAAAAAAGGTAGGCAGGTATAAATATACAGCATATGAAAAGATGGGAGTTGCCTTCCCAAGTGGGGGGGTCAGTGCTAATGAGGCCAATTCAATTAGCGTGGATGTGGCCCATTCCCAACAGTTGACAAGAAGACGTGAATATAAACAGAGAGAAAATTGCTTTTTGTAGTGACCCAGCCACTCTGAGACTTTATTCAGGCCTAATTTGATGGTGTCAAGTTTGCAAATTAATTTCAGTTCTGCAGTTTCTTGTTAAAGTCTGTTTTTAAAGTTTTTTTTTGAAGAATGGCCAGTTTTAAATCTGTTATTGAATGGCCAGGGAGACTGAAGTGCTCTCCTACTGGTTTTTGAATGTTACAATTCTTGATGTCTGATTTGTGTCCATTTATTCTTTTGCATAGAGACTGTCCGGTTTGGCCAATTTACATGGCAGAGGGGCATTGCTGGCACATGATGGCATATATCACATTGGTAGATGTGCAGGTGAATGAGCCCCTGATAGTGTGGCTGATGTGGTTAGGTTCTATGATGGTGTCCCTTGAATAGATATGCGGACAGAGTTGGCAACAGGGTTTGTTGCAGGGATTGGTTCCTGGGTTAGTGTTTCTGTTGTGTGGTGTGTAGTTGCCAGTTGTTCATTAGCACTGACCCCACACTTGGTAAGGCAGCTCCCATCTTTTCATGTGCTGTATATTTATAGCTGCCTACTTTTTTTCACTCCATGCCTCTGATGAAGTGGGTTATAACTCAAAAAAACTTATGCCCAAATAAATTTGTTAGTCTCTAAGGTGCCACAAGGGCTCCTTGTTGTTTTTGCTGATACAGACTAACATGGCTACCTGTGACAGGTGTCAGTCCTCCGAGCCCCTGGGGCGATGGAGAGCTATGGTCTCCGTGGCAGGCCTCAGCCACACCTTCCGGGCATTGGGGAATTAGCGGGGAAGGTGTGCCGGCCGGAGTCAGTAGCACACCCCTCAGGCAGGGGAGCACCGGCACGAGTCAGTAGCGCGCCCCTCAGGCAGGGGAGCGCCGGCATGAGTCAGTAGCGCGCCCCTCAGGCAGGGGAGTGCCGGCACGAGTCAGTAGCGCGCCCCTCAGGCAGGGGAGCGCTGGGGTAGGGGAACGCAGGCCCACCCAACTCCACTGCATTCCAGCCCAAGGCCCTGGCAGTGGCGGGAGGTGAAAGTCCCGCCGCTGGGTCAATGGGGCCGTCCGCGCCCGCTGACCAAACACACCCACCCCACGGTGTAGTTGGGCCCTTGGGCTACTTCCTACCCGGTCTCTCAGGCGGGTCGCTCCAGTCCCTCCATCTCCTCCGGTATTCCGCTGCGGGCAGCTCCGGTCCCTCCATCTCGTCCGAGTATTTCGCTGCGGACCACTCCCGCTCCCCCTCGGTATCGGACTCATGCTGGCCCGGGCTGCCGTCAGGCCCCTTCAGGTCCTCTGGGTATTCAGCGGCTGGCAGCCCTGGTTGCCACAGGCCTTCCTCCCGGTCAGGCTCCACCTTGCCCAGGGTTTCGCCTGGGTCAGCAGCAGGATGGCGAGGGAGCAGCCAGCAGCCTGTGTCTGTCTCCCTCCCTGGTGCTCTCTTCACTGGGCAGAGGCCCCGCCCTTTGTACTTCCTGTCCCACCCTTCCCTTTCCGGGGATTGGCGGAAGCTTGGCCTGACCCCGCCCACTCAGGCTGCAAGGGTGGCTCTTTACCTTCTGGTTCGGAGGGGAGCCACCCTGGCTCCCTACATACCCCACCCCTCAAATCCAGCTCCCGCTCTTTGGAGCTGGCGTCCTCACCTTCTCCGAGGCGGGATAGGAAATCCGCATTGGCATTGTCTCATCCCGCCCGATGGTGAATCGTGAAGGCATAGGGCTGCAGAGCGAGATACCATCGCATCAGCCTGGTATTATTGTCCTTCATCTTATTAAGCCACTTCAGGGGTGCGTGGTCCGTAACCAGTATAAAGGGGGCCCCGAGGAGGTAGTAGCGGAGAGCATCGACTGCCCACTTAACGGCGAGGGCCTCTTTCGCCACGACGGAGTAGTTCCGTTCTCTGGGGAACAGCTTTCGACTGAGGTAAACAATCGGGTGTTCCTCCCCGTTCACCTCCTGCAAGAGGACCGCCCCAAGCCCAACGCCTGAGGCATCTGTCTGGACAATAAAGTCACGATGAAAGTCGGGGCTGAAGAGTATTGGATCGCTACACAGCCGGTCTTTGATCGTTCGAAAGGCCGTCTCGCACTCGTTGGACCAATGCACCCGGCGGGGACTGTCCTTGGTCAAGAGCTCCGTTAGCGGGGCCGTAATGCTTGCAAAGTGGGGTACAAACTGCCGGTAATAACCAGCCAAGCCCAAAAATTGACATACTTGCCTCTTCGTGGTCGGCACCAGACATTCCTGGAGTGCTTGGACCTTCCCGATGAGGGGGCGGACCTGTCCCCAGCCCAAGGTGTACCCCAGATAAGTGGTTTCCTCCCACCCAATTCGGCATTTTTTCGGGTTGGCCGTCAGTCCGGCTGCGCGGAGGTCCCGGAGGACTGCTGCTACTTGGTTAAGATGTTCCTCCCAGTTATTGCCATAGATGACCACATCGTCCAGGTAGGCCGCCGCATATTTCGTGTGTGGTTGCAACACCCGGTCCATCAAACGCTGGAAGGTTGCTGGGGCCCCATGTAGGCCGAAAGGCATCCGGGTGAAATGATATAACCCTGAAGGGGTGGCAAACGCGGTCTTCTCCTTGGACCTGGGATCCAAGGGGATCTGCCAGTACCCTTTGGTGAGATCTGAAGTGGTGATATAACAGGCCTCCCTGAGCCGGTCGAGGAGCTCATCGACATGGGGCATCGGATAGGCATCAAATTTTGAGATGGAGTTGACCCTCCGGAAGTCAATGCAAAACCGCCGGCTCCCATCGGGCTTCGGTACGAGGACGACGGGGCTCCGCCACTCACTCTGGGAGGGCTCAATAACACCCAGCTCCAACATCGCGGGGACTTTCTCCTCTACGGCCTCCCGCATTCGCCTAGGCAATGACCGGGTTGTCTCTCGGACCACCACCCCGGGTTCCATCTGGATCACATGGTAGGTGAGTGTAGTCCGCCCGGGTTTCGTGGTGAACGTCTTGGGGAATGCCCTCACTAAGCAGAGTGCCTGTTCTCGCTGCTCGACGGTGAGTGTCTCTGCTAGCTGGGGTTCACCATTATCTGACTCCTCAGGTGGTTGGGGCCCCAGTTCCAGTTCGGGGGGATATGGGGCCACTAGGAGCCCTTCCCGGTCCTGCCAAGGTTTTAAGAGGTTTACATGATAAATCTGCTTTTCCTTACGGCGACCAGGTTGCCGAATCTCATAAGTTACCGGCCCGACCTGGCAGAGGACTTCATACGGACCCTGCCAGAGGGCAAAAAGCTTTGATTCCTATGAGGGGAGCAGGAGGAGTACTCGGTCCCCTGGCCCAAATGATCGAGCCTCGGCGCCCCGATTGTAGTGTTGTTCCTGGGCTCTTTGGGCAGTGTTTAAGTTCTCCCTCGCGAGCTCGCCCGCCCGCGCCAGCCACCCCTGCAGTTGTAAGACATATTGCAAGAGACCCTGTGTTGCGGAGGGGTTGTGTTCCCAAGTCTCCCTCAAGAGGTCCAACACCCCGTGGGGTCGCCGCCCATAGAGGAGCTCGAACGGGGAGAACTTCGTGGACGCCTGTGGGACTTCTCAAATCGCCAGTAGTAAAGGAGGGAGCAGCTGGTCCCACTGGCGGAGGTCCTGGGTGGGGAAACGCCGCAACATCCCCTTCAGGGTCTGGTTGAACCGCTCAACCAATCCGTCAGTCTGGGGATGGTAGACCGAGGTCTGCAATTTCTTAATCCCCAATAGGGCACATACCTGGCGGAACAGCTTAGACGTGAAGTTGGTCCCTTGATCAGTGAGTATCTCCCGTGGGAGGCCCACCCTTGCGAAGATCTTCACGAGCTCCGCAGCGATAGTGCGGGCGGTGATACTTCTTAAGGGGATGGCCTCCGGGAAGCGGGTGGCGTAGTCCATCAGGACGAGGATGTATTGATGGCCCGCCTTGCTTTTTGGGAACGGCCCGACCAGGTCCATTGCTACCCGCTCAAATGGCACACCTACGACTGGTAACGGGACCAGGGGGGCCTTCCGTACCCCAGCCGGGGCTGCATGTTGGCAGTCCGGGCACGACGCACAATACTCCTTCACCTCACGGGGGACGCCGGGCCAGAAGAACCTGGCCAGGACCCTGGCCGCCATTTTTTCCTGCCCTAAATGGCCGGCAGCCGCGATGTCATGTGCAAGCTTCAGGACAGCCCGACGATGGATGCGGGGGACCACGAGCTGGGTCTGGACCTCTTGGGTCTGGGGGTCTCAGTCAAGGCGGTAGAGCCGCTCGTGGTTGAGTTCAAACCTGGGCCACTGGGTGATGCGCTGCGCCTCCACGACCTCACCATCCACCCGGGCCAGCTGCTTAGAGGCAAACCGGAGCGTAGGATCCTCCCTTTGATCTTGGCTAAAGTCCACCAGGTCAGGAGGGGGACCCTCCATTTCCCGGCCATCCTGCCCGGGGGTGGGGCCTGGTTCCGCTCCAGCGTCGGAGCTCAAGTCAGGTCCTGTTTTCTTCTCAGGTGGGGCTCCCTCGAACGCCTCTTTGGTGGGTAGGGATTGGAGCACCTCGACGAAGTCTGGCCAGTCACGGCCCAGGATCACTGGATAGGCGAGGGATGACGCCACCGCCACATTCATCAACTGAGTCACTCCGTGCATCGTGATGGGGACCCGCACCGTGGGGTACGATTTTACATCTCCGTGGATGCACTGAATCCGTACTTCCCCGACGGTCCGCTTGGTGTCCGAGAAGAGCGCCTGGCGGACAAGGGTCTGCCCACAGCCCGAATCGACTAGACCCACCACGGGGACCCCGGCGACTTCCATGGGAGCTGTCAGTTTGGCCACGGAGGGCAGACGGGCCCGGCGCTCCCCGGCGCACACCAGGCCAAAGTTGCAGTCCATTGCAGGACAGCCCCGTTGCAGATTCCCATACTCGCCACATCAGAAACAAGGTCCTACCGCTGGGCGCGCCCGCCTCGTGGGGGCACCAGTGGGGCCGCAGAGTGGGCCGGGGCCTGGTGGTCGGGTTAAGCGTCCAGGGCCGGAGAGTGGTGTTGTCTCGGGCTGTCGGGAAAACTCGGTCCTGCCGCCTTCTGGTCATCGGGTACGGTGGGGTGTGTCGGTTTGGGAGGTGGGCCCCCTCCGTTCAAGTTTCTGTGCATTGGGTCCCGGGTTTTGGGGGCGGGCAGCCAGTCCTATCGGGGCCTCAGCCTCGAGAAAGTCCTCCATAAGCGCGACAGCCGAGCTCAGACTTTGTGGCCGGTACCATAACACCCAAGCCCTACACTGCGGTGGGAGGATGTGCACGAATTGTTTGAGGATGACCTGTTCCGTCACCTCAGCTGCGGTTCGACGCTTAGGTTGGAGCCATCGGGTACCCGCGTCCTTCAGTTCCTGGGCCACTGCCCGGGGTCTGGCGCCCGGTGGGTAGACCTTTTCCCGAAACCGTCGCCGAAAGGTTTCCAGGGTAATGTCGAAGGCATCCAAGATAGCCGCTTTCACTCGAGCATAAATGCGGGCCTCATCATCTGGGAGCCCACGGTAAGCCTTCTGGGCTAACCCTGTCAGATATGGGGCAAGGAGTGTCGCCCATTGGTCAGGCGCCCAACCAGCCACTGAGGCAACCCGCTTGAAGGTCACTAGGTAGGCTTCCGGGTCATCCTCCGGCCCCATCTTGGCCAGACGGATCGGTGGGGCGGGAGGGGTCGGGGTGGCTGCCCGCTCCGGTTGAGCACCACCATGGCCCGACCACAGGGTTGCAAGCTGCTGGAAGCACTGGGTTTGCTGTTCCTGGTGCTGGGCCCCCAGGGTTTGAAGCAACTGCTGTTGGTGGGCGCCCAGCTGCTGCACGAGTTGGTGCTGCTGCTGTTGCTGGCTCTCAGCCAGGAACTTGATAAGCCTTTCCATCTCCATCTTTCCAGTAGGGGAGCTTCAGAGGCGCCCTCGCACTAACCCCTTTCGGCAGGGGTTGGGATCGCCTGCCCGCATTCTCCACCACTTGTCACAGGTGTCGGTCCTCCGAGCCCCTAGGGGCGATGGAGAGCTATGGTCTCCGTGGCAGGCCTCAGCCACACCTTCCGGGCGTTGGGGAATTAGTGGGGAAGGTGTGCCGGCCGGAGTCAGTAGCGCGCCCCTCAGGCAGGGGAGCGCCGGCACGAGTCAGTAGCGCACCCCTCAGGCAGGGGAGCGCCGGCACGAATCAGTAGTGCGCCCCTCAGGCAGGGGAGCGCCGGCACGAGTCAGTAGCGCGCCCCTCAGGCAGGGGAGTGCTGGGGTAGGGGAACGCAGGCCCACCCAACTCCACTGCGTTCCAGCCCAGGGCCCTGGCAGTGGCGGGAGGCGAAAGTCCCGCCGCTGGGTCAGCGGGTCAGCGCCCGCTGACCAAACACACCCACCCCACGGTGTAGTTGGGCCCCTGGGCTACTTCCTACCCGGTCTCTCAGGCGGGTCGCTCCGGTCCCTCCATCTCCTCTGGGTATTCTGCTCCGGGCAGCTCTGGTCCCTCCATCTCATCCGAGTATTCCGCTGTGGACCACTCCCGCTCCCCCTCGGTATCGGACTCACGCTGGCCTGGGCTGCCGTCAGGCCCCTCCAGGTCCTCTGGGTATTCAGCGGCTGGCAGCCCTGGTTGCCACAGGCCTTCCTCCCTGGTCAGCAGCAGGATTGCAAGGGAGCAGCCTGTGTCTCCCTCCCTCCCTGGTGCTCTCTTCACTGGGCAGAGGGCCCCGCCCTTTGTACTTCCTGTCCCACCCTTCCCCTTCCGGTGATTGGCGGAAGCTTGGCCTGGCCCCGCCCACTCAGGCTGCAAGGGTGGCTCTTTACCCTCTGGTTCGGAGGGGAGCCACCCTGGCTCCCTAAACTACTGCTCTGAAACCTGTCACCATGCAAGGCACTGAATTTAGCCGTATGAAGTGGAAATGCATCAACTTCATGAAAAAACTTGTGCAGATACAGACAGATATCATCTTCCTTTCCAAATGCAAACTGGAAACTCTCATAAAAAAACTACCTTCCACACAAACTTCCTCATGCCTGGACTTTACAAAAACTAGACAAGCCATTTACAACACACACTTTGCTTCTCTACAGAGGAAAAAGGACACTAAATTATCTAAACTCCTACATGCCACAAGGGGCCAGAACAGTGGTACCCCTAACTCACACAACAATATTGTTAATCTATCCAACCATACTATTAGCCCGGCAGAAGAGTCTGTCCTATCTCTGGGCCTCTCCTTCTGCCCACCACCCCCATGAACATGATATAGTTCTGCAGTGACCTGGAATCCTACTTTCACTGTCTCCAACTCAAGGAATATTTCCACCACACCACTGAACAGCACACTTACCCACAAAAACCTTCCTACCAATGCTACAAGAAGGATTCTTCATGGACTCCTCCTGACGGTCAAAACAACAGACTGGACTTCTACATAGAGTGCTTCCGTCGATGTGCACGGGCTGAAATTGTGGAAAGGCAGCATCACTTGCCTCATAACCTTAGCCAGGGCCATCCTTAGGCATAAGCAGAATACGCAGCTGCATAGGGCACCTGAAAATTTGGGGCACCACTGGGTCTTAGTGTCCACCCGCCCAGCTCTTCCTATCCCTGTTCTGACCCTTCCTGCAGGCTCCCACAGCTGGCTGCTGCAGCCTGGTGACTCTTATTCCGGAGGAGATCTAGTAACTTGAAAGTGAAAAAGCCTTCCAGCCTGCCAGCCCTATTAGCACAACATTGAAACTATTAAAGAGCCATTCAAGTGGTAATGAAGTCATTTCACAGGCATTTGCCAAACCCCAGGTATAGACTGTCAGTTTCTGAAGAAACTGACAAAAACAGTTGTGCATTACTGTAATATTTACTCAGAACATGTTAGTCTACAGGACCTTAGTTTAAAATTTGCTTTAAAAATATTTCATTAGTGAGTTGGTGAAGATTATAAAATCACATCTCTAAAAAATCCTTGCATAAATTTTTAGATGCATAATCATCTTTAGTCTTAAATGCGTGGATCTTCAGACATATAGTTTTTAAAATAAATCCTTCAAAAGACCATCCTTATATAAAATATACATTTTAATTTTTATTACTATAATAAAAAACACTTGCTTCCAAAGTCTTCCTGTCCTTTCTGTCCATCCCTTTCTCCCTTCACCGCCCCTCCCACGTTGAAGAGAGCCCTTAAATGGACAACACCCCTTTCCTTCCAGATAGCTAGACAAAGAGTTTCCCTTTCTTTACTTCCGACTTTCTGATGAACGAGTTTTAAGAGAACCCTCCAGCAAAATCAGTACCTTAGAAAGATATAAAATCCTTTGTTATGCCTAAACTCTTTGGAAACATATTTTTTAAAGTTGGTGAAATTTCCTAAACGTGTCTATTGTTATGGAGATCACACAAAGTAAATTAGTGTTCCCTTTTTCTAAAAGCAATGAACATTGTTATGAATGCACTAAACTTCTGTGACTGAGTAATTTAAAATAATGCCTTTGTTTCAGTGAGTTAAATATGTAGTAATCTGGAATGATTAATTTATGAAGTCTTAAGAGTACATTTAAAATATAAAATCAGCTTAGAAATACTGATTAAGAAAATGTAAACCAGAGAAGAGCTGCATCATCATGTATTCCATAATATTTAATGTTGTATTCAGCAAGACAGCTGACTCGCCCTTACTACAAAGTTTTGGCAAATAAATCTCTGACAAGCTTTAGGGCATATCAAAAAACCTGTGACAGATATTTTTTATTCTCAAGTTTAGTGCTTTTAATTAGGTACCTTCTGCATGTCCATTCTGCGTGAGGGAGAGGGTACGGGGGTCTCTGTGGGGAACTGTGATTCTGCCACTGTGAGGTGGGCCAGGCATCTCGCTATCCTTCGTCCCTCCCGCCCCCTCCCCCCAGGGCTGTGAGCCTGAGCTGCTGTCGGGCATAGGGGCAACAGTTTAATAATACTGCATAGGGCTCCATAAATCCTAAGGATGTCTCTGACCTTAGCTGTGCAGAACACAACGCCATCCACAGCCTCAGAAACAACTCTGATATTATAATCAAAAAGGCTGACAAAGGAGGTGCTGTCGTCATCATGAATAGGTCGGAGTATGAATGAGAGGCTGCTAGGCAGCTCTCTGACATCACATTCTACAGGCCATTACCTTTGGATCCCACTGAGAGGTACCAAAGGAAACTGTACCATCTGCTCAAGAAACTCCCTGAAGAAGTACAGGAACAAATCTACACACACACACCCCTAGATCCCCCACCAGGGGAATTCTATCTGCTACCCAAGATCCATAAACCTGGGAATCCTGGATGCCCCATCATCTCAGGCATTGACAGCCTGACAGCAGGATTATCTGGCTATGTGGACTCTCTCCTCAGGCCCTACACTACCAGCACTCCCAGCTATCTTCAAGACACCACTGACTTCCTGAGGAAATACAATCCATTGGTGATCTTCCAGAAAATATCATCCTAGCCACTATGGATGTAGAAGCTCTCTATACCAACATTCCACACAAAGATGGACTACAAGCTGTCAGGAACAGTATCCCCGATAATGTCACAGCGAACCTGATGGCTAAGCTTTGTGACTTTGTCCTAATCCACAACTATTTCAGATTTGGTGACAATTTATACCTTCAAGTCAGAGGCACTGCTATGGGTACCTGCATGGCCCCACAGTGTGCCAACATTTTTATGGCTGACTTAGAACAACGCTTCCTCAGCTGTCATTCCCTAGCGCCCCTACTCTACTTGCGCTACATTGATGACAACTTCATCATCTGGACCCATGGGAAGGAGTCCTTTAAGGAATTCCACCAGGATTTCAACAATTTCCGCCCGACCATCAACCTCAGCCTGGACCAGTCCACACAAGAGAGCCACTTCCTGGACACTACGGTGCAAATAAGTGATGGTCACATAAACACCACCCTATACTGGAAACCTACTTACCGTTATACTTACGTACATGCCTCCAGCTTTCATCCAGACCACATCACATGATTCATTGTCTACAGCCAAGCTCTAAGATACAACCACATTTGCTCTATTCCCTCAGACAAAGACAAACACCTACAGGATCTCTGTCAAGCATTCTTAAAACTAGAATACCCACCTGGGGAAGTGAAGAAACAGATTGACAGAGCCAGAAGGGTACCCAGAAGTCACCTACTACAGGACAGGCCCAACAAAGAAAGTAACAGAATGCCACTAGCCACCACCTACAGCCCCAAAGTAAAACGTCTCCAGCTCATCATCAAGGATCTACAACCTATCCTGATGGACGATCCCTCACTCTCACAGACCTTGGGAGACAGGCCATTCCTCACTTACAGACAGCCCCCAACCTGAAGCAAATACTTACCAGCAACTACACACCACAAAACAGAAACACTAACCCAGGAACCAATCCCTGCAACAAACCCCGTTGCCAACTCTGTCCACATATCTATTTAAGGGACACCATCGTAGGGCCTAATCACGTCAGCCACACTATCAGAGGCTCGTTCACCTGCACATCTACCAATGTGATCTATGCCATCATGTGCCAGCAATGCCCCTCTACCATGTACATTGGCCAAACCGGACAGTCTCTATGTAAAAGAATAAATGGACACAAATCAGATGTCAAGAATTATAACATTCAAAAACCAGTAGGAGAGCACTTCAATCTCCCTGGACACTCAATAACAGACATAAAAGTGGCCATTCTTCAACAAAAAAACTTTCATAAGAACATAAAAATGGCCATACTGGGTCAGACCAAAGGTCCATCAAGCCCAGTATCCTGTCCTCTGACAGTGAATCATAGAATCATAGAATCATAGAATATCAGGGTTGGAAGGGACCTCAGGAGGTCATCTAGTCGAACCCCCTGCTCAAAGCAGGACCAATCCCCAATCAAATCATCCCAGCCAAGGCTTTGTCAAGCCTGACCTTAAAAACTTCCAAGGAAGGAGATTCTACCACCTCCCTAGGTAACGCATTCCAGTGTTTCACCACCCTCCTAGTGAAAAAGTTTTTCCTAATATCCAACCTAAACCTCCCCCACTGCAACTTGAGACCATTACTCCTTGTCCTGTCCTCTTCTACCACTGAGAATAGTCTAGAACCATCCTCTCTGGAACCACCTCTCAGGTAGTTGAAAGCAGCTATCAAATCCCCCCTCATTCTTCTCTTCCGCAGACTAAACAATCCCAGTTCCCTCAGCCTCTCCTCATAAGTCATGTGTTCCAGACCCCTAATCACTTTTGTTGCCCTTCGCTGGACTCTCTCCAATTTATCCACATCCTTCTTGTAGTGTGGGGCCCAAAACTGGACACAGTACTCCAGATGAGGCCTCACCAATGTCGAATAGAGGGGAACGATCACGTCCCTTGATCTGCTCGCTATGCCCCTACTTATACATCCCAAAATGCCATTGGCCTTCTTGGCAACAAGGGCACACTGCTGACTCATATCCAGCTTCTCGTCCACTGTAACCCCTAGGTCCTTTTCTGCAGAACTGCTGCCTAGCCATTTGGTCCCTAGTCTGTAGCTGTGCATTGGGTTCTTTCGTCCTAAGTGCAGGACCCTGCACTTATCCTTATTGAACCTCATCAGGTTTCTTTTGGCCCAATCCTCCAATTTGTCTAGGTCCCTCTGTATCCTATCTCTGCCCTCCAGCGTATCTACCACTCCTCCCAGTTTAGTATCATCCGCAAATTTTCTGAGAGTGCAATCCACACCATCCTCCAGATCATTTATGAAGATATTGAACAAAACTGGCCCCAGGACTGACCCTTGGGGCACTCCACTTGACACCGGCTGCCAACTAGACATGGAGCCATTGATCACTACCCGTTGAGCCCGACAATCTAGCCAACTTTCTACCCACCTTATAGTGCATTCATCCAGCCCATACTTCTTTAACTTGCTGACAAGAATACTGTGGGAGACTGTGTCAAAAGCTTTGCTAAAGTCAAGAAACAATACATCCACTGCTTTCCCTTCATCCACAGAATCAGTAATCTCATCATAGAAGGCGATTAGATTAGTCAGGCATGACCTTCCCTTGGTGAATCCATGCTGACTGTTCCTGATCACTTTCCTCTCGTGTAAGTGCTTCAGGATTGATTCCTTGAGGACCTGCTCCATGATTTTTCCGGGGACTGAGGTGAGGCTGACTGGCCTGTAGTTCCCAGGATCCTCCTTCTTCCCTTTTTTAAAGATTGGCACTACGTTAGCCTTTTTCCAGTCATCTGGGACTTCCCCCGTTCGCCACGAGTTTTCAAAGATAATGGCCAATGGCTCTGCAATCACATCCGCCAATTCCTTTAGCACTCTCGGATGCAACTCGTCCGGCCCCATGGACTTGTGCACGTCCAGCTTTTCTAAATAGTCCCTAACCACCTCTTTCTCCACAGAGGGCTGGCCATCTACTCCCCATGTTGTGATGCCCAGCGCAGCAGTCTGGGAGCTGACCTTGTTAGTGAAGACAGAGGCAAAAAAAGCATTGAGCACATTAGCTTTTTCCACATCCTCTGTCACTAGGTTGCCTCCCTCATTCAGTAAGGGGCCCACACTTTCCTTGGCTTTCTTCTTGTTGCCAACATACCTGAAGAAACCCTTCTTGTTACTCTTGACATCTCTTGCTAGCTGCAGCTCCAGGTGCGATTTGGCCCTCCTGATTTCATTCCTACATGCCCGAGCAATATTTTTATACTCTTCCCTGGTCATATGTCCAACCTTCCACTTCTTGTAAGCTTCTTTTTTATGTTTAAGATCCGCTAGGATTTCACCGTTAAGCCAAGCTGGTCGCCTGCCATATTTACTATTCTTTCGACTCATCGGGATGGTTTGTCCCTGTAACCTCAACAGGGATTCCTTGAAATACAGCCAGCTCTCCTGGACTCCTTTCCCCTTCATGTTAGTCCCCCAGGGGATCGTACCCATCCGCTCCCTGAGGGAGTCGAAGTCTACTTTCCTGAAGTCCAGGGTCCGTATCCTGCTGCTTACCTTTCTTCCCTGTGTCAGGATCCTGAACTTGACCATCTCATGGTCACTGCCTCCCAGATTCCCATCCACTTTTGCTTCCCCCACTAATTCTTCCCTGTTTGTGAGCAGCAGGTCAAGAAAAGCTCCCCCCCAGTTGGCTCGTCTAGCACTTGCACCAGGAAATTGTCCCCTACGCTTTCCAAAAACTTCCTGGATTGTCTATGCACCGCTGTATTGCTCTCCCAGCAAATATTAGGAAAATTAAAGTCACCCATGAGAACCAGGGCGTGCGATCTAGTAGCTTCTGCGAGTTGCCGGAAGAAAGCCTCATCCACCTCATCCCCCTGGTCCGGTGGTCTATAGCAGACTCCCACCACTACATCACTCTTGTTACTCACACTTCTAAACTTAATCCAGAGACACTCAGGTTTTTCTGCAGTTTCGTACCGGAGCTCTGAGCAGTCATACTGCTCCCTTACATACAGTGCTACTCCTCCACCTTTTCTGCCCTGCCTGTCCTTCCTGAACAGTTTATAACCATCCATGACAGTACTCCAGTCATGTGAGTTATCCCACCAAGTCTCTGTTATTCCAATCACGTCATAATTCCCTGGCATCACCAGGACCTCCAGTTCTCCCTGCTTGTTTCCAAGGCTTTGTGCATTCGTATATAAGCACTTGAGATAACCTGCTGATCGCCCCTCATTCTCAGTATGAGGCAGGAGCCCTCCCCTCACAGATGTTCCTGCCTGTGCTTCCTCCCGGTATCCCGTTTTCCCACTTACCTCAGGGCTTTGGTCTCCTTCCCCCGGTGAACCTAGTTTAAAGCCCTCCTCACTAGGTTAGCCAGTGCTCGCAAAGATGCTCTTCCCTCTCTTCGTAAGATGGAGCCCGTCTCTGCCCAGCACTCCTCCTTCATGGAACACCATCCCATGGTCAAAGAATCCAAAGCCTTCTCTCCGACACCACCTGCATAGCCATTCGTTGACTTCCACGATTCGACGGTCCCTGCCCTGGCCTTTTCCTTCCATGGGGAGGATGGACGAGAACACCACTTGCGCCTCAAACTCCTTTATCCTTCTTCCCAGAGCCACGTAGTCTGCAGTGATCCGCTCAAGGTCATTCTTGGCAGTATCATTGGTGCCCACGTGGAGAAGCAGGAAGGGGTAGCAATCCGAGGGCTTGATGAGTCTCGGCAGTCTCTCCGTCACATCGCAAATCTTAGCCCCTGGCAAGCAGCAGACTTCTCGGTTTTCCCGGTCAGGGCGGCAGATAGATGACTCAGTCCCCTGGAGGAGAGAGTCCCCGACCACCACCACCCAGCCAATGGCAGTGTCTCAAAGGGAATGAACAGACAGGTTATCATCAAGTGATCCATGCCCTGTCACCCAATCCCAGCTTCTGGAAAACAGAGGCTAGGGACACCATTCCTGCCCATTCTGGCTTATAGCCATTGATGGACCTATCTTCCATGAATCTGTCTAGCTCCCTTTTGAACCCCGTTATAGTACTGGCCTTCACAACACCCTCTGGCAAGGAGTTCCAGAGGTTGACAGTGTGTTGCCTGAAAAAATACTTTCTTGTATTTTTGTTTTAAACCTGCTACCTATTAATTTCATTTGGTGGCCCCTTGTTCTTGTATTATGAGAAGGTGTAAATAACACTTCCTTATTTACTTTCTTTGTACCACCCATGATTTTATAGACCTCTATCATATCCCCCCTGAGTCGCCTCTTTTCCAAGCTGAAAAGTCCCAGTCTTATTAATCGCTCCTCAAATGGAAGCCGTTCTACACGCCTAATAATTTTTGTTGCCCTTTTCTGAACCTTTTCCAATTCCAATATATCTTTTTTGAGATGGGGCGACCACATCTGCACGCAGTATTCAAGGTGTGGGCGTACCATGGATTTATATAGAGGCAATATGATATTTTCTGTCTTATTATCTATCCCTTTCTTGATGATTCCCAGCATTCTGTTCACTTTTTTGACTGCTGCTACACATTGAGTAGATGATTTTAGAGAATGATCCACAATGACTCCAAGATCTCTTTCTTGAGTGGTAACAGCTAATTTAGACCCCCATCATTGTATATGTATAGTGAGGATTATGTTTTCCAATATGTATTACTTTGAATTTATCAACATTAAATTTCATCTGCCATTTTGTTGCCCAGTCACTCAGTTTTGAGAGATCCTTTTGTAGCTCTTCGCAGTCTGCCTGGGACTTAACTATCTTGAGTAGTTTTGTATCATCTGCAAATTTTTCCACCTCACTGTTTACCCCTTTTTCCAGATTGTTTATGAATATGTTAAATAGGACTGGGCCCAGTACAGATCCCTGGCAGACACCACTATTTACCTCTCTCCATTCTGAAAACTGACCATTTATTCCTACCCTTTGTTTCCTATCTTTTAACCAGTTACCAATCCATGAGAGAACCTTCCCTCTTATCCCATGACTGCTTATTTTGCTTAAGAGCCCGTGGTGAGGGACCTTGTCAAAGGCTTTCTGAAAATCTAAATACACCATATCCACTGGATCTCATTTGTTCTCATGCTTGTTGACCCCCTCAAAGAATTCTAGTAGATTGGTGAGGCATGATTTCCCTTTACAAAAACCATGTTCACTATTTCCCAACAAATTATGTTCATCTATGTGTCTGACAATTTTGTTCTTTAGATCGTTTCAACCAATTTGCCAGGTACTGAAGTGAGGCTTGCTGGCCTGCAGTTGCCAGGGTCACCTCTGGAGCACTTTTAAAAAATCACATTAGCTATCCAATCATTTGGTACAGAAGCTGTTTTAAGTGGTAGGTTACAGATGACAGTTAGTAGTCCTGCAATTTCACATTTGAGTTCCTTCAGAACTCTTGGGTGAATACCATCAGGTCCTGGAGACTTATTACTATTTATCAATTTATAAATATTTATCAAACAGTTTATCAATTTGTTCCAAAAACTCCTCTAATGACATCTCAATTTGGGACAGTTCCTCAGATCGGTCACCCAAAAAGAATGGCTCAGGTTAGGGAATCTCCCTCACATCCTCAACAGTGAAGACCGATGCAAAGAATTCATTTAGTTTCTCCGCAATGGCCTTATTGTCTTTGAGTGCTCTTTAGCATCTCGATCATCCAGTGGCCCCACTGGTTGTTTAGCAGGCTTTCTGCATCTGATGTATTTAAACTTTTTTTTTGCTATTACTTTTGGAGTCTTTGAACATCTTTTTGGGTCTTTCTAAGTTCAAAGCTATTTCAGATTTTTTCTTTAAAAATATGGGTATTACTTCTCTTCAGGGAAACAGTATTCATATACAATATCTCACCATATCTTATTTTTTCCTGATTAGTGACTTTCTTCATATTATTAGATTTCTCTTTTTATTCATGCCATTTCTATCAGCAGACTGTTTGCTCGAATTTTGAAATACTGTGTGTAACAATTAACTCTTCTGTTATTTTCTGCTATTTTGTTTACCTTTATTTGGAAGGCAGGAAATGTATTCCAGACTGTTCCGGAAAGATTTTTTGATTATTTATAATCTCAACTCTCTTGGAGAAAGCATGACTGTGGAAAAATAAAAGCTCTTTAAAGTGTTTTTTTCCCTGATTTTCTCTATATACTCTAACCAAAGTAGAATCTCCTACTGAAAGTGTCTAAAACCTCACATATATGCAGAATATGAAAAGCTTGAATTTCCCCCTCTCTAGAGAATCAAATG
Organism: Natator depressus; assembly: GCF_965152275.1. Lineage (NCBI taxonomy): Eukaryota > Metazoa > Chordata > Testudines > Cheloniidae > Natator > Natator depressus. The sequence continues at coordinate 307,657,932 of NC_134234.1, forward strand.
CAGTTTCAGTAATAGGTTAGCATTTGCAAAACTTAAGGGGTGAAATCCTGCTGCTGTGGAAGTTAGTGTGATTATTGCTATTGACTGTAGTGGGGCCAGAATATAACCCAGGAATCATAGAGATTGAAATGCTTGCAATGAATTTTAAAAGTTCTCATTTATTAAGGCATGCAAATCTCTAATGCCTAAGTAATTTCCACATTAAGCTTCTTAATTATATGAAGCTGTGCAGGACAGAAATAATTCAGAACAATTCATTAATCATTGAAGTTGGTTGTATAAAAATGTTATTTATTCTGTAACAGAAAACCTTGGTTCTTTTGGAAATAACACGATACCACAAATATTTTTCCAAAACACTCAGCTGAAGCCCATCTGTGCTCTACTGCTTTGGATGATGTCTTAATTCTCAACCTTATTAGCAAAGGCTCTTTAGAAAAGGTCACCAAGCAGACAAACAAACAATTGCTCTAAGAAATATTTTTTTTAGAGGAAAATCTGTGGTTCTTTTATTTTCTGGAAGAGCAGAATATCTTATGGGTCACACTTTGTATTAAGGGGTACATTTATAAATTATTATTTAAGTGTTAAATTATTAATAGATAGTTTAATAAATAATTAATCAATTGTAATAGAGTGTTATAAAGTGCAACTGTTAATAGGTTGCTTTAACTATGTATAATAACTTCTTCTGATGTCCTGATAACCATCTATAACACAAACTAAACATATCTGTAACATGCTTAGAACATTACACAATCATTTATTAACCCTTTATCAATTATTTGCAAATACACCCTTAATATAAAGAATGGCCATTTTATGTCTAAATTTATCTTGAATATAGTTGATTGTGTGGCTAAAGTCTTTCATTTGAGAGACATTTTTACTCTGCCATTCCTTTTTGGAGTAAGTCATTTCACTTCTCTCTTTGTAGTTTATCATCACAGTGGAAGGCTAATAGAAAGAATATGAGAAGAAAATTGCTGAAGAATCTATGTTCAACAATAACAGCAATAAATCAAATTTAGATTTGTTTTTCTCTTGTTTCCATACATTTATCCTTAAAATGTAAACAGTTAGTGGTGATCTCTGAGCAGTAATAAGGTCTAACTAAAATACTTGAATTATAGACAACAGAAAATGGCTATGTAAATATCTGTATTTGAAACACAGTTTAAATGTTTTCAGACAGAAAGTATGAATTATTCTCCAAAGGAGGGATATAGTTTCTTTCATAAAACATTTAAATCGTGCTTTGTTACCAGTGGACAATTGCCAACCCAGGAAATGCAAGGTAAGTTACACTGAAATAAGTGCTCAAAGAAAATAAAGCCACTTTAAATCAATGAAGAGAAAGCCATGGCAAACTTGATAACAAGTCCACTATGGCAGCAATTAATGCCCTGTGTGTACAGTGACAAATATGTAATTTCAAATGGAATTTCAATAAGTTAAATAACAAAAAAGTGTTCTATAGAAACACTTGGATAATGTACAAAAGTAATTGTTAAACTTTCATTCCTCTTGTTTGTAGAGTTTGAAGCAATATACTCCCTGGAAACTTCTTTAGTAATACATATTAAACCTAGTGGGTTTAAAAATAATTGTATTAAAATGACATTGTTGGAGTCCAGGAGGTCTCTAGCAGTTCCCCAAATTGTGCTTTTTAATATAGTAATAGCTTATATCTGTCTCTCTCTTGCTCTCTCATGTAAACATAAACAAAGGATGCATCAATGCTCCTGAATGCACACCTTGTTTTGACTTATGCTTCATTCTAGTTGGCGAACTGGGCTCTTTGTTTTTGTCTGTGTTTCCTTAAGCATAGAAAGTCACTGGACCTGGTGATAATCAATTGTTAAAGTTAATCCCCCATTAAAGTAAATGATGGAATTTCATTCCTCAGTTGCTGGTGTTCTGTTAGGATGCATACAGCACAAAACAATGGTGAATTAGTTTACATTGTCAAGTGTATCTTCATTACCAGAAGGGCTGGAAAATAATTTTTGCTTTATTTTTAGAAGGACTTATACTTTTTGGAGAAAGCAGCAATATCCATGGCATGACTATAATTGCGTATGCATTTTGAATTTTTACTACCCCCGATGAGGGTGGCTACAGTCAGATCTACCTGTAGTGTTCTGGTGAGGCATCAACGTTTTGGAATATTTATTGTCTCATTTTATAATTAACTAGTGCCCAATCAGGAATGTGTTTTAAATTTGTATGTGGTGGATGTGTGAAAAAAGACACTGAAGATTTTTCCCCAAATACTTACACTCTTCCCAGTCCTGACTGGTTTAGGAGTTTTGGTTGGGCTACTAAACTGATTTTTTACAAGCCCCAAACTTATTTGACTCAAAAAGGAGAGAATTTTTACACCACCACTATCATGCTCTGGTGCAGAAATGGTGCCCAGCTCCTTGTGTGACCAGGAATAGTTTCCAATTGTAACAGAAGGTCAGCATAGCTAGACATCCATCTTATACTAGAATGGACCCTTATCAACTGAAAGTAGAGCTTCTTATGGCAGGGGCCACAGACCCCTCCAAATCCCTTTGTGATCTTGGCACCACGGAGTTCTAGATTGCCTCCATATGGTTGCTTACAGCCCAAAATTTGCCTAGGCCCAAAATTTCTGGTGCACCCTTCCCTTCCCTGTCCCCTTCTGTCAGCAGCCCCACTCTCACCACACTCTGATGCTGGGCACTGCAGGAGGCGGCAGCATATAACCAATATATATGTCTGCTGTTGCACCTATGCTGGGAGAATTCCCCTGGGGGCATTTATGGCCCCTTCACAACTTACTAGGGATTTTCCCACTCTTTGTGAGATGCTATGCTCAGATGTGAATTATAGGTTATCTAAACAGGGTGAAATTCACCCCTTTGTTGAGTGCTCAGATAGAGTGGTGCAGAGATCTGATGCTGGCCCCCTGCCAAAGGGTGAATTTCACCCATAGCGATCCCATGAAATTTCATAAATGTAATACCAAATTATAAAGTCTGGCTCCATGGAAAGCCATCTGTCACACTAACACTTCTGGAAACTTTTCCAATGGTCAATTCTCCAAATAATCCACGGCTATGTGAGTTGCTAGGCCCCATCTGCCAAAGGGTTTTAGTGCATTATGGTGTACTTTTATTTAATTAATTTAATATAGAATTTAGAGAGGTCAGAAATATTAATATAACAGTTTAGTGCTCAAATTATCTAACTATCCCATTTGCTTATGGAGATCTAAATTGTCTGCCAGACAAATATAACAACAAAAATGAATACAAAAAATAAATTAAATTGTATGCATTTATTCTTGCTTCTCCCTTTCCATTTCTTTATCTCTTTCTTCTTCTCTCTTTCCATCTGCAACTCAGCATAATCAATTTCATACTATATTTTTCTTGTCACATTACTGTCTCCCTTTTTTTTTTTTTGCTTTTATTATTTTCTCCTCTCTTCTTATGTGTAGTCTTTTCTTTCATGGAAAAGCAGACTCTTCTTTCTTCACTCCTTTTATTATTCCCTTTGTCAGTAAGCCTTTCTCCCATGTTATGATGCCTCTTCCCTTTTTCTTCCTTTGCTCCAGACTTCTTCCCTCTATGATACAAAAACACAAAAAAGAAGCTTACAAGAAGTAATGACCAGGGAGGACTATAAAACTATTGCTCAGGCATGCAGGAGTGAAATCAGGAAGGCCAAATCACAATTGCAATTGCAGCTAGCTAGGGGTGTTAAGAGTAACAAGAAGGGTTTCTACAGGTATGTTAGCAACAAGAAGAAGTTCAGGGAAAGTGTGGGACCCTTACTGAGTGGGGGAGGCAACCTAGTGACAAAGGATGTGGAAAAAGCTAATCTACTCAATGCTTTTTTTGCCTCTGTCTTCACGAACGAGGTCAGCTCCCAGACTACTGCACTGGGCAGCACAGCATGGGGAGGAGGTGACCAGCCCTCTGTGGAGAAAGAAGTGGTTCAGGACTATTTAGAAAAGCTGGACGAGCACAAGTCCATGGGGCCGGATGCACTGCATCCGAGGGTGCTAAAGGAGTTGGCGGATGTGATTGCAGAGCCATTGGCCATTATCTTTGAAAACTCATGGCGATCGGGGGAGGTCCCGGATGACTGGAAAAAGGCTAATGTAGTGCCCATCTTTAAAAAAGGGAAGAAGGAGGATCCTGGGAACTACAGGCCAGTCAGCCTCACCTCAGTCCCTGGAAAAATCATGGAGTAGGTCCTCAAGGAATCAATTTTGAAGCACTTAGAGGAGAGGAAAGTGATCAGGAACAGTACGCATGGATTCACCAAGGGCAAGTAATACCTGACTAACATAATTAGCTTCTATGATGAGATAACTGGCTCTGTGGATGAGGGGAAAGCAGTGGACATGTTATTCCTTGACTTTAGCAAAGCTTTTGATACAGTCTCCCACAGTATTCTTGCCAGCAAGTTAAAGAAGTATGGCCTTAATGAATAGACTATAAGGTGGATAGAAAGCTGGCTGGATCATTGGGCTCAGTGGGTCGTGATCAATGGCTCCATGTCTAGTTGGCAGGTGGTATCAAGCAGAGTGCCCCAAGGGTCAGTCCTGGGGCCAGTTTTGTTCAATATCTTCATTAATGATCTGGAGGATGGCAAGTCTGCAGGTGACACTAAACTGGGAGGAGTGGTAGATACCCTGGAGGGTAGGTATAGGATACAGATGGACTGAGACAAATTAGAGGATTGGACCAAAAGAAATCTGATGAGGTTCAACAAGTACAGGTGCAGAGTCCTGCACTTTGGATGGAAGAATCCCATGCACTGCTACAGACTAGGGACCAAGTGGCTAGGCAGCAGTTCTGCAGAAAAGGACCTAGGGGTTACAGTGGATGAGAAGCTGGATATGAGTCAACAGTGTACCCTTGTTGCCAAGAAGACTAACGGCATTTTGGGCTGTATAAGTAGGAGCATTGCCAGCAGATCGAGGGACGTAATCATTCCCCTCTATTCAGCATTTGGGGAGGCCTCATCTGGAGTACTGTGTCCAGTTTTGGGCCCCACACTACAAGAAGGATGTGGAAAAATTGGAAAATGTCCAGCGGAGGGCAACAAAAATGATTAGGGGGCTGGAGTACATGACTTATGAGGAGAGGCTGAGGGAACTGGGATTATTTAGTTTTCAGAAGAGAAGAATGAGGGGGGATTTGATAGCTGCTTTCAACTACCTGAAAGGGAGTTCCAAAGAGGATGGATCTAGTCTGTTCTCAGTGGTAGCAGATGACAGAACAAGGAGTAATAGTCTCAAGTTGCAGTGGGGGAGGTTTCGGTTGGATATTAGGAAAAACTTTTCACATGGAGGGTAGTAAAGCACTGGAATGGGTTACCTAGGGAGGTGGTGGAATCTCCTTCCTTAGAGGTTTTTAAGGTCAGGCTTGACAAAGCCCTGGCTGGGATGATTCAGTTGGGGATTGGTCCTGCTTTGAGCAGGGGGTTGGACTAGATGACCTCCTGAGGTCTCTTCCAACCCTGATATTCTATGATATCTCTCCATGATCCATTTCTCAATCTTCCCTTCCTGCCTGAGGGCCACAACTTAAATCTTCTGCCTTGAGGTCCAGCATGTTCAACTTCCCCCCTCTGACCCTCCCACCATGTGCCGCTATAGTGCCTCCTATCTTCCTGTCCCAACACTGGGATTCATCCTTCCTCTTTCTCCCCACCATGAAAGACAAAAGAACTAGGTACTCCCTTCCTCTGCTCTGCCCCTTTGAGAAGGTTCTGCCATTGAACTGTTTTTTTTTTTGTTTTTTTTTTGGCAGGAGGCCTCTTTGGCAGATTAGAGGAAGAGCTGGCTTTACTGCACACAACTGTTTGTAGATAAGAAGGGACTTGCAATAACCCTAGCACTATCAGTGGAAGTACATGCAACTCCACTACAGAGCTGGATTGGTTGGGGATCCTCCTTAAAAATGATGACAACTGTGTTCCCAGGATTTGCAGTTCCCAAAGGCTGGTTTCTAACTGGCTGTTGAAGGGACAAAGGGACAAGAAATCGCGAGTACCAACTCCACCTAATCCTGTTTATATTGTGGATGTTATATCTGGAATAAAAAAGGCTGGATGCTTTCTTGGTTTTGTCTTTAAATAAAGTACTGAAATTACCCCTCCCATTTAAAGTGTTCCCAAATAGGATTGTGTCCATGGGCCCCAAATGTTGGCATAGTGCACCACTGTGGATAGTTAAGCAGGGACTTCTGAACAATATGTGAGCTTTAAAATCATACCAATGAAAAGTTGCAGCTCATTTATTTTATTTTGGTGAGAAGAACTCAACAGTTTTCTGGCACAATGTGATGGTCACATTGATATTTGCTGACAGTTAACTATCCAAATCAACCTGGTTTTTCTTACAGTGTCAAAAGCAGGTACAAACAGACAAAATTCAGCTCAGCAAAATAAGATCTGGGGAATCCCTAAATGAGACAGCAAAATAAAAGGCACAAGCTTTAATGTGGACTTGATCTTCCATTGCTCTTGTCAGTCAAAAGGACTGGCAGCCAAATTCATCTATCACGTAAACCCAGTAAAGGCAATGAAATGACTCTGTAATTAAACCCATGCAAATGAGATCTGGTCCTTTGTGGTATACTGCAAAGCTGGGTTACACAAACAATAGCTGGATTGTGAAAGCTAACCTGGCAGTGGCTGGAAACTCCTTATTAAGATCCCAAATCAGCAATAACTTAAGCACATCAGTAATGAGTCAGTGAAACTGAAGCACACGTGAATAGTACTTTTCTGCATCAGAGTACAAAGGCTTAGATTGTACAGAAACACTGGAAACATTATAAAAGACCCCAAACCAACTGCAATTTGCAATTTTCTGGTGTCTGTGATACCTATCCTGTCCCTGGTTTTGAATAAATGCATTCCCGGGTTCCATGTGCATTCCTCTTCACCCCCAAAATACAAAATGTCCATACCTAGCAGCCTCTTTAAGTTGCAGTTATTGCTATGCAACGGTTATTTCTACCAATTTTTGTCAATTCTTGTTTTGATAAGTACAAGCCATAGCAATTGGCTGCATGTCAGCTTTTTTTAGAAAAAGAACGAACAGTCCTTTGTCAACACCTATCAATCCATTCAATTTGCCTGTGGAAATTGGTTTTGTTGGTGCTATTGAATGCAACAAGATGAGTGGGAGGAGAAAAGTTGCTGTCTAAGCAGAACGGCTAATTTCCTATCAGCCCTGAGAAATACAGAATACTGATTTGTAAGGTAGATGTTACAAATTTTCTGTTTGACATTAAGAGAGAAATGGATTGCAGAATTTGTTTCCCAGGTTCAGACTTTCCATCTTTTATGTGTACAAATGTAAATATTCTTCATTTCCATCAATTGCAGGCATTCAAAGAATAATCATTTTAAAACTCTTTACTGCAATGGAAATTATAAAGCATTTCACCCTACACAGGAAGAAAAAGATGTAATTCTGCCACTGATATCTGCTGTTGTAGATGCTGGTGATAGTAGCAGAGTTAGAATCTTTGTGTTATGACGCCCCGTCCCACGGTAGCACCCAGTATTCTATGGCTGACCTTTTTTGGCCTTTTCTGTCCCTAATTCTGACTACAACTTTTTAACCATAAAGCTATTTTCTCCTTTCTAGTGATTCCAAAAAAGTGTTAAAAGGCAGTTAGCACCAACAAATCTTTTCAGTTTATCTCATTCCCTGTGCTGGGGCGGTGCCCCACCCCGAGGCCAGATTGGGCTACAACAGGCCAGAGCGGCTGCACAGACAGCCAGCCAATCAGAGAGGGCCTGCGGGGAGCCAATCAGGGCTGAGCAAGAGGCAGCCAATCAGGACCAGGCTAGGCCCTATATAAAGGCTGCCCAGGCAAGAGGCAGGCAGTCTCTCTTGGGCCTTCAGAGGGTGAAGGACTGCACACCTGCCTGATACCTGCCAGGCTGCAGGCCCTGAGAAAAGGGCCTAGTTGGTGCAAAGGGGCTGACAGGGAAACAGCCCATGGAGAGAGATGGACAAAGGGAGAGAAGGAGGGCAGGCAGGAAGGCTGCTGCCAAAGGGTCCCTGGGTTGGGACCCAGAGTAGAGGGCAAGAAGGCCCCTTGCACTTACACCTGGTGGTTAGGAGTAGCCATCATGGACTGCACCAGACCCCTGCCAAAAGGGGGTAAGACTTTGGGGTGTGGTTGGCCATTGTGGCTGGGGCAAAGAGAAGAACTGCTGATCTCACACACGCACACTCCCTGGAAGGGGGTGAGCCTAGACTAGGGGGCACTGAAGAGGACCCTGTGAGAAGGGAGCAATGTGAGTCCAGATGCCAACAGAGGGTGAGAGATGGATGGGACACCACCAGCCGAGGGTGCTCCACATGGACTGAGCTAATTCCCAGAGTGACCAACAGGAGGTGCCATGCTGGTGAGTCCCAACCTTGTCACATTCCCCTATAACTTAATATATTGCCAGTTCTTTACCAATGAGTTGACATTTTTAACTACTGGTGATTATTTTTTATTTTGTTGTTCTCTGATCTCTAAGAAGTATCAGAGGGGTAGCCGTGTTAGTCTGGATCTGTAAAAGCGGCAAAGAGTCCTGTGGCACCTTATCGACTAACAGACGTATTGGAGCATAACCTTTCATGGGTGGATACCCACTTTGTCGGATGCATGTCTAAGAGGATTTACCAAGATCTAAATTCTTGAAAAATGGCAGGGTGTGGTGGTCTATGCTTCAGTTTTGGAGTATGTACTCTCCCTGAAACCAGAGGTACAAATACTAACAGTTTTGACTCAGCCCTTCACTCTTCCAAGCTAGACATGTTCAATTCCAGGAAGATCTTTCAGATGACACTTTAATATCCTACAGTAGATATATTCTGATCTGTGTTGACATTAATACCTTTACCACCATGCAATATTCTAATCAGGTGTCAGGAATGCACTAAATAAAACAATTGAAGTTGCAATCCTTGATTACACATAATTGACCAGCTCTCAGCTCCTACTAGTCAGCTCCCTCTCCTCCTCTTATTTCCTGTCCTGAAGGAATCCTCCCCTCCTCCCAACTGCATTTGCATCCCTACACTCCTAAGAGCCATTTCCTCCATACCCCAGTAGCCTTCTCTCAGAGTTCATGTCTTCTTTGTAGTTAAGCAATTCAGACACTTGAAAATCTTGGCCAGTGATTCTGAATGCCTCCATTTTTGGGTGCTCAACTTTGAGGCACCATAAAGGAGCCTGGATTTCAAAGGGTGGGTGTTCATCACTTTCTGAAAATCAGGCTCCTTTAAGGTGTCTCAATTTGTGCACTCAAAGATTGGGCAATGCAAAATCACTACTCACTGTGATCTCACTTACAATTGACTTTCCACCTACATAATTCCATTAACTTACCTGGGGATACTATTGACTTGCACCAACGTTTGTAAGAAATGGTAGCACTATTCAGAATCAAGCCTTTGAATACCCCTCCAACTTTAACTATTTCAGAGGCTAAACATACCAGGGTGCTTTTTGTAAGTATAGGTGTTTTCAGTGATATACTAGCCAAAATTTTCCTGCCTCACCACTACTGTGCAGTGTTAGCTGTGCACCATCTGGTTGCTACCGTCCACTCCAGTGGTGGTGTAGGTATGTAGTTTATAAAGTACTTTGGGATCCTTTGAGATAAAAAGTGTTATATATAATAGCAAATCATATCAAAAATACCTACTACCTTATCTAGCCTGGTTGAAAAAGGAAGAGGGTTAGCATCAAGTTGGCAGCTGATCATTAAACATTTGCCATAAACTACTATTATGAGTCCTTATATATTTTACTTACACACACACACACACACACACACACACAGACTAGAGTCACAAAACGACTTAGGTGAATGTCACTTTAGGCATGATTCAGGCTGCACTGGGATTCACAAAACACCCACTCAGCTGCTGCTGAACACTGTAGGTGCCTAAAGTCACTTGTTTGCAGTAAAAGTTCCCCAGGAACCTATGTTTTTGCCTCTGAGCATGCACACGACAGCCCCATGCCAGGCATCCAAATTGCTATTCACGAGCAATTCATGAACTAGGGGAAGATGCGTTCCTCTGTTGAACTTGCCTGCGGAGCCAAATCTGGTAAGTGTCTTTGGGAGGGAGTGGAAGAAGGACTTCCCTCATAACTTTTAGTTAGGTACTCTCCTGGGATGTGGGAAACCCTTCATTCAAGTCCTCCCTCCACCTGAGAGGGAGAAGGATTTAAACAGGGAGCTGCCATTTCTCAGGTGAGGATATGGGATAGTCTGATACGGAGCTCCCTCAATTCTCCTGCTGAAACTGTTCTACTGTGACTAAATAATGAAAGAATCATTGGGCCAGAGAGAGTGAGCAAGCAAGCATGGAAATGACTCTTCAGCCTAGTGGAAAAGAGATCCCACAGAAACGGAGGCCAGACAAGAACAGAATGAAAGAGGCAGCCTGAAGGCACAGCTAAAAATGTGTGGCTGACCCTGGAAGAAACTTGAGGATTGTCTTTAGGGGCAGTGGAACAGGCTGAACAGAGCAAAAGAAGCTGTTTCCTGCTATTTGATTCCTCCTGAGTCCAGAGAAATAGGACTTTGTATATTCTTTGTAAATAAACAAAATTGCATGAAAGATATCTGACTACCACCAATTTCTATCTATTCCCAACTGAAACACCTACAGAACCTCAAGCTTTGACAAGTTGCTTGGTTTGAAAAGGCAGAACAGATTTGCAGCTGAGAATCCCAAGCAAAGGGAAATGCCTTCCAGTAGCCTATCTCTAAGAGAAGGGTGGGCCTTAGAAGATAGGTCATGGAGGATAAGTCCATCAATAGCTACTAGCCAGGATGGGCCAGGATGGTGTCCCTAGCCTCTGTTTGCCAGAAGCTGAGGATGGATTACTTGATTACCTGTTCTGTTCATTCCCTCTGGGACACCTGGAATTGGCCACTGTTGGAAGGCAGGATACTGGGCTAGATGGACCTTTGGTCTGACCCAGTATGTCCATTTTTATGTTATGTTTACACACTTCTTGGTCTGGTATCTCTCATTGATTGGGTTAGGTGAGGAGCTGCTTAGTATGCTGTCTTTTGTAAATCCCATTTTGTTGCACCTATCTCTCCCCATTCATTGTATTAGGAGCCAAGGCAACCTCAGGCTTTGTGAATGCCAGTGATTTTTCTAGGCACCTAACAGGCCATGCTCAGGGTCACCACGGCTAAGTTTCTTTGTGAATTTGACCGAAATATATACAGAGAGAAATGTAAAATGCTTTTATTCTCCTGAACAGAATAGTAGAGGTCAATAATTTGCCATACCATACCTTTCAGCTGACACTTTAATATGCTACAATAGATATATTCTGATCTCTGACATACCTTTACCACCATGCAATATTCTAAACAGGTGTCAGGAATGCACTAAATAATAAAACAATTGAAGTTGCAATCCTGTTATACCATTATAGATTCCTTGCTTTGTGATTGTGCAATAACCACAGAATAGCCAGTAATCAGAACAAGAAAATAATGGGCAAATTTTGTGAGAAACAATTTTACAACTTATTGCTGAGTTGTCTATTGGCAACTCTGATGTAGTTCTGGCTGGGAAACTGATTAGAGATACAAACAACTGACCCATATTTTTCCAGGTAACTTGCAGGTGTCAAGGTTCCTTCCCCACTCTGAACTCAAGGGTACAGATGTGGGGACTTGCATGAAAGACCCCCTAAGCTTATTTTAACCTATTCTTAGGTTAAAAACTTCCCAAGGTACAAACTTTGCCTTGTCCTTAAACCCTATGCTGCCACCACACGGCGTCTTAAACAAAGAACAGGGAAAGAGCCCACCTGGAGACGTCTTCCCCCCCCAAGCCCTACACCCCCTTTCCTGGGGAAGGCTTGATAAGAATCCTCACCAGTTGGTACAGGTGAACACAGACCCAAACCCTTGGATCTTAAGAACAACGAAAAATCAATCCGGTTCTTAAAAGAAGAATTTTAATTAAAGAAAAGGTAAAAGAATCACCTCAGTAAAATCAGGATGGTAAATACCTTACAGGGTAATCAGATTCAAAACGTAGAGAATCCCTCTAGGCAAAACCTTAAGTTACAAAAAGACACAAAACAGGAATATACATTCCCTCCAACAGAGCTTATTTTACCAGCCATTAAACAAAAGGATATCTAACGCATTTTTTAGGTAGATTACTTACTAACTTAACAGGAGTTGGAAGGCTGCATTCCTGATCTGCTCCTGGCAAAAGCATCACACAGACAGCCAGACCCTTTGTCCCCCCCCCCCCAGATTTGAAAGTATCTTGTCCTCTCATTGGTCATTTTGGGTCAGGTGCCAGTGAGGTGACCTTAGCTTCTTAACCCTTTACAGGTGAAAAGGTTTTGCCTCTGGCCAGGAGGGATTTTATAGCACTGTATATAGAAAGGTATAGAGTGACTTAGAACAACGCTTCCTTAGCACTCGTCCCCTAATACCCCTACTCTACTTGCGCTATATTGACACCTTCATCATCTGGACCCATGGAAAAGAAGCCCTTGAGGAATTCCCCCATGATTTCAACAATTTCCATCCCACCATCAACCTCAGCCTGGACTAGTCCACACAAGATCCATTTCCTGGACACTACTGTGCTAATAAGCAATGGTCACATAAACACTACCCTACACCGGAAACCTACTGACCGCTATACTTAACTACATGCCTCCAGCTTCCATCCAGGACACACCACACAATCCATTGTCTACAGCTAAGCTCTGAGATACAACCATATTTGCTCCAACTCCTCAGAGAATCATAGAATCATAGAATATCAGTGTTGGAAGGGACCTCAGGAGGTCATCTAGTCCAACCCCCTGCTCAAAGCAGGACCGATCCCCGACTAAATCATCCCAGCCAGGGCTTTGTCAAGCCTGACCTTAAAAACTTCTAAGGAAGGAGATTCCACCACCTCCCTAGGTAACGGATTCCAGTGTTTCAACACCCTCCTAGTGAAAGTTTTTCCTAATATCCAACCTAAATCTCCCCCACTGCAACTTGAGACTATTACTCCTTGTTCTGTCATCTGTTACCACTGAGAACAGTCTAGAGCCATCCTCTTTAGAACCCCCTTTCAGGTAGTTGAAAGCAGCTATCAAATCCCCCCTCATTCTTCTCTTCCGTAGACTAAACATCCCCAGTTCCCTCAGCCTCTCCTCATAAGTCATGTGTTCAAGTCCCCTAATCCTTTTTGTTGCCCTCCGCTGGACTCTTTCCAATTTTTCCACATCCTTCTTGTAGTGTGGGGCCCAAAACTGGACACAGTACTGCAGATGAGGCCTCACCAATGTCGAATAGAGGGGAACAATCACATCCCTCGATCTGCTGGCAATGCCCCTAATTATACATCCCAAAATACCATTGGCCTTCTTGGCAACAAGGGCACACTGACTCATATCCAACTTCTCGTCCACTGTAACCCCTAGGTCCTTTTCTGCAGAACTGCTGCCGAGCCATTCGGTCCCTAGTCTGTGGCGGTGCATTGGATTCTTCCGTCCTAAGTGCAGGACTCTGCACTTGTCCTTGTTGAACCTCAACAGATTTCTTTTGGCCCAATCCTCCAATTTGTCTAGGTCCCTCTGTATCCTATCCCTACCCTCCAGCGTATCTACCACTCCTCCCAGTTTAGCGTCATCTGCAAACTTGCTGAGGGTGCAATCTGCACCATCCTCCAGATCATTTATGAAGATATTGAACAAAACCAGCCCCAGGACTGACCCCTGGGGCACTCCACTTGATACCGGCTGCCAACTAGACATGGAACCATTGATCACTACCCGTTGAGCCCAACAATCTAGCCAGCTTTCTATCTGCCTTATAGTCCATTCATCCAGCCCATACTTCTTTAACTTGCTGGCAAGAATACTGTGGGAGACTGTATCAAAAGCTTTGCTAAAGTCAAGGAATAACACGTCCACTGCTTTCCCTTCATCCACAGAGCCAGTTATCTCATCATAGAAGGCAATTAGATTAGTCAGGCATGACTTGCCCTTGATGAATCCATGTTGACTGTTCCTGATCACCTTCCTGTCCAAGTGCTTCAGAATTGATTCCTTGAGGACCTGCTCCATGATTTTTCCAGGGACTGAGGTGAGGCTGACTGGCCTGTAGTTCCCAGGATCCTCCTTCCTTTTTTGAAGATGGGTACTACTTTAGCCTTTTTCCAGTCATCTGAGACCTCCCCCGATTGCCATGAGTTTTCAAAGATAATGGCCAATGGCTCTGCAATCACATCCGCCAACTCCTTTAGCACTCTCAGATGCAATGCATCCGGCCCCATGGACTTGTGCTCGTCCAGCTTTTCTAAATAGTCCCGAACCACTTCTTTTTCCACAGAGGGCTGGTCACCTTCTCCCCATGCTGTGCTGCCCAAACACCTACAAGATCTCTATCAATCATTCTTAAAACTACAATACCCACCTGCTGAAGTGAAGAAACAGATTGCCAGAGCCAGAAGAATACCCAGAAGTCACATACTACAGGACAGGCCCAACAAAGAAAATAACAGAACGCCACTAACTGTCACCTTCAACCCCCAACTAAAATCTCTCCAGCACATCAAGGATCTACAACCTATCCTGAAAAACGATCCCTCATTCTCACAGATCTTGGGAGACAGACCAGTCCTCGCTTACAGACAGCTCCCCAACCTGAAGCAAATACCAGCAACCACACAACAAAAACAGTAACCCAGAACCTATCCTTGCAACAAAGCCCGACGCCAACTCTATCCACATATTTATTCAAGTTACACCATCATAGGACCTAATCACATTAGACATGCAATCAGGAGCTCGTTCACCTGCACATCTACCAATGTGATATATGCCATCATGTGCCAGCAATGCCCCTCTGCCATGTACATTGGCCAAACCAGACAGTCTCTATGCAAAAGAATATATGGACACAAATCTGACATCAGGAATCATAACATTCAAAAACCGGTAGAACACTTCAACCCCTCTGGCCACTCATTAAAAGATTTAAGGGTGGCAATTCTGCAACAGAAAAGCTTCAAAAACAGACTCCAATGAGAAACTGCTGAGCTTGAATTAATATGCAAACTAGATACCATTAATTTCAGTTTGAATAGAGACTGGGAGTGGCTGGGTCATTACACATATTGAATCTATTTCCCTAAGTTAAGTATCCTCACATCTTTTTGTCAACTGTCTAAATGGGCCATCTTGATTATCACTACAAAAGCTTTTTTCTCCTGCTGATAATAGCTCACCTTAACTAATTAGCCTCTCACAGTTTGTATGGTAACTTCCAACTTATGTATGTTCCATTCTATGCATGTGATGAAGTGGGCTGTAGCCCACGAAAGCTTATGCGCTAATAAATTTGGTAGTCTCTAAGGTGCCACAAGTACTCCTGTTCATTTTGCAGATACAGACTAACATGGCTGCTACTCTGAAACCTACAGAAAGGTGATTATCCTTCCCTTTATATTTATGACAGCAGGTCAGGTATCTTATTAGAACCAGATAGGATTATGTAGGGTTGCTTAGAAGTTTTGGGGAGTCAGGGAAGAAACTGAAAGTGAGGCCTACCACCCTCCCTAACACTGTGCCCGTCCCAAGTCAGCACTGCTGCCTTTTGGGCAGAAAAGAACTTGTAGGTGTTTTGCATTTCTGCAAGACTTTCTGCTGTAGGGGACCCTCAGAAGCATGCAGCACTATAATTCAGCACAGAGCCTGAATGAATTTGGTCCACAGACTGGATTTAGCCTCTATCACTAAACCTTTAGTTTACTGTGTGCTCTTTTACCCAGAAATTACACATTTTCTTCAGTTTTCACTACTTGGTTTGTCATATACTTTTGCTGTTGTATACTTTTCAGCACTCTGGTATCCTTAGAACGGTTTCTAAGGAATGGATTAGTCCATTTAGCTCATTTAACCTAAAAAGTTAATGATTATTTTGCAAGGAAATCAAAGCAAATGGATTTCGTTTTGTAAGGGATTTACTTTACTTTGTGCAATTTTCCTAATAGTAATTGCATTGTTTTAATTAAAAATCACAATTTTTTTATTTTTCCTGCCTGCCATTTCACAAATAGCTGTTCATCCGATTCCTACCCCTTCCCTCTCCCTGTACTGAAAATATTGGGTGTATTACAAAGTCAGCATTTCCAGGTTGTACAAGACTGAAATAAAGACAAACTTCTGATGGTTACATGTCCAGCATGTTTAAAGTTTAATAAAATACATTTCACACAAGTTTGGCAGGAAGTTTCATATAAAATTGATTCATTTCCATCTGAAAAATGAACTGGTTTAAACACTGACCTGCTAAAATAGTGAACAAATATTGCTTTTATGTAGGTGTCAGACTTTGGGGGGGAAAATGTGTGCTTTCAGATCTAATGGAGTGTTACAACAG
This sequence comes from Natator depressus, assembly GCF_965152275.1. Classification (NCBI taxonomy): domain Eukaryota; kingdom Metazoa; phylum Chordata; order Testudines; family Cheloniidae; genus Natator; species Natator depressus. The sequence continues at coordinate 307,674,375 of NC_134234.1, forward strand.
GCACTTCTGTGTAGGAAGACAATTAAAGACACAGGGCTTGCTCACAGTAGGACACTTTGAAAATGTGTTAGCTGACATGTAAACATTTTTCAAAATCTCTGCTGCAATCTCTACAAGAGCAAGTTGTATTTGGACACATTAGCTGTCCAAGTTGAACTCTAGGGCAGGCTCACCTTGACTACCAAATGTGTGTTAATCCTGTCTACTTCAGGATTTTGTATTTTAAAATGTTAAAACTTGTTAGTTAACATGTTTTTAATCTATCCCTGTTATCCTAGTTTGGATAGGCATCTCAGTGATACCATCCCAAGACAGAACCTTCTCCAACTCTTAACACATGGACACAGAGAACAGAAGAAAACTCTTAGGGCCAGAGCGTTTCCAGCCCTATGGCAGCACAAGCGTAGGACAGGAAACTCTCCCTCCTGTGGCTATGGGTAGGAGCCAATCTCTGTTTGTCTCATGGCTGAATTAGCCCTCCCATGTCCAAATACACTTGTGCTATGTGTCTGTACGAAGGTTGGCACATCAGTTCTGTGATAGATTTCCTGGCCTGACTTCCCTGACTCACCACCTCAGTACCTCCACCTGAGACTTGAGCATTTCTGCAAGGGAGCCCCTTCAGCATTCATTCTATGCACCTCCTTTGTGTGGCCTTTGTAAATCCAGCTCTCCCCTCCCTGCACAGCAGTATTGCACTGAATTGCTGCCTAGGGAGATCTCTGCAGCTGAGGACTTGATTTGCCCTTATTGAACAAGCCATAAAAGTATAGGGTCAAGCAAGACTGTTTGCAGACCCCACATGTGGGTAATGGATGACATGGTTCTGTGTTTTGGGTGGCTAGGTCCATAGTTTCAAACCTTATTAAAAAGGTCAGAAGGGACATAGCTCTTCTAGTTTAAGATATTCCTTTGGGATATAATTAGTAAAATGCCCATCAGCCTCTTTATTGAAGCATCTTTCTTTTTTTAATACAAAATTAGTTGATAGTGACAGCTCTACCAGAACATAATAAAAAAAAATCCCTCTCAAATGCTTATACTGAGTCTACCTTTTTTTCAACATAAGGAAGAAGGGCACAGCTACCAACAAGTGTAGTTAATTATCAGCTCTTTTATACTGGGCTCTGTCAAATAGAAATAACACTGGAGATGAAATTGTATGCAAGACATTCTACAATGTTCATGTCAGTTTCCTCTACATTTCAATCCAAGGTAGAATAAGTTGAGGATTTGCAGAGGGACCTGGTATGAACTTTGAGGTGCCATGGGCTCAGCTTATCAGACCACTGGGAGAGCCTGGAACAGAATTTGGGTTCTCCTGAATTACAGTTAAAATACCCCATCAACCAGACCATATGGCCTCTTCAGGGGCTCCACACTGCCCGGAATTGAGCTTTCGACTGTAGGTCTGAATGAACCCAAAAACTCAAAGCAAAAAAAACAACCAAACAAAACAGCAAAAATGACTGAGATTTATCTGGACCAAATTGGAGTTTTTCATGCCTTTCATTCAAACACAAACTGGATAATGGTCCCTCAGAGTTGGGTCCATTTTGTTTGCAACAGCCCATCCCACCAAAAAGTTTGTTTACCTCCATGAATCATCCAGCGGACCTGCAATGCATTTTGAACCCTAAACCAGGTGAGCTTCACTTGATTTCATATTTTATCATGAAAAATTCATCTTGCTACACTAAAATATTTTTGATAGCACAAACATTTTATTCTGATTTCTTCCTTGTGTTTTTACATTTGAAGTGGTATTATGTATCCATCTGTCTACTATCTATGGCCAGTACAAGAGACTATATGCAATTTATCCTTACAGATAACATTTGGGACAAATTGCAATGGCAACATAGATGGTTTTGGAGGAAAGTCAATACTTATATTATAACCATTTGACAGTTTTCTTGAAAGTAAATAATATGATCCAAATTCACTACTGGTATAAGCACCTGCAACTGAAATGCAGGTGCAAATTGAAGTCAGATTTGTCCTTGACTACTACAGTGAACTGTAGCTCACGAAAGCTTTTGCTCAAATAAATTGTTTAGTCTCTAAGGTGCCACAAGTACTCCTTTTCTTTTTGCGAATACAGACTAACACAGCTGCTACTCTGAAACAGTAGAGAATGTATTCCAAACTCCATAGAATGAGGATTGAATAGTGCTAAGCAAGGCATCACTCTGGAACTAAACAGGGAGAGTGGCTGTTCCATCTGATAATGTCTTCTCGATTTTGTGAGTGAATGGCTGAAGGGAATTTGAAACCTTTCAAAATACATAGAATTATTATTAGAAACATGATGACCCTCTAACAATTATACAAACACATTTAAAAACAGGAATTGTGATGTATGTATGGCCTGTAAAACAAATGATGTATATCATATGCTTTTCTGTAAGTGTGTATGTCTTGGTCACCTAAGAAAAGATAATAAACCAGAGACAGGCCCAGCCCACAAAGCCCATTTCCAAATAGATCTAAAGTTCCAGAGTATCTGGATCGATAGTTTTTGTTTTGGCCTATCTCTATAATAAACTATAGTTTATGTGCATGCACCAGAGCCTAAGCTGATGTAAATTGGTATAGCTCTGTTGAAACCACTGGAGCTATGCTACTGCTACTAGCTTAGCATTAAGTATTTTAAATTGCCAATAGGTGCCATTCTACAAGCCCCCTTCATGAAGCAGCAAAAAACTCTTGTTTACTTTTTACAGTTAAAAGTACAGAGGCACATATACATATTTTGCATGAAGATTTCAAACACCACAAACACGATACAGTTCTGCAGTGATCTGGAAGCCTACTTTCACTGTCTCCAACTCAAAGAATACTTTCAGGATAACACTGAACGAACGGCCCACTGATACACGGATACCCTCCCACCAACAGCACAAGAAGAACTACTCTACATGGCTCCTCCTGAGGATCAAAATGAAAGTCTGGACCTATACATAAGATGCTTCTGCCGACGTGCACAGGCAGAAATTGTGGAAAAAATCACTTGCCTTATAACTTAAGTCGTGCAGAACACAATGCCATCCAGAGCCTCAAACAACCCTGACATTATCAAGGAGGCTGATAAAGGAGGTGCTGTTGTCATGAATGGGTCTGACTACCAAAAGGAGGCTGACAGACAACTCTCCAATACCAAATTCTACAGGCCACTTTCCTCAGATCCCACTGAGGAATACACTAAAACTGCACCATCTACTCAGGACACTCCCTACACTAACACAGGAACAAATCAACATACCCTTAGAGCCCTGACTGGGGTTATTCTATCTCCTACCCAAGATCCACAAACCCAGAAATCCTGGACACCCATCATCTTGGGCATTGGCATTCTCACTGAAGAACTGTTGGATATGTGGAGTCTCTACTCAGACCCTACGCCACCAGCACTCCCAGCTATCTCTGATACCACTGATTTCTTGAGAAAACTACAATGCATTGGTGATCTTCCAGAGAACACCATCCTAGCCACCATGGATGTAGAGGCGCTCTCTACACAAACATCCCACACACAGATGGAATACAAGCTGTCACAAACAGTATCCCTAATGATGCCACAGCACAACTGGTTGCTGAGCTCTGACTTTATCCTCACACCCAATTTCAAATTTGGTGACAATATATACCTCCAGACCAGTGGCACCACTATGGGCACCTGCATGGCCCCACAGTATGCCAAGATTTTTATGGCTGACTTAGAACAATGCTTCCTCAGCTCTCGACAACTCACGCCCCTTCTCTACCTAAGCTACATTGACATCTTCATCTGGACCCATGGGAAGGAAACTCTGGAAGAATTCCACCACGATATCAATAGCTTCCACCCCACCATCAGCCTCAGCCTGGACCAATCTACATGGGAGGACCACTTCCTAGACACCACGGTGCAAATAAGTGACAGTCATGTTAACACCACCCTATACCAAAAACCCACCAACCGCTATGCCTACCTTCATGCCTCCAGCTTCCATCGCAGACACACCACATGATCCATTGTCTACAGCCAAGCGCTGAGATTCAACCACATTTGCTCCAACCCCTCAGACAAACACCTACAAGATCTTCACAAAGCGTTCTCAAAACTACAATACCCACATGAGGAAATAAGGAAACAGATCAACAGAGCCAGACGTGTACCCAGAAGCCTCATGCTGCAAGACAAGCCCAAGAAAGAAACCAACAGAACTCCACTGGCCATCACATACAGTCCTCAGCTAAAACCTCTCCAACGCATGATCAGTGATCTATAACCCATCCTGGACAACGATCCGTCACTTTCACAGGCCTTGGGAGGCAGGCCAGTCCTCACCCACAGACAACCCTCCAACCTGAAGCATATTCTCACCGGCAACTACACACCGCACCATAGTAACTCTAACTCAGGAACCAATCCATGCAACAAACCTAGATGCCAACTCTGCCCACATCTACACCATCACAGGACCTAACCAGATCAGCCAAACCATCACCGGTTCATTCATCTGCACGTCCACCAATGTAATATACCCCATGTGCCAGCAATGCCCCTCTATGTACAATCTGCCAAACTGGACAGTCCCTACATAAAAGGATAAATGGACACAAATCAGATATTAGGAATGGCAATATACAGAAACCTGTAGGAGAACACTTCAACCTCCCTGGACACACACTAGCAGATTTAAAGGTAGCCATCCTGCAGCAAAAAAACTTCAGTACCAGACTTCAAAGAGAAACTGAGCTTCAGTTCATTTGCAAATTTTACACCATCAGCTCAGAATTAAACAGACTGAATGGCTAGCCAACTACAAAAGCAGTTTCTCCTCCCTTGGTGTTCACACCTCAACTGCTAGAATTGGGCCTCATCCTCCCTGATTGAACTAACCTCATTATCCCTAGCCTGATGCTTGCATATTTATACCTGCCTCTGGAAATTTCCACTACATGCATCCGACGAAGTGGGTATTCACCCACAAAAGCTTATGCTCCAATACATCTTAGTCTATAAGGTGCCACAGGACTCTTTGCCGCTTTTACAGATTCAGACTAACACGGCTACCCTTCTGATACCTGACAAGAGGGAGTGACACTGTCAGACTAACTTGCAGGCACTTCCAGTGATCTAATATGAGTTAATTCTCTCATTTAATATTCCCTTGGCATCTGGGAGCATATGCTGCAATAGTTTAAAGATGTATAACTTTGTTACTGCAAATCACAACATCAGTAATGCAATGTTTTAGTAGGTACAGTGATATCAAACAGAACTTAACAGGGTTACAACCAACATTTAATCTGCAGTGCATAACAATGTTTAATATACCCTAAGAGAACAGAAACAAGTGCAGATTCATAAAGAAGTAGAAGTCAGTCAGACTCATTTCGCAACTCTAACCCATTGCAGTCCTCCTTCTCTGATTCGGCAACTTTGCTCTGGCTCTGTATATTTTTCTAGTAAGCATGTAACTGAAGCTGTGTAACCCCCAAATATAGTTATCCTTAGATTATAAGGAAACCGGCAAGGATGGAGAATGAAGTGGCCAGATATTTCTGAACAGTGGTCTGTTCTTCTTTGTGGCTTAATCGGGCAATTAATGTGTAGGCATAAAAAATTATCTCCACTTTACAGTCAGTGGAGCAGGTTGATGTGCCTTCAAAATTGTTGTATATTCTGCTCTCTTCAGCAGCTGTTCCTCCCAGTGCCAACAGGATTTTTTTCTGCATATCTGACATGGATATACAGTGACCTTCACCATCCTACTCCACTGATGTATTCCTAATGGGATTTTGGCCACTTTGACTATAAAAAGTGGCCCCTCTAAATCTAGCAGTGTAGAAATATTTTTTTCCACAAAGAGCACTTGGTTATTGCTGGGCTCCCCAATGTAGTGTCTTCTAATGATTTCTTCAATGGACATAAGTATTATGTTGATGTCTGGTATGTTTTCTGATAGGTAGGATGTTCAAGTTCCTCTGTAGCAATCTGCCATCCAAAAGATGGTACCCAAGGTGCTATCACTAAGTGTCAGAACTTCAGGCCATATAGTTATACTTGAGCTGTATAATTAATCTGTTCAGGTAAAGATATTGGAGCCAGTTCTCAAGTCAGCTCTGCCTAGTTTTTGCCATACTGATGGCTGGTGGCAGAAGCCTGGTGGATCTGGCTTCCTTCAGGGTCATCCCAGCAGAGCGGTGGAGCAGCCCCCCAACAAGAGTGGCTGTGTAAGTGGCGAGCACAATACCAAACCCTCCCCGCCACCACTCCTTTCTTACAGCAGACAGAAAGGGAAAGGATGAGACTTCAATAGCCAACCATTGATCTGAAAAATGGAAGCTCCAAAGCAGGGTCAGAGGACAGCACCCTGGATGGACTCCCAGCATGCTTCTTGTTCCCAGTGCTGGGCTTCTCACCAGGGTTCTGATCCTGGACTTTGCTGGTGGGGCCCTTTCATCTTTTTGATTGGTCTCTGGCTACAAATTATCTGTTTCTCATTATTGTTCCTGTCCTGATTTCTGTGTAATCTCACTGGAAAACCTAAGGAGATAATGGGTGCAGAATGTTATGTATTTCTGCCGTGTATTTATCTTTTATCAAGCTTTGCTCCATGTGAAAGGAAACACAAAGATATAATCACACCGGTGTGCACTTATATTAAACCCCAAAGTTACAGTGCTCCTTACTGATACAAATAAACACCAGCTAAATTATTCCTCCTCCCGTTGATAAAGGTAATACAACAGCTAATGAATATCAAAAGTAATTTGGACATGATCTTAAATGGGACATTATATAAAGATCAAAACAACTTACAGTTGAAAGTCTTTTAGCAAACAAGATAATTTAGTGATAAGGTTCTTTGATTTTCATGCAGGTTGTAAGGAGAGTGGTCACTTTGGATAGGCTATTACCAGCAGGAGAGTGAGTTTGTGTGTGTGGTTTTTGGAGGGGGGTGAGGGGGTGAGAGAACCTGGATTTCTGCAGGAAATGGCCCACCTTGATTATCATACACATTGTGAAGACAGTGGTCACTTTTGATGGGCTATTACCAGCAAGAGAGTGAGTTTGTCTGTGGGGGGGCGGAGGGTGAGAACCTGGATTTGTTCTGGAAATGGCCCAACTTGATGATCACTTTAGATAAGCTATTACCAGCAGGAGAGTGGGGTGGGAGGAGGTATTGTTTCATGGTGTCTGTGTATATAATGTCTTCTGCAATTTCCACAGTATGCATCCGATGAAGTGAGCTGTAGCTCACGAAAGCTCATGCTCAAATAAATTGGTTAGTCTCTAAGGTGCCACAAGTCCTCCTTTTCTTTTAGTGATAAGGAAATTTCACAACACATTAATACATCCCAGCAGTAGCCAAGATAAAATTACTTAAGGAAATCCATTAAGAAAGCTGATCCTCTAGCCTTTTTTGCATATAGGCACCCTGCTGAAAACAGCACACTTTTTTTTTTCCATCTTATTAAAGCTTTAGATGCAGCTAGAGTGGTGAAAGCATGTATTGACTACATCACACATTTGTGTGGTGTGTGTGTTTTTTTTTTTGTTTGACACAGCAGTGCTACACTACTCTAGCACTGGAATCCTTAAATCCATGCAAATTGTAGAAATCCTATTGAGCAGTTTTGTAGTAAGAGAATGTCCTTATCAGGTGTCCTTAATATTCAACATTCAACTACTCATTATTAAATGAGTTTTCTAGTCAGCCTCTTCAAAGTAAGAACTTGTCTTCAGCATTTAGCAATAGCGCAATTATGGAGACTGAAACTACAGTGGATTATACAAAATAGGATGTAAGAGACACTTGAGAAGCTTTGTAGTTTAATTAAAACTTTAGAACTTCCATTCTGTCTATATCAGAAAGCAAGTGATACAAATATTATCTATTACATATCATTTTCACCTTGATGAAAACTAATAAAGGGGGGCATGCAATTGAAATGGAAGGCATCTTTCAGCCACCAACTGATGATTTTAAAAATAGTTTCTTCCTCCACGCACAGGTCCCTAAAAAGACTAAAGAAACAATTCAGTATCACAGACAGGCCTTGTCTACACTGGGTGGGTGGTGGTGGTGGGTCAATCTAAGATATGCGTCTTCAGCTACGAGAATAGCCTAGCTGATGTAGACGTCTCTTAGATCGACTTTGAATCACTTACTTCGCGTCCTCGCAGCGTGGGATCAATGGCCGCTGCTCCCCTGTCGACTCCACTTCCGCCTCTTGCTGTGGTGGAGTTCCGGAGTTGACGGCAGAGAGATCAGGGATCAATTTATATCGTCTATACTAGATGTGATAAATCGATCCCCGGTGGGTAGTGTAGATGTGGCCTTAGTAAAGAAGAGTGAACAACTCAAACATCCTATCCTCAAGCAATAAAGGTTGTCTGGTTCACCAAGTTTATGATGGGCTTTCCATAAACTACCACTGCTAATTTACATTACTGTTAATTGATTGTACAGGAATGCTTTTCAATAGAATTCTAGGTAGAGAATGGTACTGAAGAGCAATAACTGAATTCTACAATCCCATTAATGTAACTTGTTGTTTTGTAATTAAATTCATTGGCGCACAAATTTCCTCCCTGCACAAAACCCATGAAAGGGAACAAAGCAGCCAGAGTAATCAACAGGTCTGAGACCCCTCTGTCAGTGAATTTCTCCTTCAGTTGATAGAACAAGTGAGCGTGCAAATGTGAGCTATTGCAGAGGACAGAAAACAAAGCAAGGGCTTGAGATCCATGAGAAAAATACAGCTATGCATGAATCCATTGCTCACCTATCCTTAACAGTGCATTGTGTTGACTTTCATTCTTCTAGAAGAAGCAAGTCCTTGTGTTTAACAAATGTTTGGTCTCATCTTTTAGGGGACAGGCATAATGTTTAAACAGTAACAGATCAGTCTGGAAATGGGAGCCATCAGTTTCCCCCATTGAGAAAGTATGTCTGTTTACTCACTAAAATATATTAGACCTTTGGACCCATGTAGCCACAGTCTACAAATATTCATAGTATTAATACAAACTATTCTGTCCAGTGACCCATCATAGCTCTCTTCACAGCGTTCAGAGGATTGCAGAGTAGAGCTGATCAGGAATTTTGACAACATGTTAAGTGCCAATTTGTCAAACAAAACTTTTCACAAAAATGTATTGATTTCTCAGCTCCATGAGGGAATTGAGAGAGACTCATTCCAGAATAACCAAGTGAATGAGTCAGAGTGGGAACTTGAACCTGCATCTCCTATCTCCAAGTGACAGTCCTGACCACCAGGCAATTGAAGTAGCCTGTTTCTTGCTGGCCCAATGAATTTTTAATTATTTATTAACAGCCCCAACAGGAGAGATTGAGAGAGACCGACCCTTTTGAATTTTTTTATGGGGAAAAAACCACAAGGTCTCATTTTTCTTCCAATGAAGAACAGAAACAAATATTGAAACATCAATTTATTTACTAAAAGAATTATTGTTTTCCAGTTAGTCCTAGTGTAGAGTTTCTATATTTAGCTATTTCACAGCTTGGAGCTAACAGTGAGTGAAAATACCATTTACCCCCTGTGTTTAGCACTAAATATACCTCTGAAAGTGGGTTCAAGATTTGGATTTTGGAACAAAGGAAACAAATAGTTTAAAGATTGTTTAAGGGCAATAGGATTAAACTGAAGTAATGAAAATGTTTAAGAGTCTGGATAAATTTCCTAGCATTGAGGTTTATTAGATTATGGAAATGCCTCCCAAAAAATGTTAGGAAGATTGTAGATTCCCCATCACTTAAGCAATTTAACTGTAGGACAGAGTGGAGGGTTTATCCCAGATGTGGGTGGTTATACATGGGGCATTAAATGCCATTTAAATAGTTGGACCGCCTGTCTATGAATAATATCCAAATTTGAATAATGGAACCCTGTCCATCACAATTGAGGAGACTTTAAAAATCTTTAATTTCAATTATACTGTTTTACCGATCGTATGTTTAAAAAAAATCATCCTTTTTTTTAAGGAATTATGAGTGACATAGCAGAAAAGGCAAAAGTCATGGACTTTTTTAAAAAAGGCAACATTTGTCTGGATATTTTTGTACCTAAATCATTTACAAATGTTTCTTTAATGCAAACACTGAATACAATGCAAATACCATGGGAACAGTTCTGAACATTAAGTCAGGCTGCCACCATGATGATGATGATAATAATGAGACAAGGCTTGGACCCTTGAAGTATTTAAGCACATGCTTAACTTCAAGCATTTGAAAAGTTGCACTGAAATCAATAGTAGCATGCCAAAGCAAGGCCTTAAGTGTCTGCAGGACTGCAACATTAGTGATGTGGACAATTCTCATTAAAGTCAATGAGTATGTATATGACCAATGTTAATTTGGTTCATTAATTTTATTTTCAAAACTACCCACTGAGGAAGTGATCAGACTAATTTACAGCCTAATGATAATGCTCTAAAATAAAATTAATTTTTATTCGCTAGTTGAACAAAGTGATTGGGGAGGCAGCATGGTACAGTCAAGTACATGCAAGAATGGAACTTGGTTGACCTGGGCTCTATTCCTAGCAAGTTATTTCACCTCTCTGTATCTCTACCAGGCAGATGGGGTTTGTCAACCATGGCAGGCAGTTATTCTAATGGAAGTAAAACCCCAGTTTCAATATCATGTACGTCAGGCCTGGCCAGCCAATTTTTAAATTTTTTTTTTAAAGCTGATCACAGGTGCTTTATGGGTCTGCACCATTGACCCTGGCTAACAGGACAAGGCCAAGCAAGTTGAAGAAAGTACTAAACAAAACATTGAGGAAAACAATCCCTGCCCTAAGGAATGTGCCTTCTGAACTGGAAAGACATTTCAGATCAAATGTCTAGGGAACTTCTGGGTGCTCAGCACTTTTGGAAATCTGGCCAATAATGACCAGGAACTGCAATGTACATTTTCAAAGGCACCCCTCCTCCCCCATTCTGTGCCTTTGGGGAAATATTTACTCCTGGGGGAATTCTGCATCCCTGCAGGGGCATAGAATTCATACCTTCCACAGATTTCTTGGCTCCTCTGCAGAAAAATGGGGGAGCCAAGAAATCTGTGGGGAACACATGCTTCCCAGGCAGACCTGGCGTGTCTGCTGGGAGCAGCTGGCAGCAGAGAGTAGATCACCACGGAGGGGATGCGGAGGAGGAAGGAGACTGGACGTGCGTGGGTGCGTCTGTGGAGAGATGTTAAAGGGGTGGGGCTGGGTGTGTGCCTGAGTGTGAACAAGTGAGAGACTCACTCTGTCCCTCTTGCTTGCTGTTGTTGCATCCAGGGCTTGGAGGCATAGGGCTGTGTGAAGCAGGCTCTGTCCCTGAGGCAGAGCAGAAATGTAACAACTAAACAGGTAGGCTGTTAATGTTCCCATTGTTAGTTAATTGTTCCCATTCTTAGTCAATTAAGGCTCCCTTACCTTGCCAGAGTGGTGTAAAGTAGCCTTATTGTAAATGACAGTAACGGAATCCTCAGCTGGGAAGGTCTACGTGCTTTCTCGCTTTTTTCCCCTGTACCAGGGAGGCACAATGGGGTTAGATTACAGCTCCTGATCTTTTACTTATCCATTTTAAAAAAAATGATGGACAATGATCAGAAAAACTGTATGACTTTCACACATGAAATTTAAAGCAACATTCTACTTTGCAGAACATCAAACACCAAAATAAAAGTAATGTCACTTAAATGAAAATGCAGGATTATAACTGGAATGCACGGTATTGCTTACCGTATTTGTAACTTAACTTCCATGGGTCTAGGAAATGATGAATTGTTGTGATTTTTTCCCCCCCCGTAGGGTAGTTTAAATTATCAAAATCAGTGAAACAGGTGTGATTATATTGCATTATTTTGACAAAGTATGGAGAATTTTGCAGAATTTTGGATTTTTTGGCACAGAGTTTTGGATTTTTTTGGTGCAGAATTCCCCCCGGAGTAAATATTGTAGATACATGCCCCCTCGCTTTACAGAAGAAAAAGATACTATCTAGCCCAGGAACACTTAAATAACAATTAAACAAAAACCCAATACTCACAGGACCCCTAAGGAAAAAAAGTGCAGCCTGCATTTTTCAGATTTTGTAGTCAAATTGACACGGTCTTATATGACAGAAATCAAGACAGATGGAACAATAGCAACATTACTGGCCAAGGGATAAAACAACAAACTATAACATTCAATACCAAGAAAATACTTATGACAAGATATGAGCAATTAACAGATTCAATTTAAATACATTTTAGTAAGCCAGCATTCAAAAGCATTTCCTAATTCATGACAGAGTAACAAAGCAAGCCTTTTACATAAAAAGAAAATTATGGGGAAAGCGGAATAAAAGTTTTGGGTCCCCAAATGAGCCTTATTCAGGTACTGAAAACCAATTAATATGAAAACAGTATATGTGTAATGTACAAAACATAACTCAAACATTTGTATAATCTGCCAGTACATGGAAGAAAAAATATTTTGGCTTGAAAGCTTATGTATATGTCCAGTAATAGTATCTCATTATCTACTTTGTCCACTTTATCTCACGGACCAAAATGGCTATAAATATTGTAATACGATTTGATTTCATACAGAAAATGTCAAAGATGAAAAGTTAAAAGGCTATATGCTTGTGACTTACAAGTACCTCCATAAGGAGACCATATTTGGTACTTTAGGGCTCTTTTTAATTCTGGAGGCAAATGTTTAACAAGATCCAGTGTCTGGAAGTTGAAGTAAGAAAACTCCAAAGTAGAACAGTGGTGGTAATTACCCACTGGAACAACTTACCAGGAATTTAAGTGTCCTCATCCATACCATGAAGCTAAGTACCCTGTAAGCCATGAGGCCACGCAGTAGGCTATCAAGGGCTGCGCAGGTGAGGAGAGGTGCCCTCCCCTGGCCCAGCCCACCCAAGCACCGCCAGAGCTGCTGTGGTGTGGAGAGGCACCCCTCCCCTGGCCTGGCCCAGCCCAGCCCAGCCCAGCCCCGCCAGAGCTGCCGCACCCGGGGAGAAGCTCCTCTTCTCCGGGCCCGAGGTGCTGTGGTGAGAGAGGGCTGGGGGAGTCTTCTCTCCCGACTGTAGCCTTGGGCAAGGCTGCACCCCAAACCCCTCATCCTTGGCCCTACCCCACAGCCTGCATCCCCAGCCAGAGTGCTCACCCTCCCTGCACCTCAACCCCCTGCCCCAGCCCTGAGCCCCTCCTGCACTCCAAACCCCTTATCTTTGGCCCCACCCCAGAGCCTTCACCCACAGCTGGAATCCTCTTCCCATCCCCACCCCGCACTCCAACCCTCTGCCCAAGCCCTGAGCCCCCTCCCACACTCCAAACCCCTCAGCCCCACCCCCGCCACACATCACCTCCATATTGGTGCATGTAACAAAATTTAATTCCGCATATGGACGTAAAAAAAATGAGGGAACACTGCTGTGAAGTATGTGTGGAGTCACTAGGAGACTTCTCTCCTGACACTTCCCTGGTTGCTGGACAGGGGTTTGCAGCTCACTCCTTAAATTAAGATGTTTAGTTTAAAAGATGTGTCCTAGTTCAACAACAAGTTGTTGGTATCAATGCAAGAATTATTAGGTGAAGGTCTATGGCCTGTGTTATGGAGAGGGTCAGACTAAATGATCGCACTAATGCCTTCTGGCTGTAAAATCTAGGAATCTATGGAAGGAATATATAAATGTGTGCTCTTGAGAGAAATCCTGGGACAGGTTGCTGTGCAAGACATATTGCTGCCTAGTCCCACCTGCTATCCAGGGGAAAAGATCATGACTCTGTCTAACCCAATTGCCAGACTCCAGAATACAATCTTTGTGAAGCACTGGGCACGCGCGGATCTTCCTCAATGTTCCAACAGGAACTAAGGGAGAGTGTTCCTCAACAACTGATTGACAGACTGGGAGAGAGTGAATGGGCCACAGGGTATAAGAAGACTGCTAGCTGGCAGCTCTTCTGAACAGCTGTTGGCCAGAGCGCAGAGATGGTTACACTGAAAACACCCATCCAGCAACCAGGGAAAGTTCAGAGGAGAGTTTCCTTGTGGTTCCACACATACTTCACAATGGGAACGATGATATGAATTTGCTACGATGTGAAAAATTACTACTTCTGAGGCTAGGGAAAAAAAAGTTTTTTTTTTTTTAGGTGACTTGCACCCATACAACTCTGATCTCAAAGTTGGCTACCCAACGAGAAAATATGAACATCCCAATAATTTTTGGGAGCTGGCAACTGGAGAAAGTTTTACTACAAAATTGTAGAAAAATAAAATATGTGCCATGAGAAAAATGTACCAATTTTTCAATGCCACAGAACTATGTTCATTTTAGAATATCTGGCTAAGTGGTGAATTAATTAGCCCACAGACTCCAGAAAAGTTTAGATGTTATTATTTAGTAGGCCAATGTATACTATATATTGGGAGCTGGCAGGTGTCTGAGGGACGGTAGGAATCTAGCAGGAGGCTCGATTGAAAGGTATGTAAGAATGGATTTCGAGAAGGGAATTGATCATTTGCCCATGAGTGTTAGTCATCAGGTTTCTATGTATAATTAAGCAACTTAAATTATTCTTGAAATGGCCCACCATTAACCTATACATTTTCTCCTTCTCTTCTGACCTGCTACTTGCCCAGAGTGAGAAAATGGCATGTGTTCTTTTCAGATGGAGGCAGGGGTCGGGTTGTTGCCATCACTGGAAGATATTACATCCTCAACCCACTATAGTTTGCCAATGGACTTTCAGTCAACATGTTCAGCATTCCAGATGCACTTGAGAGACAGATGGGGAGAAGTTAGTCTATTAATATAATCAATAGAAATACAATCTTATTAATAGTCTCAAGAAATAATCTGTGTGGTTGATGTTTCATAGTTTAAGGCCAGAAAAGATAATCTAGTCTTATGTCCTACACATCATAGGCCATGAAATTAAATGTTAGACCAAAACATTTCAGTACTAGGTCATTTCTTTGAACTAACTCAATTGTTTTAATTGTATATAGAAAAAAATATAAAGCACTAATCTTGCCCTGACTCTCCCCAACTACTCACCATCTGAACTATAGGTGAAGAGAAAAGATGAAGCAAGTAGAGCTAGTCATAAAATTTAAGGTTTTTTGTTGGTGATTGTTTTTATAAAAAAATTGCATGAAATCATTCTAAGAATGAAATTATTTTGAAATTTCCCACAGAAAAACTATCACTCACCAAAACAAACAAGCAAAACAAAACTACCTGAAAACTGAATTTTTGTATTGATTTAAAAACAAAATTCAATTTTTGGCTTTCAAAAAACATCAACCAACAAAGAACAAAAAATTGGAGTTTCTTTAGTGTTTCTGAAAAAAAATGGAAAATTTTGACTGAAAGGAAAATGTTCAGAAAACAAAGGCCATTTTCTGCTGAGAAATATTTGATGGAAAACTTTCAACCAGCTCTAGGACTAAGCCATTATCATTTCAATATTTGCTTGGGTGCAATACCTTTACTCAGACACAACCCTGGGGTGTGTTGTGACATGAACTCCCAAGAGTTAGTGTGCATTAAGGGAGAGAGATATTGAAAGCAAAACTGACACTAGGGAGAGGATCACAAAGAGAGGTCTATGGTGCCAACAAAGAAAGTAGGAAATTGCTCCTAATTGTCTGGAAAGTCCCAATGTCAAAGTGATCTCAAAGTGGAAGAATAATAGCTGTATATTTTGTGTAGTGAATTCACTCCTTAAGGACAAGCCTGATCTGAATTTTAAAGCATTGGGTGCATTGAGTAACCTGGAACTGAAAACAAAAACTGATTCCTGCCTTCCAATGGCATTACAAGGGAACAAACAGCTGCTCTCCATTCTGTACTTTGGGGATTGGACATGCTCACTTTCTTTGTACGGGATATGACTGGCTGAACAGAACCTGTGGAAGGATTTAGTAAAATAGCCGGGCAAGAGATAAAATCATCCATTTCTTCTGCCCTTTAAGATAGATCTGTACTGCAGCTGGGGTAGACAGACTTATGCTAGCAGGTCTCCAGCTAGCATGCTAAACATAGTAATGTGGACATTCCAGCTCAGGTTCTGAAAGCCTAGGGGGTCAGGTGGACTTGAGAGCATGAGCCAAAATGTCCACATTGCTATATTTAATGCGCTAGTGCGAATCTGTCTACCCATGCTGGGAGACTTGCTCCCAGCTGCAGCATAGACATAGTGGTATTCATAAGAAAGCTTTAGTGGAGAGGCCAGCATTCATTGCCAGCTTCAGGATGGGCACACCAGTCAGTCAATGCACTCAGGCATTTTAACTGCAAGTCAGCAATAAATCCAGCAGGCCATCAATCAGTAGATGTCACTTTTCCAGATAGGGGTGCTGGGCAATAGGATTTTTCCTAGCCTGCTGCATGTGCATTCCAGCCAGACAACAAATGTAAATAAACCAACTGTTTTAAAAAGAGCAAAACAAAACAAGATTTAAGATTCACAATCACATGCTGAACTGAAAGCCTGTGAATTATCTTTAAATATAACATTTCTTTTGAGCAGAGATAGGTCTGGAACAGAAAGGTCAGATCCAGATTTCCATAGTTTGGATATTAGGTTTGGATGTGGTCCATTTTATCTATAAGTACAAAGAGCTAACTGCAAAGTTGAGATCGTGTTAGAGTTCATCTCTAGTTCTAGTTATAATACCACAAATAAGCCTCTAAGACAAATTAACTCATTCCTATATATAAAAATCTGTTTTGAAAAAATTGTTTCCAGGCTTGCACCTCTATATCAGTGGTCTCCAAACTGGGGTGCACGCATCCCAGGGCGTGTGCGAGATGATCCCAGGGGGTGCGGGGCAGTAGTACCGCCGCCGGACGGCACTCCGCCATTTTTTTCTTCGGCGGCAGCTCTGCACGTGCACGGCTGGTGTTCTCCTCCGGCGGCACGCCTGCGGCAGGTCTTCTGGTCTTCTTCTGTCGGCGGCACGCCTGCGGCAGGTCACCCTGAGGGTGCGCGAGCCAAAAAGTTTGGAGACCACTGCTCTGTATCATGTTTCAGCCTAGCATAATCGTCAATCACCCTCTTATAAATCTATAAGGGGGGGGGGGGAAGCTTTAAATGTGCTAGAAAAGACAACACAGTGTTTCTCACAGTCACTAGTGCCAAAATAAAATTGTTACAAAATCATTATTAGGAAGGTACCATTCAGAAAGCCCCTTATTATAACTCTTCTATGTGAAGCTGAGTTTCACTAAAAGGATTTTACAGGTGCAGGGGGTTGTTTGTCAGAGATTTTAACTCTGGTGAAAAAGCTTTCTCCAGGCCTCATGCACAAGAGTGAATAAACTGAGCCTGGAATGTCAGAGATTAAAAGAGAAAGGGTGGATTAAGCACAGATTCAGGCTCAACATATTCTTATGAGTCAAGAGTGTGCCCTTGTTGCCAAGAAGCCTAAGGGCATATTGGGCTGCATTAGTAGAAGCACTGCCAACAGATCAAGGGAAGTGATTATTTCCCTCTATTCAGCGCTGGTAATGCCACATCTGAAGTACTGCATCCAGTTTTGGGCCCCCCACTACAGAAAGGATGTGGACAAATTGGAGAGAGTCCAGCAGAGGGCAACAAAAATGATTAGGGGGCTTGGGCAGATGACTTATGAAGAGAGGCTGAAGGAACTGGGTTTATTTAGTCTGCAGAAGAGAAGAATGAGGGGGGATTTGATAGCAGCCTTCAACTACCTGAAGGGGGTTCAAAAGAGGATGGAGCTAGGCTGTTCTCAGTGGTGGCAGATGACAGAACAAGGAGCAATGGTCTCATGTTGCAGTGGGGGAGGTCTAGATTGGATATTAGGAAAAACTATTTCACTGGGAGGGTGGTGAAGCACTGAAATGGGTTACCTAGGGAGGTGTTGGAATCTCCATCCTTAGAGGTTTTTAAGGCCCAGCTTAACAAAGCCCTGGCTGGGATGATTTAGTCGGGGATCGGTCCTGCTTTGAGCAGGGGGTTGGACTAGATGACTTCCTGAGGACTCTTCCAACCCCGAATCTTCTAATGATTCTGTGAGTGAAGCATGGATTAAGGTCCACCCAGAGGAGACTTTTAAATTCATTCACTGGGGCCTGTATATTTAATTTTAGTTCTATGGCCAGTCAGGGAGAGATGATAGTTTCTTGATAATATTGTGCTGGCTACTGCTACAATATGTTAAGTACTACATAAAATGACTAACAAAGGAGCACTTTGTGAGAAGGACAGGGTATCTATAAAGCCAGTGATATCAAATTCCAGCAATATAGGTCTTCCTCTCCTACTGAATGAAACATTAAAAGGACAGTAGGCCCAATTCAGAGGTGATTCCAGATAATTAATGCTGCATTAACCAGCATTGCAGAGAGAAAGAAATTAAATATGAATAAGGGAACTTGTGGGGGGAAAAAACAAAGTAGAAACATAAATTAATTCAATTTTAAATCTAAGTATTTTAGTCTATGGGCATAGCTCAGTCTTCAAAGGTGTTTAGATGTACAATGTAATTGTAGCCATACGGGTCCAGGATATTAGAGACAAGGTGGGTGAGGTAATATCTTTTATTGAACCAACTTCTGTTGGTGAAAGAGACAAGCTTTCACCTTGTCTCTCAGCTATCTAGGCAGGTAAGTTCACCATTTAAGTGCCACGGACATTTTCAAAACGCTGCTCAGCTTCTGCCTAATCCCATAGGCATTTATGTCCACTAGCTGCCTAAATTTCTGATTGTCAGCATTATTGCAGACACCTATGCCCCACAGTCAACTAGCCCTAACTCAAGCCAAAGCACCAAAGACCAAGGAGTGAAATTCTCAAATTAGGTGGGGGAAAACCTATCTTGCTAGTGGAACATGATCCTGAGGCATGCTCTGAGAATGACTAAGACCTGATACCTGTCAGACCCCACAGTAGGAGGGCTGCGTGGAACCCCCTGACAAGTGGGAAGTCAGCATTGTACCCCCACAAAAGATAACTGGCAAGTGTAGTATAGTGTTAATAGCCTC
Organism: Natator depressus; assembly: GCF_965152275.1. Taxonomy (NCBI): domain Eukaryota; kingdom Metazoa; phylum Chordata; order Testudines; family Cheloniidae; genus Natator; species Natator depressus. The sequence continues at coordinate 307,693,402 of NC_134234.1, forward strand.
AATGCCATAATTGTGATAATTTTGTTTTAAATTAGGAAAAAGACTTGTATACAGGGGCCCCACAAAATCTAATAGCCCTGAGCCCTCAGGAGAGTTAATCCGACCCTGTTACCTGTTTTGGCATAATACTCGGGAAACTATTCAATGGTAACATTGGATGTATCCTCATCTGGTTTAGGAGCAGTGCTCACACAAAAGCAACAAGGAGGAGACCAGAGACATGTCGGATTCAAATCAAGAAATCTCAGATACTAAGCACAGGTATGCTCAAATGGTAAAGGAAGATCAAGCAGTCTCTTGGGCCTCTGAACAGCTCAGTGCCTATCTGTTCAGCTTGGATTTTAACAAATAAACAGACCACAAGCCCATAGTGGCATTATAGGGTTCAAAACCAATGGATGACCTTCCACTTAGGATACAAAGATTTCTACTATGGCTGATGCAATTTTCTTACATTGCTTTCCCTGGTGTGTGCTCAGTCATAGCAGCAGACACTCTGTCTAGAGCCCCAATTAAGCACCCACCAATGAAAAGGAGAAGAGACTTTAGAAAGAGATGTCAAATTCTGCATTGATCTTGTTCTGGCAGCAATTCCAGCACCTGCCAGCTGATTTCAGCAAATTAGAAATGAACAACTAAAGGACGAAACTTGCAAAAAACAGACTCAACTCTGCCAAAGAGGGATGGGTTAAAGGAATCAGCTTCCAACAGACCTAATACCATATTGGTAGGACTGAAATGACCTTCACAGGGCCTGCTTTTGAAAGGACAGCAGATTCTTATCCCTATGGTATTTCAGAAAAAGGAGCTCTCCAGAATCCATGAGGCATGCCAAGGTATACACAAGTGCAGGGCATAAACACAACAATGTGTATGGTGCCCTGATCTGAGTAGGCAAATTCAGGCCTTAGTAAGGGCTGCAGGTTATGTAATAAGGAAAAAAAATAGCCAACCCCCCACCATTGTCAGAACCATTACTCTCTACAAAGCCACCTGACAGACCTTGGCAGCAGGTAGCAATTGATTTATTTTTCTGGAAAGGACACACATACGTGATTGCAGTTGCTTACTTCTCTCTATATGTAAGCGGGGGAATAGTCCCGCTCTTGTGGGGAACTTTCCTGGCTTCTGCACTACCCCGGTGAAGTGGGCTAGCGAAAGGATCTGAGTCCTCGCTCCCACTTCCTTTACCCAGTGGCCTCCCTGCCCTGGAGGACTCCCCTTCCACTCTCCTGTCTGGCAGAGTCCTCGTAACCCCAACAAGGCTGGGCCCAGGATTCCTGGGGGGCTCGACTCCCAACCCTGCTGTGGTCACCTAGGACACGGGCTAGGGTGTCCCCACTCTGGGGTACTCTCTCTGCAATGGGCACTTCTCTGACCCACTGACCATTACATACAAGTTAAAGCAAATGCAAGTTATTTAATCAACAATTCATTTTAAAAAGAATAAGGAATAATGGGAAAGGTTAAAGGAAACACATCACCCCGCTCTGTGGCAGGGAACATCACAAACAGTGTCTCTGGAATGTCAGGGCAGTTCACAGTCTGTTCCTTGTAAGTCCCAGGCCTTCTTCTCAGGCCCTGGCTTTGCTGCAGGGATGCTGTGGGTTGGACACTTGCTCTGGTGGTGGCCACAGGCTCTCAGTCTCTAAGTGGTAGGACCCTTCTTCCCAGTTTCGCCCCCGCCCTGTCGGGGTTATGATCCAAGCCTGGCCTGCAGAGCCCCTTGGCTGAGGCGTCTCCCTGTGCTGGGCCCGCTGCCCAGGATCCCCCTCGCTCTCCCCCGCTGCTCACCACACCCGGCTCCGGACTGCTCCAGCCCCAGCTCCACCACTCTGTCTCAGCACTCCTGCTGCTCTGCCTCCAGCTCCCTGGCTGCTACTCTGGCCGCTCTGCCTCTGGTTGCTGCAGCTCTGCTCCCAGGACAGGTCTGCTCTGCAGGCTGCTTCTGTGACTCTGCTCCCAGCACTGACCTGCTTCCTGGGCTGCTTTTCTGGCCCCTCTGGCTCTGGTTGCTGCAGCTCTGCTCCCAGGGCAAGTTGCTCTCTCTGGGCTGTGCCTGGCTTTGGGGCTGCAGCTCTGCTCCCAGGACAGGGTCTGCTTTCACTGGATCTTGCACAGCTCAGCTTGGGCCCCTGCTTTCTCCTTAGCTTGGCCCCACTCTGTCTGACCCAGGCAAATCCTGCTCACATGGAGGACGGGACCTCCCTGGCCTCCTGACTCCCTGATTAGCCTGCTCGCCCTGTCATTCAGGCTGACCTGGAGCATTGGCCTCTCCCCATTGTTCCTGGGGGCTGTCAGTCTCAGGATCCTGATTCCCCATCGACCCTTCCCCCTTTTTAGTACTGGGAGCTAGTGTCCAGGTTCCTTCCCCACTCTGAACTCTAGGGTACAGATGTGGGGACCTGCATGAAAACCTCCTAAGCTTACTTTCACAAGCTTAGGTTAAAACTTCCCCAAGGTACAAAGTAATTTTATCCTTTGCCCCTGGATTTCCACTGCCACCACCAAACTTTAACTGGGTTTACTGGGAAACGTAGTTTGGATACGTCTTTCCCCCCAAAAATCCTCCCAACCCTTGCACCCCACTTCCTGGGGAAGGTTTGGTAAAAATCCTCACCAATTTGCATAGGTGACCACAGACCCAAAACCTTGGATCTTAGAACAATGAAAAAACATTCAGTTTTCTTACAAGAAGACTTTTAATAGAAGTAAAGGAATCACCTCTGTAAAATCAGGATGTACCGGGTAATTAGATTCAAAACATAGAGAATCCCTCTAGGCAAAACCTTCAGTTACAAAAAAGACACACAGACAGGAATAGTCATTCTATTCAGCACAGTTCTTTTCTCAGCCATTTAAAGAAATCATAATCTAACACATACCTAGCTAGATTACTTACTAAAAGTTCTAAGACTCCATTCCTGTTCTATCCCTGACAAAAGCAGCATACAGACAGACACAGACCCTTTGTTTCTCTCCCTCCTCCCAGCTTTTGAAAGTATCTTGTCTCCTCATTGGTCATTTTGGTCAGGTGCCAGCGAGGTTACCTTTAGCTTCTTAACCCGTTACAGGTGAGAGGATTTTTTCTCTGGCCAGGAGGGATTTTAAAGGGGTTTACCCTTCCCTTTATATTTATGACACGCCCCCCAAATCTCAGCTAGGGTGAAACGCTGGCTGGGATTTCTTCCTGGAGCTCTAGGAAAAACAGAGTTAATAAGACACATGCACCTCTAAATATACACCAAGTACATAAAGACTAACAATATTTTCCACATCTCAAGGACGATTTTAACCAGTTGATTCTGGGAAACTTTCACGGGAGAGTGCATCAGCCACTTTGTTAGAAGCTCCTGAGATGTGTTGGATGTCGAAATCAAAATCTTGGAGAGCTAAACTCCACCAAATAAATTTTTTCTTATTTCCCATGGCAGTATGAAGCCACTGTAGCGCAGCATGGTCGGTTTGCAGGTGGAAACGCCGTCCCCAAACATATGGGCGTAGCTTTTCCAGGGCATAGACAATGGCGTAACATTCTTTTTCACTGACTGACCAGTTTCTTTCCCTCTCAGACAGTTTTTTGCTGAGAAACACTACAGGGTGGAATTCTTGATCAGGTCCTTTCTGCATTAAAACTGCTCCCACACCACGCTCGGACGCATCTGTGGTTACTAGGAACAGTTTGTCAAATTCTGGGGCCCTTAGTACAGGGTCAGACATGAGTGTCGCTTTAAGCTTGTTAAAGGCCTTCTGACACTTTTCAGCCCCACTGAACGACATTTGGCTGTTTCTTTTTGGTTAGGTCTGTCAGTGGGGCGGCGATTTGGCTGTATTGTGGTACAAATCGTCTGTAATAACCGGCCAGCCCTAAGAAGGATTGAACCTGTTTCTTTGACTTTGGGACAGGCCACTTTTGGATAGCATCCACTTTGGCCTGTAGGGGGCTGATAGTTCCTTGACCCACCTGGTGTCCAAGGTAAGTTACTCTGTTTAGGCCTATTTGACACTTCTTAGCCTTAACAGTTAGTCCTGCCTCCCTTATGCACTCAAGGACTTTTTGTAGATGTTCCAGGTGTTCTGCCCAGGAATCCAAAAATATGGCCACATCGTCAAGGTAGGCAACTGCATATTCTCCTGATCCCGCTAGGAGACCATCTACAAGTCTTTGGAAGGTGGCGGGTGCATTTCGCAGCCCGAAAGGGAGGACATTAAACTCATACAGCCCGAGATGTGTGGTGAAGGCTGACCTTTCCTTGGCGGATTCATCTAGCGGTACCTGCCAGTACCCCTTGGTTAAGTCCAAGGTAGAGATGAACTGGGCCCGTCCCAGTTTCTCTAATAGTTCATCTGTGTGTGGCATTGGATAGTTGTCTGGGCGAGTTACAGCATTTAGCTTATGGTAGTCCACGCAAAAACGTATCTCCCCGTCTGGTTTGGGAACTAGAACCACTGGAGATGCCCATGCACTTCCAGAGGGGCAGATTACACCCATCTGTAACATATCCTGGATCTCCTGTTCTATAGCAGTTTTAGCTTGAGGAGACACCCGGTAATGTTGGACTTTAATTGGGTGAGCATTACCTGTGTCAATGGAGTGGTATGCCCATTCAGTCAATCCTGGGGTGGTTGAGAATGTTGGCACGTAGCTGGTGCACAGCTCCTTGATCTGCTGTCACTGCATACACCCAAGGGTCATGGAGAGGTTCACCTCTTCCACACCACCGGCACTTTTCCCTTCGTAGTAGACACCTTCAGGCCACTCAGCGTCATCTCCTCCCTGGGCTGTAAACTGACAAACCTTTAATTCTCTGGAATAAAAGGGCTTTAGAGAATTAATATGGTACATCTTAGGCTTTTGGTTGGAGGTGGGGAATGCTATGAGATAATTAACAGCTCCCAGGCGCTCCTGGACCGTGAATGGCCCTTCCCATGATGCTTCCATTTTATGGGTCTGGAGCATCTTTAAGACCATGACCTGGTCCCCTACTTTGAAGGAAAGCTCTCTGGCATGTTTATCATTCCAGGCTTTTTGCTCTTTTTGAGCGTCCTGTAAGTTTTCTTTAGCAAGGGTTAAAGAGGTTCGGAGGGTGTTTTGTAGGTTGGTTACAAAGTCCAGAATGTTAGTTCCTGGAGAAGGTATAAATCCCTCCCATTGCTGCTTCACCAACTGTAATGGCCCCTTAACCTCACGGCCATATACAAGTTCAAATGGGGAAAACCCTAAACTGGGATGTGGTACAGCTCTGTAGGCAAAGAGCAACTGCTGCAACACTAGGTCCCAATCACTGGAGTGCTCATTTACAAATTTATGTATCATGACCTCCAAAGTTCCATTAAACTTCTCCACCATGCCATTTGTTTGATGCTGGTAAGGAGTGGCAACCAAGTGATTTACCCCATGAGCTTCCCAGAGGTTTTCCATCGTTTCTGCCAGGAAATTAGTCCCTGCATCTGTGAGGATGTCGGAGGGCCAACCTACCCTGGCAAAAATGTCTGCTAGTGCCTGGCACACACTTTTAGCCCTGGTGTTGCTTAGAGCTACTGCTTCCAGCCATCGGGTGGCAAAATCCACGAAAGTCAGTATGTACTGCTTTCCTCTGGGTGTCTTTTTCGGAAAAGGACCCAGAATATCCACAGCTACTCACTGAAATGGAACTTCAATGATGGGGAGTGGCTGGAGAGGGGCTTTGACCTGGTCTTGGGGTTTTCCCACTCTTTGGCATACTTCACAAGACCGGACATAGGTAGAAACATCCTTGCCCATTCCCTCCCAGTGGAATGACCCCCCCAAACGGTCTTTGGTCCTGTTCACCCCAGCATGACCACTAGGATGATCATGGGCTAAGCTCAAGAGCTTGGCCCAGTATTTAGTTGGAACTACCAACTGTCTCTGAGGATGCCAGTCTTCCTGGTGTCCACCAGAAAAAGTTTCCTTGTATAAAAGTCCTCTTTCTACAACAAATCTGGATCGATTAGAAGAGCTGAGAGGTGGTGGGTTGCTCCGTGCCGCCGCCCAAGCTCTCTGGAGGCTTTCATCTGCTTCCTGTTCGGTCTGGAACTGTTCCCTTGATGCTGGAGACATCAGTTCCTCATGGGATTGTGGACCTATGCTTGGTCCCTCTGGAAGCAATGTAGGGGATGGGGCTTTTTCTGTTGACTGTGAACCGCTCTCCGCTGGGACACTATGTTGGGGTTCAGGCTCTGGCTGAGCCTCTTGTGTAGGGTTATGGGCTGTTGCCGGTTCAGGTTCGGTGGGGCCCTCTGGTGTTTAGGTTGCAAGTACTGGATTCAGTGCTGGCAATGGGTCTGGTGCTGGTTGTTCCGCTGGTTCCGGTTCTGGGATTGGTTCCGTCTGGGTCTCTGGGACTGGATCCACTACTGCTGTTGCAGACATTGGCCTGGGGTCCGGGTCCATCACCTCTGACCGGGTCCTGATAGAAGTTTCCGGAACAGAGCTAGGCCTCACGGCTTGTTTAGCCTGGCTGCGGGTGACCATTCCCACCCTCTTGGCCCGGGTGACCATTCCTCACATGATTGGCCAAGTCTTCCCCCAACAGCATGGGGATGGGATAATCATCATAGACTGCAAAAGTCCACATTCCTGACCAGCCCTGGTACTGGACAGGCAACTTGGCTGTAGGCAAATTGAAAGAGTTGGACTTGAAGGGTTGAATCGTCACTTGGATCTCTGGGTTGATTAAATTGGGGTCCACTAAGGAAGCATGGATAGCTGACACTTGTGCTCCAGTGTCCCTCCACGCGGTGACCTTCTTCCCGCCCACACTCACAGTTTCCCTCCGCTCCAAGGGTATCTGGGAGGTATCTGGGCCTGCGGACCTCTGATGTGATTCCAGTGCAATGAACTGTAATCTGTTGGGGTTCTTGGGGCAGTTGGCCTTTACATGCCCCAGCTCGTTACATTTAAAGCATCGTCCAGCTGACGGGTCACTGGGGCAAGGTGGGTTGCTGGAGAACGGGGTGGTGGGACGATAAGAGGTCTGGAGGGTTCTTTGGGAGGTAGGTGGGGCTTTGGGCGGCCCCCGGTAATAGGCTGTGGTCTGGGGTTGTCCCTTCTGGTCTCCGCTCCAACTGCGACCAGTTTTCTTCTTCTCTGCCACCTCCACCCATCTGACTCCAATCTCTCCTGCCTCGATTACAGTTTTGGGCTTCCCATCTAGGATGTATCTTTCTACTTCCTCAGGAACACCCTCTAAGAATTGTTCCATTTGCATTAGGAAGGGCAAATTTACTGGAGATTCAACACTTGCTCCTGATATCCAGGCATCGCAATGTTTCACAATGTGGTAGGCATGTTGGGTAAATGACACGTCTGGTTTCCACCTTAGGGCTCTGAACCTCCGACGAGAATGCTCGGGTGTTATCCCCATTCTGACTCTTGCCTTGGATTTAAACAGTTCATACCTGTTCATGTGTTCTTTAGGCATTTCAGCTGCCACCTCAGCTAAGGGTCCACTGAGCTGCGGCCTCAGCTCTACCATGTATTGGTCGGTAGAGATGCTGTACCCAAGGCAGGCCCTTTCGAAGTTTTCTAAGAAGGCCTCCGTATCATCGCCTGCCTTGTAGGTGGGGAACTTTCTGGGATGGGGAGTGGTACCTGGAGAAGGATTGCTAGGGTTTGTTGGTATATTCTGCTGAGCCTTTACCTTCTCCATCTCCAGTTCATGCTTCCTCTCTTTTTCCTTCTCCTCCTCCACATGCTTCCTTGCCTCCATTTCCCTCCTGTGGGCAGCCTTCTGTACCTCCTTCTCCAGCCGCATGAGTTCTATCTGTCTTTCATGTTCCTTTTGTTTTTCCTCAGCCTGAAATCTGGCTAATTCCAGCTTTTGTTGAGCCGTGGATTCTGTCATCCTAACCTCTCTGTTTTAAGTAACTTTACACCCGAGGTTTAGAAATAAACAAACAAAACTTGGCTGTAAAATTTTGCTGTGCTGGAATAGGATACCTATTCTCTAATAGTGATTGTCAGCCTACAGAAAAAGACAATTCCCTTTGTCTCTGCTCTGGCCTCAAATCAAAGCAAAAAACCTCCAACTACTTGGAAACCTGCTTACCAGCAGCCCAAAGGAAAAAAATTCCTTTTCAAACCTGTGCTCCTTGTAAAAAAAATCAAAATCCTAAAAAAAAACCCTACCACTTTTGTCTCCAGGCAAATGGGTAGAACACCCCCCTATTTACTTTTAGGGAAAAAAAACCCTCTGGTTTGGAAGACTGTGAATTTCCCTGCAGGAAGTTAATTACTCTGCCTCCAGGCAAAGAAAACCTGCAATTTACAAAGATCCCCTTTTGTCTCTGCTCTGGCCCCAAAGCAGAGAAAAAACTAGCTGCTTTCAGTTGAACCTCCTTTCCAGCAGCCCCAAAGGAAAAAAAAAATTTCCTTTTTAAAATCTGTTTTTCTGGTTCAAAAAATCTCAAATTGATCTCAAAAGGATTTCAGGTTAATCCCACCACTCTGCCACTATGTCAAGGTTCCTTCCCCACTCTGAACTCTAGGGTGGAGATGTGGGGACCTGCATGAAAACCTCCTAAGCTTACTTTCACAAGCTTAGGTTAAAACTTCCCCAAGGTACAAATTAATTTTATCCTTTGCCCCTGGATTTCCATTGCCACCACCAAACTTTAACTGGGTTTATTGGGAAATGTAGTTTGGACACGTCTTTCCCCTCAAAATCCTCCCAATCCTTGCACCCCACTTCCTGGGGAAGGTTTGTTAAAAATCCTCACCAATTTGCATAGGTGACCACAGACCCAAACCCTTGGATCTTAGAACAATGAAAAAACATTCAGTTTTCTTACAAGAAGACTTTTAATAGAAGTAAAGGAATCACCTCTGTAAAATCAGGATGGTAGATACCTTACAGGGTCATTAGATTCAAAACATAGAGAATCCCTCTAGGCAAAACCTTCAGTTACAAAAAAGACACACAGACAGGAATAGTCATTCTATTCAGCACAGTTCTTTTCTCAGCCATTTAAAGAAATCATAATCTAACACATACCTAGCTAGATTACTTTCTAAAAGTTCTAAGACTCCATTCCTGTTCTATCCCTGGCAAAAGCAGCATACAGACAGACACAGACCCTTTGTTTCTCTCCCTCCTCCCAGCTTTTGAAAGTATCTTGTCTCCTCATTGGTCATTTTGGTCAGGTGCCAGCGAGGTTACCTTTAGCTTCATAACCGTTTACAGGTGAGAGGATTTTTTCTCTGGCCAGGAGGGATTTTAAAGGGGTTTACCCTTCCCTTTATATTTATGACAGCTAGTAACTAAAACACCCCCACTGAATGTTAGTAAGGGGGCAACAGTCGCTTTACATATATATTTATTTGGCTATAGTTAGACAGACTTCACTGGTACAGAAACAAAAGTCAGAATTTCCAAGACATGGTGCTCCTGAAGTCCTCACATCATATAATGGGCCTCAAGTTACTGCTGAAACATTCTTTGCATTTGCACAGGACTTTGATTTTGAACATTATACTAGTAGTCCACATTACCCCCAGAGAAATGGTGAGGTAGACAAAGCGGTGCAAACTTTAAAAAGACTCCTGCAAAAGTCACTAGAAATATACATAAAGAACTCCTAGCATGTTGGTGAATACTGCCTGCATTTGGACTGTCTCCAGCATAACTTCTCATGAGAAGACCATTAAGGATGCCTTTACCTGTGGCACCAAAACAGCTTAAACATAAGTGGGTCATCCTGAAAGAATTTCAAACAGAGGATGCTGAAATAAAAATGCAACAGCAGGAAAATTCCACTGTTAGGTACAGAGCAAAAACACTACCTGAGCTAAGACCAGGGAACGAAGTGTGGATCAGAAGTTCCCAGATTTTTGGAACTCAGCGGAGACTCCCTGATCCTACCTAGTGGAGACTCTAAAAGGAATTCTCTGGAGGAATCAGATTCATCTTCAATATTTCCCAAAATAGCGAAGATGATCTGGGACCTGCAGGTGTACTTTGACAGAAAGTGAGTCCTGTCCACAGGAAACTCCACAAGTGAAGTCAACAGACACGAGAACATCGTCTGGAAGACTGATCAGACCTCCTCAAAAGACTTGATCTTTAGAATACTGCTAAGGACTATTTAAATGCAACTGATGGGAGGGCATAGCATAGGTTTAAGGAATTTGAAGTTTATTCTGAATTGTTGTGTGTATATACATTGGTTTACAATCCAAGTTTTAAGCTTATATTTGGAGATATGGAGTGGTTATAGAGTTCTATGATTCCTGGTACTCCATAGGTACCAGAGAGGACCAGGATGTGTAGCAGAAGGGAGCTTTATAAATGTGGTTATCGCTTAGTCAGAAGGTTCTCTAGTTACTGCTTAAAGTACGGCTCTTTGTGTTTGTCTTCACACTACATCCGGTGAACAGTTTCAGTTTGATCAATTAGCATTTTTGATGAACTATATTTTGTTAAAAAACACCTGACCAGATCTACTCCTGAGAATCTGATTTCAAGGAGAGTTGAAGCTGCTGAGCGCCTCACAGGATTGGTTCCTAATTGGTTTACCATATAGAGATTCCTGAGTTCATAGAGCTGTAACTAGGATCCTTTTGGGAATGTTATGTCACAATCTGAGCTAACCATTATGGGTAAAAGGCACAGCTTTAATTTTTCTGCTGTCTTATAAACCTCTGTCATGCCAAATTACAGTATCATGTATCTGTGCTGCTAAGTTAGTAGCTGTTTTGTATTAATTAAGATCTGCTACCCAATAATAAAAGTTTTGTGACCTTTTGCCTCAGAAGTCTACTAGTGAACATGCCCCCTGACTACACATTTTGTCATCATGCTGGGTCCTTTTCAGCATCTCAGAAAGGAAGGTTCTAATTTAGTGTCATTACTTTGGCTAGCTAACTAGAGTTTCTATGTTAGCACTTGATATTTAACTAATACATCAACTACTTACAGAATCTGAAGTCATCCTATTAAAAAAAAATTATCTACCGGTAGTTACGATGGTAGCCTCCTGCTTCCCCTCTCCACCTCAGCAGCTGCATTACAAATCTAACTGCTTGGAGAAGGCTGTGGAGCATCTTCAGCACCACTCAGTCAGTGGGTGTTAAGGGTATTCTGCACTTTGCAGGATCATAATGGCCACATCTGGTGTCTTCATTCATTTTACAGTTAAATGAGTAGGAAAATACATCTGTAACCAGTATTTAACACCGGTCTTTAACTATAGAACATAAGAAAATCAAGAGTAAAATGGAATTTGCAGCTATTTGGTATTATGCTCTTCTCTTAAATGGAAGAATTCTCCATCCATGTATCTGGGCCAACAACAGCTTACAAGAGGAGAGGATGCAGGGAACCCCTCGCTTCACAGAAGCTGCACACCCAGTAGCTCCAATCTGGATGGTTGCACTTTCAGAGTAGAATTCTTCACAAGGCTTGTTCATTATTTAAATACTACTTAAGTCCTATTTCAAAGTCTAAAGTAATAATAATACCTAGCTCTTATGTATCACTTTTCATCTGTAGATCTCAAAGAGCTTTACAGAAGTGGTCATTATTCCCATTTTTTTATTTTACACATGGGGAAACTGGCACACAGAGAGGTGAAGGGACTTGCCCAAGGTCACCCAGCAAACCAAGGACAGTGCTAAGACTAAAACGTTCAAGCTCTGGAGCCCTGTTCCCATGTTTTATCCACTAGACCAGTGTTTCTCAAATGTGCCCACCACGGGCTTTTCTTGCGGCCACAGCCTCCTGGGCAGTGATGGGAGGGGGCAAAGCAGTGGTTCCCTCCCACAGGGCCACCAGCAGGGGTTGGACCCTGTCCCTCTCTGGAGAGACAAATACTGGAGGAGCAGGCAGCTAGTGAGTTCCCCACCTTCCTGGGGACGGTAGGGTCAGGCTCCAGCCCTGGGGTGGCAGCAGCAAGCTCTGGCCACCGGGCTCCAACCCTCAGCTGCAGGGCTCACCCCCTCCTTGCCCTTGGCCCCCATTGCCTCTGCTGGCCCATCATGTCCCCCTCTCATGCCCCCCCTGCCACCCCACTTACCCCCTACCGACCTCCCCATTCAAGGCTTAATTTGTCCCCCGGCTTGCCAGGACTGAGTAAGTCTGCTGCTGTGAAAAGTGATATTTGTATGTTTGTTAATATCTCTTTTCACAGCAAGCAGACTTACTAGCTAGCAAGTCTTTTTAAAAAAGAAAACAAAAAAGCAAAAGAAACTATGACACAAGAGACAAGAACCTGCAGAACACCTTAGTTGTGTTTCTATTCTGTTTTGGGCCAGTAAAAAATGGAGATAATTACATTATTTTTATTATTGAGTCTGCAAAAAGAGTCAATAAATTACAGTGATTTGGACATAGTGTATGTGCATGTTTATTTATTTTTCCTACAGTTAATTAAGTATTTTAGGAAAAATTTGTCAGAGTGGCCACCAGCAAGAGTTGGTGGCTGCACTTTGAAGCCAAAAATTTTTTTGTGAGAACTCCTACACGAGACTATGTGCTGGCTTGCTGAGCAGGGAGGAATTTCACTCCCAAAGCATAAGATGGGGAGGATGGTCTAAGAGGGGCAAGCCTAGTTGGTAGAGGGGGCACTGATGTACTGATACCATTGCCTGTCATGCTTGCCAGTGTGGTCTCATTGTTTCCTAGTGTTCCCCCCATCTGTATCTAGTCCAGGGGCGGACAAACTTTTTGGCCTGAGGGCTGCATTGGGTTTCTGAAATTGTATGGAGGGCCGTTTAGGGGAGGCTGTGCCTCCCCAAACAGCCAGGCATGGCCTGGCCCCCCACCCGCTATCTGACCCCCCCCTGCTTCTCACCCCCTGATGGCCCCCCCGGGACTCCTGCCCCATCCACCCCTCCCTGTCCCCTGTTGGCCCCCTGCCGGCCCATCCAACCCCCCCTCTTTCCTGCCACCTCCCCCTGGGACCCCTGCCACATCCAACCACCCCTTTTCCCTGTCCCCTGACTGCCCCCCGCTACCCCATCCAACCCCTCCTCTCCTTCCTGACTGTCCCTCTGGGTCCCCTGCTCCCATTCAACCACCCTGTTCCCTGCCTTCTGACTGCCCCGACCCCTATCCACACTCCTGCTCCCAGACCACCACCCCCAAACTCCCCTGCCCTCTATCCAACCTGCCCCCACTCCCTGCCTCCTTACCGTGCTGCCTGGAGCACCAGTGGTTGGCGGCGCGGCTGCACCAGGACAGGCAGCCGTGCTGCGCAGCACAGAGCACTGGGTCAGGCCGGGCTCTGCAGCTGCGCTGCCCCAGGAGCTCACAGCCCCGCCGCCCAGAGCATTGTGCCAGCGAAGCAGTGAGCTGAGGCTGCAGGGGAGGGGGAACAGCGGGGGAGGGGCCAGGGGCTAGCCTCCCGGTCCAGGAGCTCAGGGGCCGGCAGGACGGTCCCGCGGGTCAGATGTGGCCCGCAGGCCATAGTTTGCCCACCTCTGATCTAGTCTTATTCTTAGGTGGCAAGCTCTTTGGGGCAGGGACTGTCTTTTTTGTTCTGTGCTTGGACTGCATCTAGCGCAAAGGGGTCCTGGTCCATGACTGAAGCTTCTAGGTGCTGCCGCAATAAAAATAGTAATAAAAGTGTGGCTATAGCTCCATCCCACCAACGTACCCACTTATAGCTGTGGGACAGTGCCGAAGGGAGTCCATTCCACAGTCATGTAGTAACTATTGCTGGTCCCCCCCTCCTCAGAGGCGTTAAAGCAAACCTTCCTAAACCTGGATGCTTAAAGTTAGGCCTCTAAATCTCTGTTTAAATAAAGGCGTGATTTTTCAGGTGTGCTTAGCACCCACAGTACAATATAAACACAAGTGGAGCTATCGACATTCATAACCTCTTAAAAAAATCAGGTCACTTATTTAAGTCCCTAAATATGGACTTAGGGACATAACTAGGTTAGGACCGATGTTTTGGCCCACACCTGCTCCTATAAGTTTAATATCTCCTACTATTTCTACCAGCCCAGGGCACCTACTCTACTTCCCACCCAATATAGCCCTGGTCCCTATAATCATGACAGAGGCCATAATTTTAATATTGTGTACATAAATATTGGAGAAATATTAGTGAGGTTTAATAAGGAAAGAACTTACTCATTTCAACCTCTTCAAATGTGTATGCTCTTGACTAAATTTAAGTTTGATTTCAGCCCACTTGGAAACTCCAGCATATGCCACAAGATATTACATTTAACTCCTTGCTTAAATTTTACTTTAATTTGTGCACTTATCAAAACATAGCTTTTCTTTCATTAAGATGGAAAACAAAACAATACATTTATTTTTTCAAGACAGGAGTCCACTTTTCCAGTGTTGTTCCTTGGAGTGTAGTTTGAGTCAGCTCTGGGGCTGAAAAATCCTATCATTGGCAACAAATATTATAGACTGAATTCTTTCAAGGGAGTTATGAGCCAGGAGAAGTTCTTAACATACCTGACACGAGTCTTGTCAACATATTTCTTTTTAATTGTCAGTGGGCACTAGCAACAGCTTTAGCTTTTACTACACTGAGATCCTTGCAAGCTGTGTAATAATGACAGATACAAAATTTGCTGTTCTTTGTTTATCATAAAGTCAGTATATAATGGAAACAGCTGCAAAATATGTTTACATATTAGTGGAAACTACTCTTGCATTATAGGAAATGGCTATTTAAATATCCTAAAACACATTTGCATAAAAGTTTGAATTAGAGACTGTTACAAAACTCGTTGTCCAGAGCATCCCCTTCACAGCATAGTGGGGCATTGTCGCATCTTTGCTTCAGCTCCCTTTGTTCTTCCACAACTCCAGCCATCCACCAATGCCTTTCAGGTTGCTGCAGTGCCTTAACCCTTCAGCTAAGTCACATTTAGTTCCACCCCATCCAAAGTACCAATGTCCACAGGCCTTACATTCACTTACTACTTACTTTAAGCTCACTCAGGTGTCTTTCCAAAAAAGGCCTAACCACTATACCTGTTTTTCCTCTGGTCTTCTGGTGGAAAAACTCCCTTCTTTCTCTTGGGTCTCTTCTTCAGCTAGCCATCTACAAAGAGCTCCAATCCTCGGGGAAAAACAATCAGTCCACATCCTTCCCCACTCACCCTCCTATTGCTGGGCTTTTCTTCCTTTTAAGTCCTCTACCCTGCCCAGGTGTGGCAGGAAGAGGCTAATAGAATGGGGCTAGCTGGCCTTAGGCCTTAATGGGGCAGGGCCGCTCTTTCACAGGGATGCGTGACTATCTTGGAGTTTGGGGGCCTGTAAAGTTTGGTGAACTTTTCTGAACTAATGACATTTTTAATGTTTAATTTAAACCCAACTTTTCTTCCCCAAATTAGAAAAAAAATTCTAGTTAAGGGGTATCCTGTGCTGTACTTTGAGAGAAGGAGCCTTCAAAAGCTGCTTGGTTCGCTTTGGGGCACTATCTATGGTGCATGGTTCAGGTCTATTTTTTTGTTGGAACTTTTCTCTCTCCATCTTTCTACTGCTGTTTTCCAAGTGAAATGTAAACCAGTGCAGGGTCAGAGATACTCATGTAGGGAGGGGACAAGCTGGGCACTGAAATGGCAGGAACAGGAGGACTGGGACACTAAGTGCACCATCTCTCCATCCACTGAGAAACCAGTAGGAGTTGTTCTCTGTGACGGGTTGCCCCTCTTTAAGGTGCCACCTGATGTACTTGGATACCACTGAGCCCTACTGTTCTGCCATCCTGGGCCCCCTTTTATCCTGTCTTGCTGAGCCAGGATCTTAAGCCTCCTCTATCACACACACTGGCAGGGCTACAGCCAGCTGCAGAAAGACACAGACACTGAGATCAGCTCTGAGAAGACTCAGCTTAAGGGTGTTGCCCCAGCACTCAGGTGCCCACCTTCCTTGGAGAGCGGACCCAAAGGTATATTGTCTTGATCTGTATAGAAAGAGCTGCACAGAGCAAGCTCATAAAAATTCACCCTGTCCCTCAATGTGAAGAGAGATATGCACAACTTGTGGGTTTAATAATAAAACAAATTTATAAAAGGCAGATATTAAGTGAATATAAGGAATAGCAAACAGAACAAAGCTGATTACTGAGCAAATAAAACAAAACACACATACTAAGCTTAAGATCTTAAAGAGACTGTTTTCAAGAAGTAATTTCTCACCCTAAATGTGATTTTAGGCAAGTTGTAGTGTTTCTGTAGCTTAGAGTTCCAGTTATTTCTTCTTACAGACTGAACCATTGTCTCAATCTGGACTCACCCCTGCCTTTCCTCTCAGGTTAGTTACTTTGTCCCCTCAGGTACTTTGAGCAGTCTTTCCTCTTGCGTAGGCAATGGAGGAGAGTCCTGTTTGCCTTCCTCCCCAGCCTTAAATATGATTTACATAAGGTAGGAATCTTTTGTTTCCCAAACTTGACCTCCCCCTCCTGTTAATGGAAAATTACTATAAGTCCACGATAGTGTTTAGTACCAGGTGACAGGACCACCTGACCTAGTAGTATCACAGCCAAGTCCCAGGATGACTCACAGGAAGGAGAGAGATTAGTATCTTCACAGTCTTGTTGTTTCTTCCTAACGGCCCGTCAAGGGTGATGGCATGTTGTCTGGTTGGTGTCTTCAAATACACACCCAGTTGTAATTGTTACATAGTTCATATTGCTAACTTTAGATACAGAAATGATATATGCATACAAATTAGATAATCACATTCAGTAACTTATAACCTTTCCAGTGATACCTTACATGAGTCATCTTGCATCAAGTGTATCTTAGTTATGCCATATTCATATCATATCTATATGTCTGTGAAGAATATGGGGTGTAACGTGATACTCTCAACTGAGCAAAGTGTGACATTTTGGCTTTCCTCTTTTCAGTATTGTGGAATAACCCCTTTCAGAAGATGTTCAGGGGAAATCTGCACATAATGCCCTGTCATTATGGTTCCACTGTAGCTGTGCTGACAAGGATTGCTGTAGGGCCTTGTAAGGACTATGGAGGCACAGGACCTTTGTGAGGAGAGACTTAGCCCTTGGTGTATCCCCAGACAGCTTCATGAATCTCAAGGGATCCACAGTTGTTGAGGACTAAGCCCCACTGCTTAGGCCAGAGGTGCGGGAGGGGAGCTCTGAACTCATTGCTCCCAAAAGAAAGATCTACTGCATGTCTCAGAAAAGATTTACAGACATAAGGTTTATGGACTTGCCTGCCCCTTATGTGGTGCCCCTTGCCAAGTGTGTGTGAGAGAGGTGGGGAGAAGGGTATGCAAACAGACAGGGCAGGAAGCATCGTGCAGGATGTAGCAAAGGACAACTTACCACAAGGAAAAGAGAAAACACCATATAGTACCCTCTCCCTTTGGATACTGCCACTGCCTCAGTTTCCCTTCATTTGATGGGTAGCTTATTTGTCTAGCCAAACCAAAATTCCAGTCCTTCTCGGGTAACAAAATTCCAAATCGATGTCCAAACCTTCATTCAGCCTCTCACCCTGCATCGCAATCCTTGAGTGGGATTTTATTGAACTTCACCCATCTCTGCGGTATAACAGAACATCTCTGCAGACCCCTCAGAGCCCAAACTCTCCCTCTTCTGTGAACTATCAACAATGAAGTAGGTATAAGGCCTGACCAAAACTTTTCCTGACTCTCTTCCCAATGAAGCTAGTTCCTATGCTCTACCTCAGTCTTTCAATTCTCCTCTCAGGACTTAGCCCTCTGAGCCAAGCAACACCCCTTACCTTATCTAGCCCTCTGGCTGTCTTTTAGGCTCTTTATTGGACATTTTCACCAGCTTCTTCAAAAGACTCTTCTTGGTTTTCCCAGGGTCTTGGACTGGAAAGAGACAGAGCCGCTGCCCTGTTCCTCGGCAACCTTGTAACATACTGACTCAGAGCAAGTCTTCCTCCCTTCCCATTTTCCTCCTGTTCTGTGAGATGTTCTCCAGTACCCTGTGCTTTGCCACTAACTCTCCTCGGACCTGTGAATTACAGCTGCCAAAATTCCCTTATGCTGGGCCTGTAGCCTTGCCTAAAAAGACCAGCTTGCCCTGTTACAAATAAACAAGGCTTTTTGGCATGACAAGGAAGAATACAGCATAAATGGGGTCTGCCCAGCAATGGAAGCACATGCAGGACAAATAAGAGGAAAGGACATTCATTACTGGGAGCACTTTGTGCCAGTAGAATGGTGCAAAGCAACCAGAATACAGCCCTGGATCATGAACTTTTGTTTTTACAAGTATATTTATCAATCTAGAGTATATTGCTTTTGTTTTTAAAAAGGGGCATTTTCCTTTAAACCATGCTTGTTCGCTTGGCTGGTTTTCCCAAAATACAAAGTGATTATAAGATGTGAGAGAAATGTCTATTCAGCAATAGAGTTTCTGAACTCCTCTTGGATTAAAATAAACATTGCTGTATCTAGTCACAACCGTGTTATATGGATGGTGCTCAGATGTGGAATTTATTTTCCACCTGCTTTAAGTGCATTGATTGCCAACAAAAAGCCATGTAAGTTGAACGTGGTATCTGAGATGAGGAAAATGTAATACATAGTTCCATATATATATTTTTAGCTGAGGCTGGAAACTAAATAATGTGGAGGATTGCAGATTAATTTTCATTTGTGTTGTATGCCTGGTCCATTTTAGAGCTAAACTGTAACACTTAATATGAACATTTTATCTGAGATATACAAAAGTTGCCACTTATTAAAAATGCTGTTACAGCGATAGTTGAATCCAAAACTTTTATCTCATCCCTAAAGCATTTTGAGTAAATTCAAGATAAAAATATACTTGTTAAATCTACTTTTCATATCTCTTTATGTTCCAGCTTTTGAAAATAAAATTGTAAGTGAATTTAGTTCCGGTGAAAAGTGCCAGTCTGCTACTAATGGAAAGTGAAAGTGTCTTCTTATCCATTATCCAGTTACCGGCTGAGCAGCAGTGCCAGCTTTTCTGTGCTCACCCACCAATGTGCTCAAGAAATGATATGGAAGTATCACCTCTGAAAGGGTACATCAGTCACCATGTCCATTCGACCCTTGCCAGTAGCATTAAGAGTTACAGAAATCCTAGAAATGTAGGGCTGGAAAGGACCTTGAGAATTCATCTAGTTCATTCCGTCACACTGAGGAAGAACTAGACCATCCCTGACAGGGGTTTGTCTAACCTGTTCTTAAAAACATTCAATGACAGAGATTTCACAAACTCCCATGGTAACCTATTCCAGTACTTAATTACCATTATAGTTAGAAAGTTTTTCCTAATATCTAACCGAAAGCTTCCTTGCTGCAGATTAAGTTCATTATTTCTTGTCCTATCCTACAATTGATCACGATCCTCTTTATAACAGCCCTTAACATATTTGAAGACTGTTATCAGGTTCCCCTCCCACCTGGTCTTCTCTTCTCATGGCTAAACATGTCCATTTTTTAAACCTTTCCTCCTATGTAGGGTTTTCTAAATCTTTTAACATTTTTGTTGCCCTCTCTCCAGTTTGCCCACATCTTTCTTAAAGTGTGGCACCAAAAACTAGGCACAGTACTCCAACTGAGACCTTACTGGTGCCAGGTAGAGTGGAACAATTACCCCTTGTATCTTATGCAGAATGATATACACCCCAAAATGATAGTAGTTTTCTGTTGCAACTACATCACGTTGTTGGCTCATGTTCAATATGTGATCCTCTATAACTCCCAAATCCTTTTCTGCAGTACTACTACCCAACCACATATTCCCCATTGTATATTTGATTTTTCCTTGCTAAATGAAGTACTTCACGCTTGTCATCATTGAATTTCATCTTGTTGATTTCAGAGCAATTATCCAATTTATCAATGTCCTTTTGAATTCTAACTCTAGAATCCAAAGTCCTTGCAACACCTTCCAGCTTGGTGTCATCTATACATTTTATAAACATACTCTCCATTCCATTTTCCAGGTCATTAATGAAAATATTGAATAGTACTAGACCTAAGTCAGACCTCTGTGGAGCCCCACTATATGTCCTCCCAATTTGACAACAATACATTGATAACTACTCTTTGAGTACATTTTTTCAACCAGTTTGACACCCACCTAATAGTAATTTAATCTAGACCATATTACCCTAGTTTGCTTATGAGAATGTCATGTGAGACAGTGTCAAAAGCTTTACTAAAATCAAGTTCAATCACAGCTACTGCTTCTCCCCATCTCCTAAGCCATTATCCTTGTCAAAGAGGGAAATAAGGTTAGTTTGGAATGATTTGATTTTGACATCATGATGTTGTTTGTGATGTGGACATCTGTCCACTTACAGGACTAAAAGAACATTGGCAATTCATTTTAAGAACAGTGCAGTAGGCAACAAAACAAGCAACAGACGATAACATATTTTGGTTACACAGAACCAGAGCCATCTTTGAACTGGTAACTCAGACCAATCTCCCAAATTATCCAGTTCTCCATTACATTTAATCTTTAACAATACTGAAGACTTAGGTTTTTGCTCCAAGAAATAGTGTTGTGCTTTATGTATTTCAAAATTTAAATGAATAGGTGACTTTTTTATTTACTGAATCAATATATACGTGATGTTGCACTCCATGTGCTTTACGGAAATATGATTATGAGTGTGAATATAATGTAACTGGAATATGCTTTATGCAAAAGGTCTCTTGTAAGGTATCATAACAAAGGTTATAACCTACTGGGTATATTCCTCCTATTAGTATGCATGTATCATTCTTGTATCTGAAGCTAGAAATATGAAGTATAACTCCGAGGTCCTATTGTAATTATGCAAAATGTGGGCCATTAATGGTGGGTTAGAATCTTGATGGCTCCCATTGACTAGGACAACTGGTTGTAAATGGTTTATTTACCTGAAAAACTTCCTGTGTATGTGTGGGCCAACCCAGGAAGAATGGAGACTAGGGGTCTTACAGTGACCATGTCACATGATACTGCAATCCATCTTACTCCTTGTACTTTTCCATTGATAAGGTGGGGGTGAGAACAAGCACAGACAAAAGATTCCCGCCTTGTGCCAAAGCTATAAAATGGGGTGGAGCAGGACAAATGGGGCTGCCATTCATGAGAAAACCCCTGCTTACCACCTGAGATGTCTGCTGGAACTAACAAGGACTGTACCAGGGGAAAGGATTGGGCTCAGACTAGGAAAGAGTCTAGTCTGTAAAAGAAGCTTATTGGAAGATCTCTGAGGGTGAGATATTACCTGTATTTAGTTTCTTAATGTATTAGGCTTAGACTTGTGTGTTTTTGCTTTATTTTCCTTTGTGACTTACTTTGTTCTGTCTGTTATTACTTGAAACCACTTAAATCCTACTTTTTACACTTAATAAAATCATTTTTGTTCATTAATAAACCCAGAGTAAGTGATTAATAACTGGGGGAACAAACAGCTGTGCATATCTCTCTATCAGTGTTACAGAGGGCAGACAGTTTATGAATTTACCCTCTATAAGCTTTATACAGAGTAAAACAGATTTATTTGGGGTTCAGGCTCCCAGAAAGGCTGGGAAAGTTCCTGTTAACTGAGAAGCCCCTGGCCTAAGTGAATCTCGGTTTCATCGAGCTGCAGAGAGGTGTGGCCCAACCTCTGGGTCTGTCCTGGAGCTGACTGGAGTGTCTAACTCAGCAAGATAGGAGTGGAGTGGCACCTGTTCTGGCAGGAGTGTTGTTCTCAGTGGTATCCCAGCTCATCAGTGACAGTCTTGAGGGGAGTCTCTGTGACCAAACCCATCACAATATATTCTTAATAGCATTTAACAAATCTTTTCTGTGTCCTGAAAGTTAAAAAAACCCAATATAATACAATGTAACTGAAATAATAAACCTGTGGCTGGATCCTCTACCAATCAGAGAAATGGAATGCAATAAAAAGTTATCCAGAGTGATGCCATCAGAATAACCATGAAAACTGTGATAGGAGTGTTATATGTGGTGTAGGATCTAATATCCTGGATGTTGACATAGCCTTGACAAATAGTTTGTCTGTGTTTTGCTGTTTAACAGATAAGAAAAAACCTCAACCTTTGAAACAGTTACATTGTTGCATTATATTATTCTATATAGTATTCAGATTCCACCTTAACATTATTGGTCAGATTCTCCTCTGAGTTTATATTGGCATAATTCCATTGACTTCAGTGGAACTACTCACAGGCTTAAAGTTAGGCATGTGCTTAAGTGCTTTCTGGATTGGCACCCCAGTTGATCTGGATGTAGTCCATCTAGAACAGGGGTCTCAAACATGCAACCTGCGGGGTTATTTCCTGTGGCCTGCCAAGCTCTCCACGCCCCCCCAACCACCCTGGAGTTATTTCCTGTGGGCTGCCAAGCTCCCCTCCCGCCCCACTCCTCCTCCCCCAAACACACCGTGTCCCTGCTCCTCTGCCTACCTCCAGGCGCTTCCTGCTGCCAAACAGCTGTTTGGCGGCGCTTAGCGCTTTCCAGAAGGCGGGGGGAGGAGCGGGGAGCAGCGTGCTCAGGGGAGGAGGCGGGGCAGGGGCAGGGATTTGGGGAAGGGGTTGGAATAGGGACAGGGAGGGAGCAGAGTTGGAGTGGGGACTTTGGGGAAGGGGTTGGAGTGGGGGCGGGGGAAGGGATGGGAAGAGGCGGGGCAAGGGCGGGGCCTTGTGGAAGGAGTGGAGTGGGGGCAGGGCCAGGGGCAGGGTGGGGTGTCAGTGATGTGGCCCTCGGGCCAATGTACTAGTTCTCATGTGGCCCTCATGGTGATTCGAGTTTGAGATTCCTAATCTAGAAGAAGGAAGAATTCTTCAGTCCCCTTTTGTTACTTAGGTAACAATGAAAAATCAAGCTTTTAAAGTCTCCAGACAATTGAAAAAGCATTTGTACCCTTCAAGACAATACATAAACATGGGACTCCGTAATATTTAGTAAGCACCCCGAGGTCAGGTTTGTCAGGAGACAAAGCAGAGCACTTGTTTTAACAAGTTCATTCTGAGTCTGCTTATGCTTCTGGAAGTTTTAGTTCACATTGGTCCTTTCCAAACTAGGTAAAGAATTGACAGGTTTTCTTAGTCCAGGCTAACTCTTGGTTAGGATCAGAAATTTAACACAAGAATTATCATAGTCACTGCAACAATAACATATCATTTCATTTGCATAGTCACCCTCCTACTAACAACTTGTTACTTATCCTTACCCAGGGGTGAATTTTTTTAAGCTTTACAAATTACTGAGGAATACATGTCACATGTCACACACTTGAATATTCCAGTGAAAACAAGCATTTCAAGCTACAATAGTCGGGGATGGTGTAGTTCCTGCCTCTCAGGACTGAAATGCCTGGCTGTTATGTGAAAAGTCTGCATGGAATTTTGAAACTACTGGATATTTAGAGAGACACAACTACAACTGCTAATTGTTCATGAAAAAAAAGCAGCCCTGTAATGATTTTAAACTCAAAAGCATCTTTCTTTTTTAATATCAGTATTAGTAAAACTGTGTTAAGTTTCTGATGACATTATAATGATAAAACATAGCTTAGTTTCATTCATTCTGATGGCAGTATATTTTTGGCCATAAGCTTCTGTCTAACATTTATGCAACTATAATATTTAGAAATAGCTTTAACAGAAATAATTAATGTAGACTAAAAGATGGCCACATACATAATATATTTGTGTGATATATCACATTATGTGGTGTCTCAGGGAGTAACTCCATTCTCTTCAATAGATTTGATGTGCTTCAATGCCATCTGCTGCCTTGGAGGTGAACTCATATCACTATTGCAGATGAGTGCACGTGTGAGTAATGAGAAGCCTAAATTATACTTTCTGTGCATTTTCTTCAGTTTGTGTTGCTTGTGCCATCGATGCACCTTTACCCCTATGTTTTCTTATTATCAGAATGTGCAATTTTTCCAAAGCAAGGCAGAAATGTAACAAATTACTCTACAAAAAAGAAATATACAACTATTAAACTCAGATACATACATCGATATCCATATAATTTATTGTGTGACAGCAGTTTATATTATAATTTTCATGGTTAAGGCTGTTTCGGCTTAAGACAAATGATGCTTGGTATGTCTTCTATGAAAAAGGTATTTATTTTTTTCTTCAAGTGTTTTATGCTTTTCTTTCACTTCTTCCAGCACTTGGCTGATAATTCCCTTAGTTCTTTGAGGTTAGGTATTAAATCTGGAATATATATTGTTTTCACAATTTAAGGATATCAGTAATAGTCACCAAAAAGTATGTCAGAAATCATGAAATCCAAAAATGTAGATTCTTCCATGTATTCTGAGGATTCTGCCCCTGCCATTTGACACTTTTCTTAACCTTCTGTAATCTTTTGTAGTTGGACTGGGACAAGGAAGTAAAATATGGGACTTTTATCAGTCCCAAATGAACCCCTAAGTCTGGAAGGCAACCTGCAAGAAAACTGGAGGAGCTAGTTGCAGAGTTTCTGTATACTTATGGAAGCAAGTGGTATTGCATAGAAATTGGCAAGGTTGAAATCCTCCACGCTGCTATTTGTGGCAGCCAAAGTCGCATTGCAGATCTACAATACATTCCAGTAGGTGCATGAAAGGAACTGCCAAATGACAGACAAAATTGTTTAAACAATTCAAATTACTGCCATCCCCTGAGGAATGTGACTTAAGAGAGGTACATTTTTTTAAAAGAAATCAGCTACCAAGTAAGATTTTTGAACATTAAGTTACAGAACTGCATGTTAATGCTGAGTCATGTGAATTTCAGTGATGGAGAATGGTCTTTCTGGTAAAACCGATAACCAAGTTAAAAGCAAGATGGGCAATTGTCTTGAAGAAGGAGAGCCCCCAACCCATGTGAAGTATATCTGTGCACAACTTATACATTAATAAATTTATCTTCAAAACTCCCTTGAGTGGTAGGGTGGAATTATATTTTACAAATAGGGAACTGAGGCACAGAAATGATGTGATTTACCACAAGTTACACAGGAAGTCATTGGCAGAGACAGTAAAAGAACTCAGCTAACTTGAATTCCAGTCCAGTGCTTTAATCATGACCCTGTGTTTCTTCCCAATTCATTCCTGTTTGGGTCAGAAATACTGCAGGAATCCACCCCAGCCAGGATGTGCAGGGACATGCCCATAATATTAAGGTTTACAGAACTTTTATACAAGTGCTTTTTTATTTATTTTGGTGGGGGGGGGGAGAATATTCAGGCTTGGTTGTTGTTTTTTTTTCCATCTTGGCTTACCACAATACTCTGGCTGATCCTGCAGCCCTTACTTACATGAGCAGTTCTATGGACTTTTTGTAGTACTGGACCCTCTGATTCTGGCCTCTTGATCTTATTAGATAGGTTTTCTGTATAACTGTTGAAGCAAAGACAAGTGTCAGCATCCTGATCATGTGAGTATTGATTTAATTTTGAACAAAGCGTCATAGCAAGTGCAATCTACCCTTTGATCGACAGACCTCACCTCCAAGATGCTTTTTTGATTTGTGGTTAAAATAGTAGAGCTAGTGCTTGCCAAGTGTGATTCCTGTCATGGCAGCCATGGAGTTTTAGCAATTAATTCAAGATGATGCATACCTTTTCTAAATTTGGATAAATGAAACTCAGGTGATGCACTTCTAAGAATAGCCACATCTGCTACTTCCTCTCCTGCTATCTCCAATTCTCAAACCTCTGCTTTACCATCCCCACTGTATCTTTCCTTGTGGTTGTCTTAAAATCTTTTCCTATGTGAACCCTTATACTTAGACTTACCTTTTTCTGCTGAACTAGATTATACCCCTCGCCTCATCATAAACCCATTTCTTCCTCTAAAACTTTCATTGGTGATCCCTCAAAGTTGTTTGCCCCAAATCAAGAGCCTAGGTGCTCCTCATGACTATTTATGTATTTAAACTGTATTTACTCTGTCTAGTTTAGCTAGTTAGTGTGACTTCCTGAGGTTTGAAACTGTGCCTTCTTTTATGCGTACAATTCCCTGGGCCACTTCCCCTCAGCCCTCTCCCACTTCCTCAGCATTTACTTCACCCTTACCTCAGGACCTCCTTCCTTGTCCCTGGTAGGGTTTGTACGACCCAGTTTCTCCAGCAGTGTGGCTTCCTCCTACAGATCCTGACTCACACACACACACACACACACACACACACACCTCTGACTAACTAGTTTCAGACAGCCTCTGATTGGCTTCAGGTGTCCCAATCAATCTAGCTGTCTTTAGTGCTTTCTGGAAGGATCTTAATTGGCCCCAGGTCTCTTAATTGACCTGGAGCAACTGCCATTTGCTTACTCTGGTAACAGGGATTTGTTTAGCCTGGGGCTAATATATCTGTTTCCCACTACTTTCCTACAGCCATCTGGCCTTGCCCCATCACATAACTCCCCTCATAGAGTTGGGCAATTTGGGATCCCAGGCAGTGTGCTCATGACAGACCATCAGCATTGCCATGGTGGCATCCAGCCCTGTGCTGTATGTAGAACTGGAACGGTTGGAGGGATAAGAACCACCTGGTGACCCTTACGTTCTTTTCCTTATTCAGCTGCATCCACTGGAGGGGTGGATGATCCGCCACAAGAGTAAATCGCTGGCCTAAGAGGTAATAACGCAATGTCTCCATGGCCCATTTGACAGCAAGGTATTCTCTCTCAACTACTGTGTATTTCTGTTCTCTTGGGAGCAGCTTTCTGCTTAGGTAGAGGATTGGGTGTTCCTCTTCTCCCACCATTTGTGACAGAACGGCCCCCAACCCCACCTTGGAAGCATCTGTTTGTAAAATAAATTCCTTGTTAAAGTCCCGGGCTATGAGTACGGGGTCTTTACAGAGGGCCGTCCGAAGGTCTGTAAATGCGCCCTCTGCTGTGTTGGTCCACTTTACCATGTCTGGACCTCGGGCCTTTATCAGATCTATTAGGGGACTTGCCCTAGTGGCGAAGTGGGGAATAAAACGTCGGTAATAGCCTACCATGCCCAGAAACGTGCGGATCTGCTTCTTCCGGGTCGGCCGGGGCCAGTTTTGAATTGCCTCATGCTTATTCGTTTGGGGCTTCACTATGCCCCTGCCTACAATATACCCCAGGTACCTAGCCTCTGCTAGCCCTATGGCGCATTTAGCAGGATTAGCGGTGAGGCCATCCTGCCTTAAGGTGCACAGTACTGCCTCAACTTTCTCCAAGTGGGTTCTCCAGTCTGGCGTATGGATGATGACATCATCCAGGTATGTGGCTGCATAGCTACTATGGGGACACAGCAGCTTATTCATGAGGTGCTCGAATGTGGCCGGGGCCCCATGTAGCCTGAAAGGGAGGATGGTATACTAGAATAGACCCTCCGGGGTGGAGAATGCTGTCTTCCCTTTAGCTTCTTTGGTCAGGGGAATCTGCCAATACCCTTTTGTCAGATCCAGTGTAGTCAAGAGTCGGGCACTACCCAGTCGGTTAACCAGTTTGTCAATGCATGGTATGGGGTATGCATCGAATTGGGATACTTCATTCAGTTGGTGAAAGTCATCACAGAATCTCATGGTACCATCAAGTTTAGGCACTAGAACGATTGGACTGGACCACTGACTATAAGATTCTTCAATAACCCCTAATTCTAACCTTTTCTTTTCTTTGGCCTTGATCTCTTCTCTTTTGGCTGGTGGGATTCAGTAGGGTCTCAATGTTACCTTGGCTCTGGGGATGGTGCGGATATGGTGATAGGTCTCAGTTGTCCACCCCAGTTTCCTAGAGAACACATCTCGGTTGTGATGAATCATGTCGGCTGCCTCCATCTTTTAGATCGGCATCAAGTTGGGTGATATGCTCACTTGCTCATGTAAGTTATCCTCCTGGGGAAGGGACCCCTGGGTAACTAAGCATGCCTCTTGATCGTGCCAAGGTTTTAGAAGATTGATGTGGTAAATTTGCTCTGGTTTCTGGTGGCCTGGCTGCCACACCTTATAGTTCACCTCCCCCTTGGCTTCGATCACGTCATAGGGTCTCTGCCACTGGGCCAACAGTTTACTTCCTGCTGTGGTCACCAGCACCCGATCCCCTGGTTGGAACCGTCTAAGCTTTGCTTGGTGGTTATAATAGGTTCATTGGGTCTCCTGTGCTCTCTCCAAGTGTTCCCGTACAATGGGCATAACTCGGGCTATACGATCCCTCATCTGCAGTACATGCTTAACTATATTGGCAGCCGGTATCAAGCTGGTATCAAGTGGAATGCCCCAAGGGTCGGTCCTCGGGTGGGTTTTATTCAATATCTTCATTAATGCTCTGGAGGATGGTGTGGATTGCACACTCAGCAAGTTTGCAGATGACACTAAACTGGGAGGAGAGGTAGATAGGCTGCAGGGTAGGGATAAGGGCCCTAGACAAATTGGAAGATTGGGTCAAAAGAAATCTGATGAGGTTCAACAAGGACAAGTGCAGAGTCCTGCACTTAGTACGGAAGAATCCCATGCACCGCTACAGACTAGGGACCGAATGGCTCGGCAGCAGTTCTGCAGAAAAGGACCTAGGGGTTACAGTGGACAAGAAGCTGGATATGAATCAACAGTGTGCTTTTGTTGCCAAGAAGGCCAAAGGCATTTTGGGATGTATAAGTAGGGGCATTGCCAGCAGATCGAGGGATGTGATTGTTCCCCTCTATTCGACATTGGTGAGGCCTCATCTGGAGTACTGTGTCCGGTTTTGGGCCCCACACTACAAGAAGGATGTGGAAAAATTGGAAAACGTCCAGTGAAGGGCAACAAAAAGGATTAGGGGACTGGAACACATGACTTATAAGGAGAGGCTGAGGGAACTGGGATTGTTTAGTCTGCGGAAGAGAAGAATGAGGGGGGATTTGATAGCTGCTTTTAACTACCTGAAAGGGGGTTCCAAAGAGGATGGATCTAGACTGTTCTCAGTGGTAGCACATGACAGAACAAGGAGTAATGGTCTCAAGTTGCAGTGGGGGAGGTTTAGGTTGGATATTAGGAAAAACTGTTTCACTGGGAGGGTGGTGAAACACTGGAATGCGTTACCTAGGGAGGTAAGGA
This sequence comes from Natator depressus, assembly GCF_965152275.1. Taxonomy (NCBI): domain Eukaryota; kingdom Metazoa; phylum Chordata; order Testudines; family Cheloniidae; genus Natator; species Natator depressus. The sequence goes on from NC_134234.1 coordinate 307,722,384, forward strand.
ATCTCCTTCCTTAGAAGTTTTTAAGGTCAGGCTTGACAAAGCCCTGGCTGGGATGATTTAGTTGGGGATTGGTTCTGCTTTGAGCAGGGGGTTGGACTAGATGACCTCCTGAGGTCCCTGCCAACCCTGATATTCTATGATTCTATGTTCCTTCGGGATTTGGCTCCTCTTCCCAGGCTTCTCTGGCTATATCCAGTATGCCCTGGGGGTGCCGCCCAAATAGTAGTTCGAACGGAGAGAAATCCGTGGAGGCTTGCGGGACTTCCCGGATGGCAAACATGAGGTAAGGCAATAGGGTATCCCAGTTCTTCCAATCCCGGCTCACCACTTTCCTGATCATGGCCTTAAGGGTCCTATTGAATCTTTCCTCAAGGCCATCTGTTTGCGGGTGGTATACAAAGGTCCGCAGGGCTTCTACATGAAGCAACAAACAGAGATATTTCATCAGCTTGGACATGTAAGGTGTCCCTTGGTCAGTCAATATCTCCTGGGGTAGCCCAAGCCAGGCAAAGATCTGTACTAGCTCCTTAGCTATTGTCTTGGAAGCCATGTTGTGTAGGGGGATGGCTTCAGGGTACCGGGTTGCATAGTCGAGTACAACAAGCAAATGTTTTTGGCCCCGAACTGTCTTCTCCAGGGGCCCTACCAGATCCATGGCTATGCATTCAAATGGTACCTCTATTATTGGAAGAGGTATCAAAGGGGCCCGCAAATGTGGGCGAGGGCTATGTAGCTGACACTCCGGACAAGAGGTGCAGTATCACCAGATATTTTTGTGTACTCCTGGCCAGAAGAACCTCTTCAGGATCCATGCCTGGGTTTTCTCTACCCCTAGATGTCCTCCAAACAGGTGACTGTGAGCGAGGCTTAATATGGCTTTTTGATGCTTTCGTGGCACCAGAAGTTGTTGTATCTCTTGCTCCTGCATTTGCACCACCTGGTACAGGAGATCTTTCTTCACTATAAAGTAAGGTCCTGAACTCCAGACCTTCCCATCCACTGGTATCCTGTCTATCTCGGCCACCTCTTTCCTGGCATTATCATATCTGGGGTCTTCCGCCTGGTCCCGCCTGAAAGTCTCTCTCCCAGGACTAACCTGCCCGAGCTCCCAGAGGCCGGCTTCTGCTTCTTCCAATGGCTCACCGCCATCATGGCTGGGGCCGCCCTCCGATTCACCTTCCATGGTGGTAGTTTCTCTGTTGGCTGCCCATGTCCATCTGCCTACTAGGGCGGTCTTCTGGCCCTGGGTCAGGATCCGGGTTCCCAAGGCCTTCACGGCTTTCCTCTCTTTTTTTGTCTTTTGAGTCTTTTTGGGGGCTGATAACAGATCCCGAGAAATCTCAGCAAACATTGGGGGTTGACATTCCCCCAGTGACAAGTCGCTGCCCTCAGGGTCCCCACCTCCCTCCAGCCTCTCTGCGGGGAGTAAATTATCAAACCCTGGATAGTCCCTCCTAATGACTACAGAATATGGGAGTTTAGGAACTACGCCCACTGTTACCTCAATAGAGTTCCCCTAAACCTCTATCTCCACTGGGATGGTGGGGTAATGACTCACGGTCCCATGCACGTATGTCACTGCTATGGATTTGGCTTGTAGCAGCTGGCTACATTTTACCAGCTTACCCGATGTGAGGGTGATAGCACTCCCAAAGTCCACAAGCGCTGTAGTCTCTGCTCTCTTTATCCTCACTCGCCTGGTGTAGTTATGCGGGGCTAATGCAACCCCCGTGAGGTGGATAAGGGAGCACGGGACCTCCCAATCCCCCAAGTTACATTGCATAGGCTCCTCAATGCTGGGACACTGTGCTGCTATGTGTCCCCACTCCGCACATGCATAACATCTGTAATTGCTTCTAGTCACTCCCCTATCATGTGGGTTAGGGGGTTTAGTCCCAGTGTTCCCCCCACTCAGGCCAATCCCTTCCTTCTGGGGTCCCCATGCGTTTTCGCCCCCCCCCATTCCACCTAGGACTCCCCGGGGGTTTGGCTGCCCAACCTTCCAGGGTTGGGGTTGGGTGCTTCCTTCGAAAGGGGCCTTCCTTGGGTAGTCAGGTCAATTCCCTGGCTGTCATCTGTCTTTCCACCAGCATGATCATTTCATTGTAGGTTGACGGATCATTCTGGCCTCCCCATTTGCAGAGATCTGGCGGCAGTCCCTGCATGTAATGGTCCATGACCAGGGTCTCCAAAATCTCCTCCAGGCTGCACACCTCGGACTATAACCACTTCTGCACGAGGTGTATGAGATCGAATAGCTGGGACCTCAGGGGTTTATTCTCCTGGTACTTCCACTCATGGAACCTCTGGGCCCATACCACTGCCGTCACCCCTGATCATGCTAAGATCTCTGCCTTCAGCCGGGGATAGTCAACGGCGTCCATGGCATGCAGGTCAATTTAGGCCTTCTGGGCCTCTCCACACAAAAAAGGGGTGAGAATCCTGGCCCACTGCTCCTGGGGCCACGCCACATGCTGAGCAGTCCTCTCGAATGAGAGGAGATATGCCTCTATGTCATCTTCCGACGTCATCTTTGGCAGACAACCAGTGGCCCTCAGGGTTCGCGTCCCGTTGGACCCCCAGGCCTGGGTGGTGAGGATTTTCAACTGGTCCACTTTCTCTCACAAGAGGGCACGATCTTGAGTCACCTCGCCCATTAATAATTGATTGGTTTCCTGGTGTAGCTGCTGTGACAGGGTTGGGCCAGATGGCTATGGGAGGGTAATTTTTTTTTTGAAGAAAAAATGTTCTTATTTGCATAACACACTTACAAAGTAAAAACAGCAGCATATGCAATGTGTAACACAGCAACCAATCACAATTGTTTTCTCATTAGCTTCAGGGAGAGAAGTGTTCAAGCTTGCCTGGGCCCAGAGCGGGGGGCTTCCTCGACTCTCGTGGTCTTCCACCCTTCCGAGTTACCTGGTGGCCCAGAGCAAGGGGTCTTAATTGACTCTCGTGGTCTTCCACCCCCTTGAGTTACCTGGCACCACGCCCGAATGTCACCAACAATTCCCTCCTCTGAAAGCACCCAACAAGAGGAGCAGGCTGTGAGGTGGACAATCCAGGGGGGGACGACACACGTGCACCCACGTGTGAAAGGACCCCTCTAAGGTGGTGGTGTCCACAGCAGCAATGGCTGGGGCTGGGGTCCCTAACTCTCTCCCCAGTCAAAGGGTCAGACAAAGGGACCCAGACGGGGACACGGAGCAGAGAACCTCGGACAGTGCCCACCGCTCCTCAAAAGCATCAAGGGAGTCAGTGGATGCCGCCCAGAGGAACTCCGCCCGGATACGTGAACGGACCGAGGATCGGAAAACGGCCCACAGTCACAGGAAACTCTATCGGCCAACCTCCTCTCTCTGGTTTTATAGATGGCCATTTTAGCCAGGGCCAGGAGGAGGTTAACTAGGAGATCCAGCGACTTTGTGAGGCCACGGATGGGAAGTGCATAAATAAAAAGGTGAGGGGAAAACCAAAAACGTAATAAAAGATTTGTGAGAAGCTGGAACAGGGGCTGCAGCCTGGCGCACTCCAAATATACATGTGCCAGGGTTTCCCTCACACCACAAAAGGGACAAGTATCTGGGACGGGGGTGAACCGCGCCAAGTACGTGCCCGTGCTCACAGCTCTGTGAAGGAGCCGCCAACTGATGTCCCCGACGGGCCTCGGAACCACGGTGGAATATGGTTGGCCCACCGGGGCTGCTCACCCTCCAAGGGTGGCAGAAGGTCTCGCCACTTTGTGTTGGGGTGGGACACTAGGGTGAGAGTGTGAAGGGTGTGGAGCACAAGTGTGTATAGATGTTTCCTTGGTGCGGTTTGGAAGCGTACTGGCTGCAGTTCATGCAGCCAGCTCGCAGTGAAGGGGTGAGGGGGTCGATTGGGTCTGCGGGGCAGGGATCCAATTAAAAGGTCTGGTGGGCCTGGGGTAGAGGGTGGGTGGGGTGTGCCCTCAAGCAGGACCCGGTCGAGGTAAGCTCGAGCAATGGGCGGCAAAGCAGCCTTTGCCTCCTGAAGTACGTGCCGGAGGGTGCGAGGTCTGGAGAGCCCCATGCACCGGGCGAGCATCAGGGTATCCAGCCAGTCTCCCTGGTCGTAGTCCAGGAGGTCTCCGACTCTCGTGACTTCTGCCAGGATCAAGCTCTGGCGCACCGAGCGGGACTCTGCTACCTGCACACGGAGCTGGGGGTTGTGTAGCAGGGGCTCCGCGAGGAGATCTACCCCCTCGGTGGCTGCCACGGACCTGGTCGTTAAAAACAGTTTCCAAGTCCGGAGGAGGTCCTGGTAGAAGACCGGCAGCCCAGAGAGCTCTCGCAGAAGACCTCCCGGACGGAGATAAAAGAGCTACCGGTCATATCGGAGCCCTCGGATGCGGCGCAGGATGGCGTGCGCCAGTGTGCTCCACGCCAAACTGCCTGCACCATAGAGGAGCCTCTGTAGGGCCTGGAGGCGGAAGACACGGACCTGAGTGTGTAGACACTTCAGGCCCTGTCCTCCTTCCTTCGGGGTAGATGAAGAACCCCGACGGGGCCTAGTGCGTTCCTGACCAAAAGAACCCCAGAATCGATGTCCGGAGGTTGGTCAGGAAATCCGGGGCCGGGACCAGGGTGTTGAGCCAGTACCAGAGCTTAGACAGGACTAGTTGATTAAGCACCAGCACTCTCCCTTGGAGGGAGAGACATCAGAGTAGTCCCGTCCATTTCCAGATCCGCTCTATCACTCCGCCCTCTAAATTTTCCCAGTTTTCCGGCAGAGAGGGATGCGTGGCAGAAAGGTAAAAGCCGAGGTAGAGCAGCGGACCCGCGCTCCACCAGATGGTCTGAAGCGCGGGTGGGAGGGAGCTCTGGCCAAGCCAGAGCTCTTGACCCAGTGGACCCAGGCGGAGGAGGATGCCGAACAGATGGCCTGGCAAGCCTCCACCCGCACCAAGTCGCCGGGATTCTGGATCATGAGGAGCACGTCATCGGCGTACGCCGACAGGACCAGCTGCAGCTCCGGCTCCCGCAGCACCAACCCTGTCAACCACCTGCAGAGGAGACAGAGGAAGGGCTTGATTGCCAGAGCGTACAGCTGGCCCGAGAGGAGGCACCCCTGCCGTACTCCTCGCCCGAAGCTGACCGGTTCGGTCAGGGTCCAGTTGAGCTTAACCAGACACTCTGCGGAAGTGTACAGCACCAGAGAAAACCCACAAACTGGGGTCCGAAGCCAAACGCCTGCAGAGTGCTCAGGAGGTACCCGTGGTCATAGAATCATAGAATCATAGAATATCAGGGTTGGAAGGGACCTCAGGAGGTCATCTAGTCTAACCCCCTGCTCAAAGCAGGACCGATCCCCAATTAAATTATCCCAGCCAGGGCTTTGTCAAGCCTGACCTTAAAAACTTCTAAGGAAGGAGATTCCACCACCTCCCTAAGTAACGCATTCCAGTGTTTCACCACCGTCCTAGTGAAAAAGTCTTTCCTAATATCCAACCTAAATCTCCCCCACTGCAACTTGAGACCATTACTCCTTGTTCTGTCATCTGCTACCACTGAGAACAGTCTAGATCCATCCTCTTTGGAACCCCCTTTCAGGTAGTTGAAAGCAGCTATCAAATCCCCCCTCCTTCTTCTCTTCTGTAGACTAAACATCCCCAGTTCCCTCAGCCTCTCCTCATAAGTCATGTGTTCCAGTCCCCTAATCCTTTTTGTTGCCCTCTGCTGGAATCTTTCCAATTTTTCCACATCCTTCTTGTAGTGTGGGGCCCAAAACTGGACACAGTATTCCAGATGAGGCCTCACCAGTGTTGAATAGAAGGGAACGATCACGTCCCTCGATCTGCTGGCAATGTTCCTACTTATACATCCCAAAATGCCATTGGGCTTCTTGGCTCATATCCAGCTTTTCGTCCACTGTAACCCCGAGGTCCTTTTCTGCAGAACTCCTGCCAAGCCATTCGGTCCCTAGTCTGTAGCGGTGCATTGGATTCTTCCGTCCCAAGTGCAGGACTCTGCGCTTGTCCTTGTTGAACCTCATCAGATTTCTTTTGGCCCAATCTTCCAATTTGTCTAGGTCCCTCTGTATCCTATCCCTACCCTCCAGCATATTTACCTCTCCTCCCAGTTTAGTGTCATCTGCAAACTTGCTGAGGGTGCAATCCACACCATCCTCCAGATCATTTCTGAAGATATTGAACAAAACCGGCCCCAGGACCGACCCTTGGGGCACTTCTCTTGATACCGGCTGCCAACTAGACATGGAGCCATTGATCACTACCCTTTGAGCCCGACAATATAGCCAGCTTTCTATCCACCTTATAGTCCATTCACCCAGCCCATATCTCTTTAACTTGCTGGCAAGAATACTGTGGGAGACCGTGTCAAAAGCTTTGCTAAAGTCAAGGAACAACACGTCTACCGCTTTCCCCTCATCCACAGAGCCAGTTATCTCATCATAGAAGGCAATTAGATTAGTCAGGCATGACTTGCCCTTGGTGAATCCATGCTGACTGTTCCTGATCACTTTCCTCTCCTCTAAGTGCTTCAGAATTGATTCCTTGAGGACCTGCTCCATGATTTTTCCAGGCACTGAGGTGAGGCTGACTGGCCTGTACTTCCCAGGATCCTTCTTCTTCTTTTTTTAAAGATGGGCACTACGTTAGCCTTTTTCCAGTCGTCCGGGAGCTCCCCGGATCGCCATGAGTTTTCAAAGATAATGGCCAATGGCTCTGCAATCACAGCCGCTAACTCCTTTAGCACTCTCGGATGCAACGCATCCGGCCCCATGGACTTGTGCTCGTCCAGCTTTTCTAAATAGTCCCGAACCACTTCTTTCTCCACAGAGGGTTGGTCACCTCCTCCCCATGCTGTGCTGCCCAGTGCAGTAGTCTGGGAGCTGACCTTGTTCGTGAAGACAGAGGCAAAAAAAGCATTGAGCACATGAGCTTTTTCCACATCCTCTGTCACTAGGTTGCCTCCCTCATTCAGTAAGGGGCCCACACTTCCCTTGACTTTCTTCTTGTTGTTAACATACCTGAAGAAATCCTTCTTGTTACTCTTAACACCCCTAGCTAGCTGCAATTGCAATTGTGATTTGGCCTTCCTGATTTCACTCCTGCATGCCCGAGCAATATTTTTATACTCATCCCTGGTCATTTTTCCAATCTTCCACTTCTTGTAAGCTTCTTTTTTGTGTTTAAGATCAGCAAGGATTTCACTGTTAAGCCAAGCTGGTCGCCTGCCATATTTACTATTCTTTCTACACATCGGGATTGTTTGTCCCTGTAACCTCAATAAGGATTCTTTAAAATACAGCCAGCTCTCCTGGTCCACCCTATTGAACGCCTTCTCCTGATCTAGGGACAGGAGGGCGAATGATAGACCGTCTCTACGCCCGAGTTCCAAAAGGTCCCAAACCAGAAATAGGTTATCAAAGATACTGCGGTCCGGGACAGTGTAGGTCTGGTCTGGGTGGATCACGTCCGCCAGCACAGACCCTAGCCGCAGCGAGATTGCTTTTGCTACGATTTTGTAGTCCGTGCTGAGGAGCGAGACGGGATGCCAATTTTGTAAATCGTGGCGGTCCCCCTTCTTCGGCAATAAGGCGAGCACAGCTCGCCTGCACGAAAGAGGGAGGACCCCGCTCTGCAGAGACTCGGCCCAGACGGTGACTAGGTCTGGGCCGAGGACGTCCCAAATCACGCGGTAGAACTCCACGGTCAGCCTGTCCATGCCTGGAGACTTATCAGTGGGCATACGACGGAGGGCTTCCGAGAACTCGGCCAGGGTGAGGGGCAGCTCTAGCCGGTCTCGGTCGCTTACGCTGACCGTGGGGAGTTCCTCCCAGAGCACCCCGCAAGCGCCAGGATCGGTCGGATCCGGGTAGAAAAGGCTTGTGTAGAAGTCGCGGGCCCTCCCACACATCTCCTCCGGATCCGTGAGGGGGGTGCTGTCTTCTGCTAGAAGGCAGGTGACGTGTTTCTTGGCCCCCCTCGTTTTCTCCAGGGCATAGAAGAAGCGGGAGCCGCGGTCCATCTCCCAAAGGACGCGGATGAGGGACCGGACGAAGGCACCTCGGGCCCGGTTTTCCTCGAGGGCCCGAAGCTCCTCCCACTTCTCCCGACACGCTCCGCAGAGGGACGGGTCCTCGGGGTTGATGGCTAGGCGCCTCTCCATCTCTAAGACCTCCCATTCCAACTGCTCTATCGCCGCATTTCTCCGTTGGCTGGTGCCCCGAGTGTAGTCACGGCAGAAGAGCTTGGCGCGTACCTTCCCTAGATCCCACCATCGCCGCACCGAGGGAAAGGCACGCCACTGCTCTCGCCAGGCCAGCCAAAACTCCCGGAAGGACGTCACGAAGCTCTCATCCTCCAACAGGCTGTTGTTAAAGTGCCAATAGGCTGGCCCCGGTCTCTCTGCACGGAGGGAGACTGTTATGGCGACTAAATGATGGTCGGAGAAAGGGGCCGGCCGAATGGTGGAGGAGTGGGCCTGTGAAAGATGGAAACGGGATAAGTAAATACGGTCCAACCGAGAGTGGTGTGACCGATGGGCCTCCACCCAGACAAAAGTGAACGTGGAAGTGTCATCTGGGTGATGGTCACGCCAGACGTCCACTAGGGAGTGATGTTCGACTATTCCTCGGAGAATGTTCGCGGCGGCTGGGCTCGGCTCGGCCCCTGAGCGGTCCTGTTCCTTGAGGGTGGTGTTAAAGTCCCCTCCCAGGACCAGGCACTCGTGAAAATCTAGGGTGCCGAGAAAGTCGGACACCCACTGGTAGAATTGTGGCCGCTTTGGGCTCGTTTGCGGGGCATAGATGTTAACAAGATGGACCACGAGCCCCTCTATACGGACTCGAAGGTGCAGCAGGTGGCCTGGCATGACCTCAGTGACCCCCAGCACCTTGGGCCGAAGGGTGTGGGAGAACAGGGTCACCACTCCAGCTTGCCAAGTCGTGAAGTGGCTAAAGTATACCCCGTCCCCCCACTCCAGCCACCACCTGTCCTCGACGGTCGGGTCCGTATGGGTCTCCTGCAGATTACAGAGTACCCCCCTTCCCGAAGGTAAGAGAGTACCTGGGACCTGCGGAGAGCCATCCTACAGCCCCTGGTGTTCAAGATTGCAATAATAAGAGGAGTCATGCGGAGGGCCGGGCGGGTGGGGGTTTCTCATTGGTGGGGGTGTTCATGGCCCCCGGCGGGTTGCGCAGCAACCCATGACCCATCCCGTGGATGAGTAGATCTTTCCAGAAGCCGCGGGCCCGCTCATAGGCCGCAGCACCGCGCTTTCCTTGCCCTCTGTCCTCCTTTATAAGGGCCCTTGTGGCCTGAAGAATTTGATCAAAGTCCCCCCATAGCTGTAGAGCCAGCTGTACCCTATTGCGGGCGCCACGGGTGTGTTCTAGGAACTTCCGTAGTGCATGCCGCAGCTCATGGGGGGGTGGGGTTATGATTTCCGGGGTATTCCCTGGTGGGGCTCTTAATACAGCCTCGTGGTCCGCTAAGGTGGGTAGGCAGGGTGCGGACCACCGACGGGGCGTCTGACAGGCTGGGGTTATTAAATCCATTTCACGCCTTGGGGTGGAAGGGGATGGCGGGGGAAAAATTGCAACTCCTAATGGGTCGCGACTAGAAAGTGCAAAGACTGCTCCCTGGGGGGAATCTGCAAAAGGTGGGAAAAAAATAACCCCAGGGGCGGCAATAGCACTGCAGGAGGAGGTAAACTGGGCAGGGACAGGGGTGGGGGCAGGGGCAGATGTAAGGCTCTGGGGTTCAGGAGGCAAGCAGCTAAAGGAAGGTGCCTCCTGAGCAGAGTCAAGGGTTAAGGGGTAAGGGAGGGGGCTCCCAGTAATGCTAGGCGCTGGCTCCGTGGTGGTCTTGGCGGCCATGGCATCAGGTGGTGGACCACCTTCTGCAGGGTGCTCGCCCGGAAAGGCAATTAGGGAGAGGGAGCATGGGGAAAGGGGGGCTGGGGTGAGGTTGCCCAGCTCGAGGCCAGCCGGCAGTAGATCATCCTCTCCCTGGGTGACCGGGGTCAAATCTAGGGCCTCAATGTCCACATACACGGAGGAGAGGCCAACTCCTGCTACCCCGGGGGCCTCTCCTCTAGGGCCCGCCTCAACGGTCGCCTCGGGGTTCGCGGGGGGTTCGGGTGGTATCCGGGCAGAAGGGGCGTCCTCAGGGGTCTCGGAGGGGAGGGTCTCCCGTGGAGGGGGGATTCTGCCCTCTAATGCCAGTCTGTCTTCCCCTCCCGACACCAGTGGATGGATCTCACTCGTGGCCATAGCGGAAGGCTCAATATCAGTGCCTCCCTTCCTGGTCTTCCGGGGGGCTTCCGCGTCGGATGGATGCAGCGGAGCTCGAGCCTTCCGCTTGCCTCGCTTCCCCTGGACTAGGGTCCAGCCCTCCATAGCGTCGTCTGGGGGTTGGTTAGCAGGAGTCGTGTCGGGGGGCGGAGGCGATGGTTCAGAGGTTCGGGGGGGGTAGCGGTGAGGCAGCATGAGGGGCGGGGGGTTCTCCTTGGGGCGGGCCCTCTCCTATACCCGGTAATATCCTTGCCACACCCTCCTCCATAGGCTCTGCCGGATTGGTAATAGCAAGGGTGGAACTCCCTTGCTCGCCCAGGCGTTGTAGGGAAGGTGTCTCTTGGGCCCGGACGGGAGCAGCGATGGGTCGGGTAGGAGGAGGGTTGGTTGCAGGTGCTGGGTGGCCAGGGGCATCGGCAATGACGGGGCCGATGTCCTGCCGGGTCTTGGGGGTCTCGGGTGCCTCTCCCCGCCGGGCCAAAGGGCAGTCTCTGCAGACATGCCCCGCTGAGTGGCAGAGGTAGCACCGGGCTTCTCCAGTGGAGTAAAAGACCCGATAGCGGGCTCCCTGGTAGGGGACTAGGAAGGACCCCTCGAGCGCCTCTGCGTCACGCGCCCCCACCGGCGGTAGAAGCTGCACTTGCCGGCGGAACGAAAGGATGTGACGGAGGGTGGGGTCCTTGCAGCCCAACGGGAGAGGGCTGATGACAGAGATAAGTTTCCCCAGGGCGGAGAGAGCGGGTAACAGGGCAGCATTGGGTAAAAAGGGAGGAACGGAGGTGAGGACGAGGCGAACGCCCAGGTCTTCTAGCGGCTCTAGGGGGGCAAACACCCCCCCCACCGCCAGGCCCCTCTCCACCGCCTCCTGGGCAGCAGCCTCCGAAGCTAAGAAAAAAAGACCTTCCCATACATCTTGGAGGCCGCCACAATAGCCGTGGGTCCTACCACCTTCGCCAACGCCTGCACATATGTCTCCACGTGGGGCGAGGCGGGCACCAGGAGGCAATGGACACCGTGCCTCCTGGTCAAGGTGGGGAAGGGGCCCCAGCCACTGGTGATGGTAGCAGAGGCAGTGGGTGGGCGAGATGACGAGGCGGCAGGCAGGGGGGAGCCTGCCACCGCCCGGGCATACATCCTGGGGGCCAGGGGAGGGACATTCGCAGAGCTGGTGGAGGGAAACGCAGGGAGGGGCGCCATGGTCGATGACGAGGCCACAGCTGTGGGGGCAGCCCCTGCCATGGAGGGCCTAGATGTTTTAGCAGGGCCCTTTCCTTTCTTCCCGCCCTGGCCTTTCCGGCCAGCTGGGGGAGGTTCCTAGAATCTGGGGGGGCGGTGGGTGCAGCAGCGGCAGTAATCGCCCCGGTGCCTCCTGCTGCCGGTGCCCCAGCGGTGGCGGTGGCAAGTATTTTAACAATAGTGGTGGTGGGGGGGCCTTGGGGGTTGGGCAGGGGGGGAGGGACAGCTGATATTGTTAGAGGGGCCTCGCCCCTCTCATTCCCCGCCATTGTGAGCAGGGAGAGATGGGGAGACACTGGAAGGAGGAGGGGGGAGGGGGAAGCAGATTAACCGCTCCTCCCTGCTGGGTTGCAGGCGGGGGGGTGGGGTGCCAAATGGGTTGGACTGGAAGGGAGGAAAAACAAAAAACGGGGTCCGGTGATGGGGGCAGTCTGTGGGATAAGCAGTCCGGGTGGGGGGGAGGGTTTGTGGACCCACGCACGTTTGTCCAAAGAGTCTCGTTTGGTCGGCTGTTATATCCGGTCCGAAAGGCAAAGTTCAAAGCAAACAGCTGGATCCGAAGGCAGATGGCAGGTTGCCAGCAGGGACGAACGGCGCGGGGGCCGTGACAGTTGTAGTAGTATTGGGGGGGGCACCGATGGATCGGGGGGCAGCTCCGTGCCACACCCCCTGTGCCGCCACAAACGCAATTAAACCACAGTCAAACTCCCCCCCACGAGAGTATAATTCAAAAGATTACTCAGTCTTACGGCCCCCTTCACGATGATTTGTAGTTTCCCTGGGTGATTTCTTCTCCAGCTTGTTGGCTGTGTACCAAGGCTTCCGGCAGGCCGAGATAAGAAAGGAATTCCAAACAGACAGCAAAACGGCTGGGTCTGGGGGCTTCCACTCCCCCCTCCGGATAGCAAAGTCGGCAATCGTCCCCCCTCCTCCGGGGGTTTCAGCTGAGGCAAATAGCTGCGCCCGAAAGCAGGCGTGGGGGGGGGGGGGGCGGGTGCTGGCGGCAAGCTGGAGGCTGACCAGCACTGAAATGGCAGCAAAAAAAAAAATGGCAAAAAATCAAAACAAAACAAAAAAGCGTCTGGCCCGGTCTCGGGGTGGAACTAAGGCAGGATCCAAAAGTAAGAAAAATCCAGGCCAGGGGGCTTTAGGAAAGAATAGAAAGCAGATAGCTAAGGAGCAAGCGAGGGACGGTCCCGTTTCCCAACAGGGAAGATTCCAGAGCAATCAGGAACCATCTGCAGACAATTAAGACAGGCTGATTAGAACACCTGCAGCCAATCAAGAAACTGCTAGAATCAATTAAGCAAGGCTAATCAGGGCACCTGGGTTTTAAAAAGGAGCTCACTTCAGTTTGTGGTGTGCGTGTGAGGAGCTGGGAGCAAGAAGGTACTAGGAGCTGAGAGTGAGAACGTGGACTGTTGGAGAACTGAGGTGTACAAGCATTATCAGACACCAGGAGGAAGGCCCTATGGTGAGGATAAAGAAGGTGTTGGGAGGACACCATGGGGAAGTAGCCCAGGGAGTTGTAGCTGTCGCACAGCTGTTCCAGGAGGCACTCTAGACAGCTGCATTCCACAGGGCCCTGGGCTGGAACCCGGAGTAGAATCCTCCCAACTCCTGGTCAGACACAGGAGGAGTCGACCCGGACTGTGAATTCAGAAAAACGGCCAAGCTGAGGGCTGCCGTGAAGCTCCAAGGTGAGCAAATCCGCCAATAAGCGCAAGACCCACCAAGGTAGAGCAGGAACTTTGTCACACTGCATAGACTCCTGTTGTGCCATTGTCTGAACCCGGGTGGCCTCCTGCTGGAGAAACAGTGAGTCACTGCTTTCTGGAAGGATCTTAATGGCCCCATGGGTCTTAATTGACCTGGAGCAACTGCCATTTGCTTACGCTGGTAACAGGGATTTGTTTAGCCTGGGGCTAATATATCTGTCTCCCATTACTTTCCTATAGCCATCTGGCCTTGCCCTGTCACAGCTTATACAGCAGCCACCAAACATACTGAAGCTGATCAGTGCAAAAATATGATGATTTAATATTTTTGAGCATGTAAAAATATGCTACGTACCCCATAGAACAAGTAAAGACAAAGGGTGAAATCCCTGCCCCCATTGAAATCAATGGCAAACTCTGATTGACTTCAGTGCTGCCAGGATTTCATTCCTGGTCTTTGTGCTGAAGAGCATGAGGCTACATCTAATGTCAAACAAATGAAGTTCTTAAACAAGCAAGAAGGGAAACAGAAGGACAATGCGATGATATAATCACATGATTATTCAATCATTCACGTACATATCTTGATTTTTCTTATAACGTTGTTCCGGTGAACACTAAATTTGTTAATATTAGGGTAGTTCAGTGAAAAGAGTCACTTCAAACAACAAAGAAACCAATGCACATAATTACACTGAATATCTCTAGCTAGCTATATTCTTACATATTACTTGTCGCCATGGTACCTGAATGCCTGCTTTCAGAGTAGCAGCCGTGTTAGTCTGTATTCGTAAAAAGAAAAGGAGTACTTGTGGCACCTTAGAGACTTACCAATTTATTTGAGCATAAGCTTTCGTGAGCTATAGCTCACTTCATCAGATGCATAAAGTGGAAAATACAGTGAGGAGATTTATATACACACAGACCATGAAAAAATGGCTGTTTATCATACATATTGTAAGGAGAGTGATCACTTAAGATGCGCTATTACCAGCAGGAGAGTGGGGTAGGGGGAGAGAAAACCTTTTGAAGTGATAATCAAGGTGGGCCATTTCCAGCACATTTCCAGGAGTTAACAAGAACGTCTGAGGAACAGTGGGCGGGGGGAAAGAGGGGAAGGAATAAACAAGGAGAAATAGTTTTACTTTGTATAATGACTCAACCACTCCCAGTTTCTATTCAAGCCTAAGTTAATTGTATCCAATTTGCAAATTAATTCCAACTCAGCAGTCTCTCATTGGAGTCTGTTTTCAAAGTTTTTTTGTTGAAGGATAGTCACTTTGAGGTCAGAAATCGAGTGACCAGAGAGAGTGACCTGGCCTGTCTCCCAAGATTTGTGAGAGTGATGGGTCGTCCTTCAGGATAGGTTGTAGATCCTTGATAATGCGTTGGAGAGGTTTTAGTTGGGGGCTGAAGGTGATGGCTAGTGGTGTTCTGTTATTTTCTTTGTTGGGCCTGTCCTGTCGTAGGTGACTTCTGGGTACTCTTCTGGCTCTGTCAATCTATTTCTTCACTTCAGCAGGTGGGTATTGTAGTTGTAAGAATGCTTGATAGAGATCTTGTAGGTGTTTGTCTCTGTCTGAGGGGTTGGAGCAAATGCAGTTGTATCGTAGAGCTTGGCTGTAGACAATGGATCGTGTGGTGTGGTCTGGGTGAAAGCTAGAGGCATGTAGGTAGGAATAGAGCTGCTGTAACCCCTGAAATAGAAACTGGTATGTATAAAATGATGTATTCTTACAATTTACAGTCTGTATAGAAGAATTAGGAGACTTTCACTCCTGTATTTGTGACTCGTATGCAGATTAACGGGAGTTTCTTGTGCAACCCTTCTGCCATGTGCTGTCGGCAGTAACAACTGCCATGTTCATTAACTAGGGATTCCTCTTAACATTAGAGAACAGAATCGGCTCAAACCCCCACAAAGAAATTTGGGAAAACTAAACACCTGGGAGCCCCATGGGTATGTCTACGCTGTGTTTTAAAATCTTTGGCCCCGATTCTTAGAGCCTCGGTCTACAGACTCAGGCTTGCACTACAGTTCATAAACAGCTGCAGTGACGTTCAGCCGAGGGCTGGTGCTCGGGCTCTGAAGCTGGGGGAGATAGGTGGGCTTCAGAGCCCGAGCACCAGCCTGAGCCTGAACATCTACGCAGCTGTTTTTTGCACTGTAGTGTGAGCTCCACAATCCTGACTCTGCAGACCTGGCTCCCAGACTTGCTGCTGCAGGTTTGAAAATGCAGTGTAGACACCCTTAGAGGAAATACTTCCCCACTCATGAGCACGGAGTCTGTCTATAACAAAAGCAAACCTTTATTCAAAGGGAGAGGGAACTCCACTTCCCATCCCCTCCACTGCACCCCACTCAGTGTTGGTTGTCCAAAGTCCGCAAAGTCCCGGAATTCAGAGGTGTGCTCATGTGTGTTCACCTCCCACCCCTGAAGTGGAGTTTAGCAATCTCTCTGTTTCTGCTTACCCCTGTCATGGCCACTTGTGCAGCTGCTCACACACCACTGCCTCTAGGGGTGATGCTGTGTTCTGAGACTGCGCCACTCAGAGCAGTTCTTAGTGATTTCAGCTCGTAGTGATTTCAACAGGTAGTGAGCAACCTCATTGCTACTATATCCTCTGTGTTGTCTTTCACAACACTGTCCCCACTCCAGGTCTAAGGTTCTGCCCCCTAGAGTTGCTCATTAGTGATTTCAGCTCTCGTGATCACTGAGCAGAAACAAGGACTCTCAATTGAGTCATAAGAATACAAGAATGGCCATCCTGGGTCAGACCAATGGTCCATCTAGCCCAGTATCTTGTCTTCTGACAGTGGCCCATGCCAGATTTTCAGAGGGAGTGAAAAGAGACCATCTAATTTATTGAGTGATACATCCTCTCTTGTCCAGTCCCAGCTTCTGGCAGTCAGAGGTTTAGGGTCACCCAGAGTACAGGGTTACATCCCTGACCATCTTGATTAATTGCCATTGATGAAGCTATCATCCATGAACTTATCCAATTCTTTTTGAACCCAGTTATACATTTGTACTTCACAACATCCCCTGGCACCAAGTTCCACAGGTTGATTGTGTGTTTTGTGAAGAAATACTTCCTTATGTTTATTTCAAACCTGCTGCATCTTAATTTAATTTGGTGATCCCTGGTTCAAGTGTTATGTGAAGGGCTAAATAACCCTTCCCTATTCACTTTCTTCATACCATTCATGATTTTATAGACCTCTCTCATATCCCCTCTTAATCATCTCTTTTCCAGGCTGAACACTCCCTGTCTTTTTAATCTTTCCTCCTATGGAAGCTATTCCATACCACTAATCAGTTTTGTTGCTCTACTCTGTGCTTTTCCCAATTCTAATTTCTTTTCTTTTTTGAGATGAGGCCACCAAAACTATAATCAGAATTCAGGTTGTGGCTCTACCACAGATCTATATAGTGATATTGTGATATTTTCTGTCTTATTATCTAGCCTTTTCCTAACCGTTCCTGACATTCTGTTAGTCTGATCAGCTCTGTGTTGAAACACTAGATGAGGAGGGTCAAATGGTATCGAAGATTCTTCAAACAATTCCACAGCATTTGATAGGAACACCTATCCCCACCCTCTCTGACTTTCACTTGGATTTTACATTATTTCCCCTGTGCAGTGAATGAGATTACAGTTATGGTGACATTCTCAGGACATATTAATTACAGTTCTGCTTCTCTTTAATCATACAGTAAGGTTAATAACATTTAATTACCCCTGAGTCCAAGACTAAAGTGAATTTTAACCCAGCACAGACAAAATTGATCACTTTGGCAAAGAAGGTCTCTCTGCTGATCACCTAGGCAAAGTAGGTATGTCTATAGAAATACAATTGGATCACGTGGTCTTTTCCCCCAGTTCATCAGTAGCGAGCAGGGAAGAGCCCATTCAGACCCTGCTTACACTTGTGTTCACTGAAGGCAGAAGAGACTCCAGTGCACAGAATCCCAGTGAGATAGAGCCATGGGCTTGAATGTGTCATATAGAGGGTTAAGTTCTCCTACAAACTGTACAGTAGATTCTTAGATGTCTAAGTTACACTTCCTACATGCACCAAACTCCCACTGATTAACAACAAATGCAGATGCACATATGAACACAGGGGCAGCCAAAAAGACATCAAGAGATTCATCATGCCAATCAAAGAGGAAAGTTTAAAAATATGTGGATTTATGGTCAAAGTAGTTTCAAAGCTGGGCTAATTTCATCCCTGGTGTAGCTCCTTTGACTTCAGTCGAGTTACACTGGCTTCAACAAAGGCTGAATTTGGTCCTACATTTTTCACTCTTTCTTCACAGTAACCGTAAAGCTCACTCTGGCTTTGAATCATGGTGTGAATTTCAAATTCATTTTAACTTTACAGCTAATGTGTTTTTATAGCAACACTTATCTTCAAAATGCACTTATCTCCAAAAAGCTAGTTTTGAAAGCCACGCCAAAATACATCTTTTCCCCACCTCTGTCTCCACCCGCAGGAGTAGTGCCATATACAGACAGTGAAAACCTACATATCTGCTCCACCTCCAACATGTCTTGAATGCATTTTTACCTTTTTTTGGTGCTTTGGCTGCCATAAACTGCATTGTTGCCGGGAAAAGATTAAAAAACTGAATGCATGAATGTAATTGGAAACCTTATACCTTATTCTGATCACTTATTTTATGATCTAAAATGAAAGATTAAAGCAATTACTCTGAGCATGCTTTATAGGGTCTAATATAAAAGAGGCCTGACTAATAGATCTGTAAAAGAATAGTCCCAGCTGGGTTGGTAGTGGAGGTTGCAGTTCCTTATGGGAAACAGGAATAAATTTTGTTTTTAATGTCTGGGTGGGCAGAAATGGGAAACAGCAGAAAGCTGGCAGATAGCTTGCTTACTGTTATCTCCAAACTAACTACCTTTAGCTTACAAAATATAATCAAACTACTTTACTGTCTGTTCAATGAGTTGTGCAGACTGAGTGCAAAATAACAATCCCAGGCTGCCCCCTCTGCCGCTTGGGAAAAGAGGACTACGGGGGACAAAAGTACAATGAAAGAAGAAGAGTGGGATTTTTTTTTTTAAGTAGAAACTAATAAGGAAATAGGTTTTACTGGGGAAGGAAATTCAGTCCCTGTTCCCTAAGTCATCCCCCCAAAATATTTTCCCAGAGCCTTTTTCTTTCAGGAAATGTGCAGTATGTTCATACCTGTAAGAGGTTAATTCACCAGAATCATATTTATTTATTCATTTTTGGAGTGTGGGGAAGAGAGAGGCTGCAGCTTGGATGCATTTGGCCCAATTTTTAAAATACACAGTACACATCTATTTCTGTCAAGGGCAACATGCCAGGGCTTGATGATTGGATTTGTAGGTTGCTTATGGCTGGAATATAATTGTGAACTTATTCCATTTATACCAAACATCTGAGGTCAGGGAAAGCATGAACTTTGTGGATAGAGAAATATTTGCTTAGTACATTGGTTAATCCAGAATCTGTTTTATAATCCCTCTTCTTTTTTGTGAGATGGTTTTTTCTTCTTTTCAATTTTGATATACTCGCTTCTCTTCCATTTCTCTCATACTCTCTTTTCCTATTATATCACTTTTGCAATAGTAAACCATGGTGAATGTAAAGCAGTGGAGCGTCTCTCTGGAGTTCTTCCTTTGAAGGGCAGCTGGTGTCAATAGGATTTCTGAGAAAGGACCTGAAAGCCTTCCGTTGTGGACTATTATATGGGGTGGAAGAACATTTTCAACTGGCAAACTGAATGTCCTTCCTCTCATGTTGCTCCGTAACACTGGGTCATCTAGAAAACTTGTCACCCAAACTCCTCAACATTAAAGCAGGTAGCTGGCTTTGACTCTTTTTCCAGTATATGGAATTTCTTTTGGTCTTCCTTCCTAACCTTGCCCACCAGTTTAACTTCAGGGTTTGCAGTTAATTCAAGGTTAATATGCCTCATTTCACCCAAACATAATGAGGCTATGATCATCCTTGGGCCAGAGTTTATGAGGTATTTGGGTACCGTACTCCCTAATCTGGCCCTAATTCAAAAATATTAATGCTAATCACTTAGTTCTATATGATCCTCTCCAATGCTTAGTTCAGAAGGGTGAAAAGCAACCTAGATCTCATGGAAAAGGGGCTAATGCAAGAGGGCTATACATAGGAAAACTGCAGCTTTGTGATATGTTCCCCACAACACTTAGCACAAATGGCCTCTGTGCAGAAACTCATCATGGCTCATTAGCTGCAAACTAAACAGTGGAGTAGCCAAAGAGCAAGAGAAGGAGGTGAGAAGCAGCTGTTCTGGGTGGAATATTATTTTATGTGGACTAATGTCTATATTAAAAAAACAAACAGAATTAGTTAAAACAGCTTGGAGGGGCCAACCCAGTTATGCTGCCTCTGCTGAATGTGTATGTGCACATTCACAGGGTATCTGGCCAAGTGGCATGGGGAAGGGGAGACTCAATGAATGTCTGACCATGTAGCCAAGGTCTAGGGGCTAGGATATTCAGTGGAACCCTGGTTGTCTGCATCTAACGGCACAGCCATTGCCCCTGTGGGTGGGAATACAGTTCGACATAGGCAGATTTGGGGCTTTTTAACATATGTGCATCCCTTTATGTAATTTTACCTAGGGAGAAAACACGGGTCTTTAGTCATCTGATGGTTAGTGAAAGTGTTTCCAGGTAAAAATACCTCAAATGTAGATAATAGATCCTTTTTATAAGCCACACATTTTACAGTACATTGACTTTTTAAGGCATCTCCAAATTTTAGCAAGGGCCATACGTGGGGGAATAAAGAAGATAGAATGATGTGCTGAATTTTTAAAGATTATTTTAAATCTGTACCTACACACAGAATAGAACTGCTTTCACCCTAAGGGAAAGGGAGGGGGGCAGTGGGGAAAAGGCTGCTGTTAGGGGGCTTATTTCTTCACCCACTTACTTCCCTGGTCCTTCTCGCATGAACAGAGAGCAACAATACCCAAAGTCCAGAGGTGCATACAGTTGGATGTTTATTGGGGTGAACTTCCAGCAAGTATGATTCCAGTTTCCTTCCTTAGTGTCCCCCTTCCCAGCTCTGACACCACAGAGCCTTACACCTGGGTCCCTGTTCCCATTCCTGCCCTTAGCCAAACGTGATTCCAATTTCCCCACCCCATTCCCTGTTCCCATTTCCCCCCCCACACACACACCCCCACACACATACTTCCTGATTGACTGCAGACTATATAGTAAAACTTGAGTTCTGCTTAGCTATACCTTAACCAATCATTTTACTGAAATTTAACTAACCAATCCTAACATATTGTAACATGATTATTTAACCAAGTATATCCCACCACCTTAATTAGTTTACACCCAGCAAAATTAATTATACAGCAGACAGAAACAATCACAGACCCAGACAGAGACTATACAGACAAACAATAGCAAAGTGGGAACTATAATGACAAAACAATACAGAAGTGAGGATTTCACATCCCAGCTATTGATAAGTGAGTTCTTGCCGGACAGGATGCTATCAAACTAAGTTTCCTTTTATATTTTCTAGGCACTTCCCTTTCTCTGGAGGTGATAGGCATTATCAGGACAGGATTGTATTCCTAACAGCCCAATAGCACCTCATTTCAATGTAACTAGTTTGGAATGTGAGGAGGTGACCGGTTGCTTCCCAGCTTGTGGCTGCCTCTGCTGCTTAGCCAAAGGCCTTAGCATAAGAACAGGGCCTCAGACTGTCACAGTAAGAGAAGGACCTTACACCGGCAGACAGTGACTTTGATTCTTTCTTTTATACCTCTAGAATTAGCCAAGTGATAAGAATACACCTAAATTCTTAGAGTATAGGCCTTTACAGACGGGCTTTTACAATTTCTTGTATTGACAATTAATTTACAATTAATTTTACAAACAGGCCTGAATATCTATATCCTAACAGCTGCCAGCTCCCTGTCACTGGATCCCTTCCCCACTGCAGGGGTAGGCTCCGGCAGGGGGAGATAGCAGGGAAAGGCTCTGCCAGCTACCTGCTGCTGGAACACTTCCCCTCCATGGGGAAAGGTTCTGGCAGGGGAGAGGCAGCTGGGAAAGGCTGCCTCTGCCAGCTGCCTCCCTCCTGCCAGAGCCTTTCCTTGCAGCAGTGAAAGTCGCTGGCAGTGGGGAGCTGCTGAAACCTTTCCCAGCTGCCTCCCCTCTGCCAGAGCCTTTGACTGACAGGTGTAGCTACAGACCACAGTGTGGATGCAGCCTGCTTTTCACTGTGGTGTGCAGCTACACGTACACTACATACCTCCATACCTCCACCCGTGATGTGTAGAATAGCTGTGGCCTAACGGTTTCCATTAGGGACACAGGGCTCAATCCTACCGATCAGGTTCTGCCCTGTGTTCTAAGCATGGAAAGTCCTACCAATCTAGTGGGAGCTCGGGGGGAGTGCATCTACAGTGACACCGCTGAAGATTATAAAGTATATATATCCAGCCAGTTAGCTCTGGCATCTGGTATGCAGGTCAGGTGTTACTCATGACTCAGACTCCTCTCTGAGCTTTTTGTTATAGATAATAGGACTGGGGGTGCTTTGTGCTCTCAGAACCCAAGAACTATAGTTGTGGCTGGCTCCCTGCACATGACCAGCCACAATCTGTCAAATGGGGATTTATAAATTAAATCCTGGCTCCTTTGAAGTCAATGGCAAAACTCACATTGACTTCAATAGTACCAGGATTTCACCCAACAATTCCCTATATAAAGGGTAGAAGGCTATTTGGGTTAGGGGATGGGCTGGCCGATAGAACGCTAGTCTGGGCAGCGAGAGACCTGGATTCAGCTCCCGGCTCAGCTACAGATTTGGTGTGGGATTTTGAGTACGTCACTTCATCTACTTTGTGCCTCAGCTCCCCATCTGTGAAACAGAGATCATGTGCCCCTTCTGCACAGGGGAGTTGTCAAGATGAAACTCATTAGATTGTGATACTGTGGTGATGAGGATCAAGTAAGTACCAATAAATATATCTCCTGCCAAAGCAGATTTATTCCATACAGCATATTCTCAAGTGCTGTTTCTGGTCTTGCTTTTAATTATTCAAGAGACAAGGCTTCTACTTTCCTCTGCCCTAGCTTTAAAAACCTCACTTTTAGTACACCCACAAGAAACAGGTCAATGAAATCATGCATGTAATGCAAGCAAAGGCAAGTTCACACATACCCTTGCACAGACCTGGGCAACATGCGCTGCCTGCTGTAGTCTCATAGTCTCAAATAAAGAGATTTTGACATTAGAGCCTGACTGTCATCAATTGCATAACTCTGCCAGTGCAAGTAGGAGAAAGCTCTTAGACTTGCTGATGCTTACATGTCTTACTGTGTCTGTGCAAGATACAAAAACAGAAGCTGGAAAGGTAAGCAGCCTAAGATCCAGATGCCCAGCAGTTTGGAAAGACATTGAAAAATCTCCTTAATTTCTTCTTGACATTTATATTCCCATTCTATGTTCTTTTTGTACACTAACATGAATAACTTTTTCTGTGATGTGCTCCCCTATATCTCCAACTTTTCCTTAAAAAATGCTGTTATCATAAAAACTCTTTGGCTAGGACAGGAACATGTTTTTCTAAGGGGTTGGAACTATTCTGGGAGCACACAACAAGTGAACTGACCTATATACGGTCAATTCAAAATTCCCTGGTCAGTACAATAGGTATTTCTAATGTGGAGTTTTATCATTTATACTGTCAAGTAGGTCAGGAATGACAAGAGCTAGCTGAGCTTTATGAGGAGGTTTCCACAGTGCCGGTCTCATTATTCTTAACTTTAGCTGGTGCTATCAGTGCCTTATAAACATTCATCAAATTCAATAAAATAAAAAAAAAAGTTAAAGAGAGGAGGAACAATCCAACTCTGTATTAACTAATTACACACTATACAGAGGGCTTTTGTATGAAACCACCATGGAAAAGACATACTTTCAGAATAAAAGTATTTTTAACCCCCTCTGCAAAATGTAGTTTGCATTGGCTCAGAAAAGCTGTAGTCACATCAACAAGTAGCAACCTTTAAAGGAAGACAGGACAGGCAAGCAAGAAGTCAGCTATGAGGGTAAAGGCACATTTTGTCAATTATTCCTGTCCACTGATTCAAAAAAAGAGAGGCCTTGATAGAATATTTGTTGACCAATAACACTCAGATGAGTACTTGCTTAAATTGATTGCTTTGACCATCAGTAAGTTTCTGAAAATGAAATCTTCTCCCCCCCACATTCTATATAGGGGATATTTCATCCCACCTTTATTGATTTGATAATGAGGAGATATAAACTCCAGGTAACTCTGGGATATCTTAACGCAAGAATAGATCCTTCAATAGCACTGTAACCAAGGGCAGAATAAGCTTCTCTGAGGGCCAGGACAGAGAGACAGGCTGTGGATACCTGCTAGCAGGAATTCAGAGTTGCCACTCACCTCTGTTTTTTACTAGATTTCAGACCCTTCTGCTGGCCCCCTGGTGTGTCAAACCCTTTCTTGGCTTTCATGCAGCATGCACAAATCCCTGTGAGTCTGAATTTAGTTTGAATTTCATCCTGTGGTGCTGCTTGCTGATTGGTCTATTGAATTGTAATATCAGGTCACAGTTGACTGGTGTGACCAATGAGAAAGCAGCAACACACCATAAAATGAAAGGAAATCATGCAAAATGCACAAAAATTAAGGAAAATGTAAAAAAAATCTCGGACTAGAGAAAGGGGCTTTATGACTGACTTAGGGAAAGCTTAACACAAGACTGTACAAAACCCTTCTATGAGGCTGTAGCTTTTTATCCTGTTGGGGAGCGGGGGGTTGGGGGGAGTGCCTCTGACCCTGAACAGCCTTTTCTCTCAGTCTGCTTCCAGAGGCGAGATTGGGTTGTGAACAGACTTCCCCACCCTATACTAGAGAATGATGACACAAGCCAACTCATGGGTATAGCTTTGTGGGAGTGGGTGACAGAGACATTGAACTTTTACTCTGGTGGAACAGGAGACAGAAAGAAATTAGAATCTAAAAGGGACAGTAGCTTCACTAGTGCAGTTTAGCCCAACCTGGAAGGTGGTAATCTTACTGGACCTGCAGATATAACTTGCACAGTATACAGTGTTTTGGGAGGTTTCAGAGTAACAGCCGTGTTAGTCTGTATTCGCAAAAAGAAAAGGAGTACTTGTGGCACCTTAGAGACTAACCAATTTATTTGAGCATGAGCTTTCGTGAGCTACAGCTCACTTCATCGGATGTTTTGGGAGTGCATATTAAATGCCCCACTGAACAGAGTGAGACAGAACGGTGGATTACCTGGACTGAGCCCTCTTGTTCCTAGTTTGACAGAGAATCAAGTAATTGCAAGTACAATTTGTGATCTGCAGGTGTTTTTTAGAAATCAGTTGTAGACTGCAACATCATTGAGTAAGGCAAAAATTGCTTCACAGGTGTTCATTGCTTTGTGAAACTGCAGAATCAGTGACAATATCTTGGAAAACCAGCTTTTGAAGCTAAACACTTTCAACCTGCCCATTTTCTTCTCTGTCCTCTGACGTAGCCCATTCTGTTTCTGATCAGTACTAATATAAAGAAAGATGTTTCTCCCTTATCATTTGTGACAGGAGTCACAAAACTAAACCAGTTGGTGAACTGATTCTGGCTGCAAAGCTGTTGTATGTTTAGATTGTGGACTGGCAGCATCAGCAGTCTGTATATTCTTGGTATTTGGTGAGCAACTGATGTCTGAAATGCAAAGTTACTTCCTGACAAGGCTGTTATTCAGTGATGAGTTTGTCAGTGATCATGCTGGACACTTTGATGCAAAATTTGAATAGACTTTGTAGAGTGGGATAATACTGTCTTGAATCAGCCAGTGCTGCATCATCTTTTTAGGTCAGCACTTGTTGTGGGATGGAATCACTGTGGGTTTGGCTCAGTATTCTAAATAGTCAGACTCTTCATGCAGCCTTTTCATGAAGGCTATTAAGGAGCTGAGCATCTTCATTTTAGTTCTCCTTTCATGGTGTAATTCCTGCAGATTTATCCTTGTTGCACCCTGGTAAAACAGTATTCTCAAAGGTGCACCAACCACAAAGGTTCTCCAGCTAGTCTTCTTCGTTATGGAATGGGCTTTACAGGCAATATCAGATATTTGATTTATAAGGCAAATTTTTTAAAGAACATTTAATGCTTTATTAGGTTTGACTGTTATGAACTCTGACAGTCTGATAGTGGCAGAATCATCTTGTATTGTACAGTGGATATACTTCTTTTGAGCTTAATTGTAATGTAAGACTATCCATGAGTAAAATACATTGGACCAAATCAGTCCTAGTGTGACTCCATTAAAGTCAATGGCCTAGTGAAGAATTTCACCTAATATGTGTATGAACTATAGAAACCCAAAGCAACCATTTGGTTTTACAGCATAACACTAGAAGCAGGTGCAACCACCTTGCCAAAAGATTATCTTTATGAATCTTTGACTGAATTTTCAGCTGTGACTTTTACATTCAGGAAGAAGGCCAGCCTTGTATTAAGACACCCAGGTACAAGGCAGGAGATTTGGATTCTACCCTTGGCTCTGTGTGATGGGGCATTCACCCCACATGACCACGGATGGGGTTAAAGTAGGTTAAAGTGGGAAGAGAGGTCAATTAGCCTTAGGCTGCACCTGCTGGGGAGCAAAGGGGCAATGAGACTGATTGAGAATGAAGCTCACCTGGGTAGGAACAGGCAGGGGCTTCTATAAAGCCTGGAAGCTGAGGAGAGATCAGAGGGCTACTGGGAGGTGAGCTTACAGTCACACTCCCTGATATAATGGAGGTGAGATAAAGAGAAACTAGGAACGTGAGAAAGGCAGGGTAGGAAGCACCCCAAGATACTCAAGATAGTTAAGTGCAAAGCAGACTGTAAAGAGTTACAAAGGGGCAACAAAATGGCAGACAAAATTCAGTATTGATAAAAGCAAAAAGTAACGTACATTGGAAAACATAATTCCCAGTATAGATACAAAATAATGGGGTCTAAATTAGCTGTTCCCACTCAAGACAGAGATCTCGCAGTCATTGTGGATAGTTCTCTGAAAACATGCACTCGCTGTCAGCAGCAGTCAAAAAAGCTAACAATGTTCAGAACCATTTGGAAAGGGATAGATAATAAGACAGGAAATAATATAATGTATCTATATACATCCATGGTACACCTACATCTTGAGTACTGTGTGCAGATCTTGTCACCCCACCTCAGAAAAGATATATTGAAATCGGATAAGGTACAGAGAAGGGCAACAAAATGATTAGGGGTATGCAACAGCTTTTATCTGAGGAAATATTAAAAAGACTGGGACTTTTCAGCTTGGAAAAGAAATGACTAAGGGGGGATATGATAGAGGTCCAACAGATCTTGACTGGTTTGGAGAAAGTGAATAAGAAAATCTTATTTACTCTTTCACATAACACAAGATCTATGGGTCACCCAATGAAATTAATAGGCAGCAGGGTTAAAACAAACAAAAGGAAGAACAGTACTTCTGCACACAACTTACAGACAACCTGTGGAACTCTTTGCCAGGGATGTTGTGAAGGCCAAAACTATAACTGGATTCAAAAAAGAATCAGATAAGTTCATGGAAGATAGGTCCATCAATAGTTAGTAGTCAGGATGGTCAGGGATGAAATCCTATGCCCTGAGTGTCCCTAGCCTCTGTTTGCCAGAAGCTGGGAGTGGATGACCGGGCATGGATCACTTGATGACTGCCTGTTCTGTTCATTCCCTCTGAAGCACCTGGCATTGGCCACTGTTGGAAGCCAGGATACTGGGCTAGATGGACAATTGGTCTGACCCAGCATGGACATTCTTATGTCCAGGGAAGCAACAGTAAAGTCTGAGGGAGTATAGACCTGAACTGCTGGAACCTAGTATAGAGGTTGGGCCCAGGTTCCCCTACCAGCCAGAGTGGGAGTGATTCAGCCACCATGGTGGAGATGGAAACTGCCTGAGACTTTGAGGAAGGTGGCTCTGATTACCCTGGAAGGGGAGGACAATGGTGACTTGGCTGGAGGGCTAAGCCTGAAAGAGAGATGCTGCAGCTTCAGACTAGTGGGAGAGCGGCTGCAGAATGAATGCCTGGGGCAATGGGCTGAACGACCACCAGATGGGGCACAGACAGTGGCAAGCTAATTCCCCAGATGAGCTGCAAAGAGGAGTTGCTGAGCTGTGAGTACCAGACCCCTGGACACTCTGGTATAGGTTTCTTTTGTGAAGACTCTTAGGCCAATATTTTCAAAAGTGCCCAGTCGGTTTGGGTGCTTCAATTCTTGGGTGCCCAATTTGAAACAACTAAGTCCTTATTTTTTTCTGAGTGCACTCAGTTCGCATTAGTTTTGTCTGAAATTGTAGATGCTCAGGACTTATGAAAATCAGGCTCAGGGAGTCTCGTATTGGACATCCAAAACCAGAAGCATTCCAAATCAATGGACATTTTTGACTAATTTAAAGGTGTCTCAGGTTTCTCCTTTGTGAAATGGGAAGAAATAAGGCTTATCTAACTCATATGGGTGTTGTGAGCCTACATTCATTGATGCTCATGAAACTTACTTGGATCATTAAGAAACTGGTGCCCACAATTTTGTGTGTGCACATTTTTGCATGTGTAATAACTCACATTTATTACTCGATTTGTGTGTCCACTAAAAAATTGTGCATGCAACTTTAGATGCTAGGCTGAAGCTATTTGAAATGTGGCAACTGAGATTATTACAGGCTTGTTTTATGCATTGAAGCACTTGCTGATCTATCTTCTAAAACAGATTTAACAAAAATATTTTGGTTTAAATCCATGGATGATCACTGATTAACCTTACGTTTCATTAATAAAACTCATGGACTGTAGCTGGTGATAAGGCTGATGTGTTGCCTCTACCAATGTTGTTTGCAGGGGCAGATGAAATATTGGCTATATGTTCAGGTAAAATTGGATCACACTGATCCAGGAATTCCATGATTCAAAGAAAATTGCCATAACACGGTGACCCGCTTTTCTCAGCAGTCATTGTACAGAGCTAGGCCTCACTGAGAAACAAACTTAATAATGACACTGAAATGCCTAAGCTGTTGCATTATAGCCATTCACTTTCAAATTATTTTTCATCATCAATAACATTTTTTCATCCAAGGAACACAAACTAGCGTTGCATTTAACTGATTGTAAACTGTTTTCATACTCAGCAATGTATGAAACTGCAACACTAAAATCAGACTTACTAAAAGTGTATGTATGTGAAAGAGAGAGAGAGAGAGAGAGAGAGAGTTCTTGGACTGGCATTCCAATATCTATCACCTGGGGAGTAAATAAATCCACCCACCTCCCTCCAGGTACGTAACAGATTTAAAGAAAGACAGAGACAGATTTATGGTTTGAAAACAAACAGGGAATTCATTAGGGAAAGCTAAAATGTTTGGGAAAGGGGAAGAATAAAATGTGATAAACCATGAAAAAGCAATGTGGTTACCCTAAAAAATAGGTGTGAAGCCCAGCCACCACCTTATGACCCTTGGCAATTAACTATAGCTAAAAGGTAAAACAAAGAAAAAAAAAAACCCAGTAACTGTACTGTCTCTAGGAGTCTGGAAATCAACAGCTGATGTTGAGTATCTGTTGTTGAAACTAGGGATCATAGGATCCTGGACCTACAACTGTCTGACTAGAATGGCGTGCCCGGAGACAGGAGGAACCAGGAACACAGCAGCGCTGGAACCGGGAACAGGTAGGTTGGCTCGGGTGTTTGATGCCTTTGTAGGTTGATGGTGTGGATCAGGAACTATGGAAGGAATCCTCTGAAGCCCGCGCAAACAAGAAAGGTACCTGGCTGCCTCCTGAACAGATAGCCCGCTGACATGGTGCACTGTCCTTAAATAGCCTGCGTGGTACAAAAGTTCCAGGCTGCATCGGTTTGGACTGGTCTCTAGGTGACAGTTGTTTTATGCATTCTATTACTAAATTTTAAACATTATAACATAACCACTAATGTGTATTGAACAGAAACACAAACATAACACCTAGAAACCATGTTACGAGAGAGAGAGAGAGAGAGATCATGGACATATTAACTATAGTCCACAATGAAATAAAATATTGAATATGTGGATGAAGGATTCAGTTGTGGAGCTTTTGAATGAATACATGTAAATACTATTGGCTGATGTTTATAGAAAGGGCTTTCTTAATTCTGGAAGGTTGAAGCTTCCAGAATTTGGTGGGGAATCAGCTAATCATCTAGGGGACCTTAACAAACTGCCTCTGGGCTAAAATTATCAATCACTGCTGGAATCTTCTAGGTAGAAGACCCAGCACTGGTTTTGAAGGCAACTGCACTACCCCTACCACTCTACCCCAGGGAACATTAAAGACAATCACAGCTGTACATACATTGACCTATGAAAGACACGCTTGGTGTATGTGTACCTGAAATGGAAATGACTGTTCTTTCCCCTTCATAAGTTCAGTTCCCTTAATATATTAAGTTTTAAATGTTCCTTTATTTGCCTGGTTACAGAATAAAATTCTATTTTAGGAACATAATTCACCTTTATTAGGTCACAATATATGCTGGCGAGCGCTGAGCATGTTGGCCACCTACCAATTTCCTGTTACTTCATTTTGTCAGAGAACCCATAACATCATTCACAGATGATATTAATAGATGCATTGCCAATGTTCTATTCCTACACGTACAGCACTCACTACAAGGTTCATACTTGGTTTCAAAAGAGCAAGCCTAGGTAGAGCACATTATAGCAACACACAACTATTCTGGCTCACTATTAAAATAGTCTTTCAAAGCCTCCCTGAGCCACATAGCTCCACATTGAACTCTTCTTCTAGTCCTTTATCTGGCTGTTCAAATTCAGCAGACAGACACTCCACTTCCGCCCTCTATTCCAGTGGAAACTTTCCCCCTTTTGCTTCATAGATATTATGCAGGATGCGGCAAGCAGCTATAATCATTGGAATATTTTTTCATTGAGATCCAATCTCAGAGGACAACCCTAGCGACCCTTCAAATGACCAAAGACACATTCAACTGCCATTCTGCACCTGCAGAGCCTGTGGTTGAAGCACTCCTTGGTGCTGTTGAGGTGGTCATAATCCATGGCAGCAAGGGGTAGATTAGGTCTCCTAGGGTCACTATTGGCATTTCAATTTTCCCAATGGTAATCTACCAGTGGGGAAATAAAGTCCTTGCTTGCAGTTTTCTGAACAGTTGTGTGTTCTTAAAGATGTGTGTGTCATGCACCTTCTCTGACTAGCCCACACTGATTTCCGTAAAGCTTCCCTGGTGATCCACTAGCACTTGCATTATCATAGAAAAGTAGCCCTTTCCATTGAGGTACTCTGTGTCAAGGTGGTATGGTTCTAAAATAGGGATATGCATGCCATCTGTTGCTCCACTACAGTCTGGGAAGACCTTTGCTGCAAAATCATCCACTATGGCACACTGCCCTAAGTCACAGTCCTGTGTAGCAGGTGGCAATTAATGGCCCTGCACACTTGCATTACAATGCCCCCTGTGGTGGATTTCCCAACTCCAAATTGACTTCTGACTGATCGGTAGCAATCTGGTGTTGCAAGTTTCCACAGTGCAATTGTCACTTGCTTCTCTGCTGTCAGTGCAGCTCTCATTTTGTAATTCAGAAGAGCAAGGAATGGCTCTTCCTGTTGTCAGGTTTTCTTGGCTGTACAGCTCTCTCTCACCCTCTCGGTTAGCTTGTGAGTATTGTAGCTGCTAGTAATATGGTCACAATTATATTTCACTCAGAATGACTTAAATTCTGCTGCAGTGAATTGTGGTCCATTGTCTATCACTAGTTGTTCTGGAATACTGCTGTGAACAAAAGTTCACTTCAGTTTCTTGATAACACTGTGACATGTTATGGCTTTCAAGAACATTATTTCTATATACCTAGGAAAATAGTCCACAATGACCAGGTAATGATAGCCTCGGAATTTTCATAAATCTGCCGCTAATCTCTTCTAAGGTCTCTCTGTTAGAGGTGTTTGTACACTGTACGGTTCAGCATTGTATCTTAAGTTGATTTGCACTGGGTCCATTTTTGAAAGTCCAGTATAATCAAATCTTCCAAGTCCTTCCATCTTTCTCATTAGGCCCATCATGGCTGTCACACGGTGGCCGAGAAGGTTGTTGGTTTGTGGTTTGTTGATCACATGCAGTCAGAATGCATAGCTTTTGTCTTTGTAACTTGTTTCTGTGGTGAACTGGCCCATGCACTTCAGAATACCTCTTGAGCTAGTCAGACCTGTATCAGCTGACCAGCTCTGGGTGGGGTTGAAGGTGATTTCAAGTCCTTTCTGAGATTACTGTGACATCAGCTCCAGAGTCAATTTTAAAGTCAATAGCTTTGCCATGAATATTCAGTTTCACTCTCAAGGCAGGTTCTATGTCATCACAAATGATAGATCGCAGAAACAGTGGCTCTTGATCATCTGTAATATGAGTCAAATCCCTGACTGCTTTGGTGTGGCAAACAGCTGCAAAATATCCATATTTTGTGCATGTATTACACTGCGAGCCTCTGGCTGGAGATGCATCATCTTTTGGGTATGACTTTCCACACCTTGTGCCTATAGGCTGGAACTTGTCCCTCTTGGCTTGGCAATTCTCTCTCCTTGCCTCAGGAGTTTTATTATAATAACTTTTAACACTCAAATGACTGTTCACAGCTTCTAAGGTAATTTCAGTTTTTTCAAGTTGCTCCTGACTTTTGTTCTGTTGGTTCACTAATTCTGACTGCTTTGCTATCTGTATAGCTGTGGGTAAGATTAAATCTCTTTTCAGTTGTAGCTGCTGTGAAAGGGTTTTATCTTAACCCAATAACCACCTCTCTCTGATATTTTCATGTTTTGCAATCCTCAAATCAGTTTTCAGTCAGTGCATGCAGAGCTCTTATAAAACATTCAACATTTCCCCCTGGTTCTTGAATTCTCTGGTGAAAACATGCTCTTCCATAAACCACACTTCTCTGGTGTGTAAAGTATGCACCCACTCTTTCATAGTCAGAACCCTTTCATAGTCATCTTTGTGGCTGTCTTCAGTAAAGTCAAAGGATTTAAAGATATGTTCTGCCTGCTTCTACACAGCATAAATTAAAGATACCTGTATATCTCCAGTTTATTTGTGGAGTTTGTTTGCACTGTGAAATCTTGAAAAATATTTCCAGTCCGTCCATTCTGAAGATTTGTCAAAGCTGAAGTATTTTTGTGCATTACAGAGTGGCATATTGGTGACCTCTTGCAAACTTTTGATGCTTTGTTTCTTCTGTTTCTGTTCTTTAGTGTACTCCTGACACCATGTCACATCCTTCTGCACCAGATATGTACTCGTCACAGAGCTTGCTTATACACACCACATGCGTTCATCACAACATCCTTTTATACTCTGCAGGTATGGCTGAGGTTTGTTTTAATTAGGTATTTTATACACTGTGCCACCTAGTGGCAGAACAGCATAATACGGTTTAGCATGCTATTACACAGGACACTTAAGGGTGGAATAAATACCCTTTATCCATTCTCAGCTTAACCCTCTCTAAGTAGATACTGAATCATTCAAAATAGTATCCACCACTGAAATCTTTAAATCAAGATTGTATGTTTTTCTGAAATATGTGCTCTAGTTCAACAGCTATTGGACTTCAAGCAGAAATTACTTCAGGGAAGCGCTATGGCCAGTGTTGGACAGGAGGTCAGATCACATGATCACATTGGTCCCCTCTGTCTATAAAGTCTATGAATTTATGAACTGTATACTCAGTCTGAGTACTTGAACCTCTGCTGCTGGCTGTGTGTGAAAATCACGTAAATACAGAAGTAGTCTCATTTGTGCCTGTTATTTATTTTGCAGCTGCAAGAGTGCAAAGGAAAATTTTGTGGGTGCAGTTTTTCCCCCTGTAACAAAAAAGTCCAGGCCTCAGCCCTTCAGAAAATGAATTAATTTGTATAAAGATGTGAGATTTTTTTTACTTTATGTTGTACTGTTTGCACTCATTATCCAAGCTTTCCCCATGCAGATCTAATAGAAAAGTTTTGTTCACCGAGTTCTCTTAGCAAATTGAAATTTCTTCATAGTCCAAATTTTATTTCCCTTGAAATCAGTGTTTTATGACAGGAAAAGATATCTTGTAACCTAGTCTCAGATATTATGCTTACATCCTGGTTTCTGGTGGCAACAAACAGGGTGTTCCCATATAACTTGGGGAAAAACAACTGGGAAGTCAATTTACAGGGAAAAGAGTAGGTTTGCTGGAAACAATAGTACCTAGACTGATAAATATTACAGTTAGTCTTTTCCACTTTAAGGGTTATATCACTGCTGCCCATAGGGGAATCCTGCAGAGACGGGGAGAAGCCAAGAAACTGCAAGCATCTTTTTGTGGAGTTTATTTCACATGCTCCCCTCAGAGAGGAGTCAGGACAGAGGCTTACAAACAAGTGAGCATGCTCATGGATTCTGGAGCCTCTGCACTTGGACTCACTACTTTATGACTGCACAGTAATCCCTGTGACAAAACTAGCAGAAGTTGACACTGATCATTGACTGTGGCTTGAGTATCCACTCAAAGTCTCTGGGTCTTAATGAGCGCTCATAGTGTCGAGAGCATGTGTTTCATAGGGCCAAAGTCAGGCATGCATTGCACATAAACTCTCTGAATAGGAAGTTCATTTATAGGTTTCATTGGAGAAGGTTAATTACTATGTTAAGACAGTGTTCAAAGGGAAGTCAAAGAGAGAGAAAAATCTGTTTTCAGAGCAAAGAAGGATAAATAATATTTCAGTCTGCTGTAGTATTTTCTATTTTTTGGATCTCAAAACAGCTTACAAACATTAATTAAATCTCCACACTACTGGAGGGTTAAGAAAAAGCATCATCCTCATTTTACCGATGGGGAAACTGAAGCACAGAGTGTTTGAGGCACTTGCTAATGTCACGAGGGTGGGACAGTTCCAAAATGTACATTTCAAGTCCTGGTCTCAGGCTGAATGACTCCAGGGCAGCATTTGTCTTGGATTTGCTGTGGCACTGCTCCGTGCCTGCCTGAGGCTCAGGGGCAGTGCCAGCCTCTTTCTGGTGGGTGGGTGGGAAACTGAGGTGGGCCTTAGCCCCCCACTTGCCATGAGGACCCACCCCCTCCTCCTCCTCCTTTCCCTTGGCCCTGCCCCTGCCGCTGGCCAAGCCAGAAACTGGAGCCAGGCAGTAGTAAGAACCACTCAGGGAACCTGGGCTGCTGTGGGGAGCCCAGAGTCCCAGACCCTCCACTTGCCCTGGGCATTGTATCTCGGGGGGCGGGGACATGGGCTGGGGGCTGCTTTTGGGCCCCCTGCCCAGCGCAGGTGGAGGGTCCAGGGCTCCTCACAGTGGCACAGGACCTCTGAGCGGTTCTTACCACTGCTTGGCTCCAGTGTCTAGCCTGGCCAGTGGGTGGGGTCTCGGGGGGAAGAGGAGGAGAAGAGGGCAGGGCCATGGGGGGGGCAGGGCTCCTGCATGCGTCCCATTTTTGCATTTTGAAAAGGTGGTCATCCTAAATGTCAGAGAGAAATTTAGAGGCAGAACAACGAATACAAGTTTCATTTTCCCTTTGGCTGATCCATATGTTTGGTAACCTACAATTCAGCCTTAGACTGCATAATGCTTAGCAATTTGAAGATTTTTTTCTCTTCTTTTTTAAACTCCCATAATGTCATTTGTAAACTGCTCTAGATTAATTAAGTCTGACTGTAATTTCCAGTGTACACGACCTGGCATAGGAGTGTAATCACCCAGGCACATAAGCGTCAGAGCCGTGTTTTGCAAAACTGGCATCAATTTTTATTGGCTCTTACATGGTCAAATAGCATTTATATGATGTAAATAACAGACTCCGCAAATTACCAAAATGAACAGATGCCTGATTTTTGATATTGTAAATATGAAACCTTACTGGTCTTGTAACAACCCATTAGAGAACATGCTAACCTTTAAAAATCTGTGACAAGGTGAAAACACTAACACTGCAGAAGTTACTAATTGAAGAGATTGGTGCTAACTCTCCTCTCAAAGCATCTGTTCACTATAACAGAGATTCCAAATGAAAAACAAATTGAATTAAGAAACTATTTTAAGTACTGTGTTTTATTTTGTTTTCTACATACATGGCTGGATAGCCTTTTCTGTCCTGTAGATCATCATCTTGTATGGAGGGGTAGAGTCTGTTCATTACACTGTAATTTCGGTAATAGTAAGATGCAAGACCATATCAACATTGGGAGTACCATTCTGGGATATGCAGAGGATCATAAACTTCAGATATGGGGAAAAGGGAGTATTTTCATTAACATATCTGTGTCGGCACAAAGTTTTAACTCTAGACTTACCTACTGTGTGGCTAATTTTGCCACATTGAGATTTCAGATGCATGGGAACAGAAAATGTTCATCCTCATTTATCTCCTTGATATGTTTGCAACCTTTGCGCAAAGTAACAGATACAACATAGCCACAGTCTGCCCTTGGGGGGAAGTCAAGGAGCAGGAAATTGCAGGACACCTGGAGAACTCCTTTGCTGCCATTCCACACTGCATCTCCCATTCAAACCTGCCCAACGTGTGCTCCACCCTGTCCTCAAGAAAGGAAACATTTCTCTGGCATTCATTTGCCTCCCCTCACTTGTTTAATTATCCACCCCAGCCACTAGGATCAGAGGTTTGACTATTGAAGGCTTTGTTTTTCTCTGTACTCCTCCCCTTTTATCTGTTTTATATCATCTTAGTGAATTTAGGGCATCAGTTTTTCATCACAAACATCAGTTTAAAAAAAAACCTGCTCATGAGTCAATCTGGAGCTGTTCTGTTTTTTTTTTTCAAGAAAATCTCAGATTATTTTAATATAGAAATTATTGGGGATTTAAGGGATCAGAACCTGCCCTGCTGAGGCTCTTTTACACTGCTCAGGAGCCATACAGAGATCAAATGCAGGCTCCTTAGAACAAATCCAGTGCAAAGGTGATGCTGGAGTGGCATAAATATCTCAGCTCTGCCCCCCAGACAGTCATAGGGGTGTGTGTCAGAGGAGAGGCCAAAGGTAGGACAGTGCAGCAAGGTGTGCTCTGGTGCACCTGTGGGGAAGCTGCTGTAAGTTGCAGCTGCACTAACATATACCAGGGCCACACTGGCTCTACTAAGATCGGTCCTCTCCTGGGCCGCACCCTACTCTGCTGCACAGCACAGAATCTGGCTCTTCGTCTTCTCTAAACGCTTTATTCATTTTAATGAGTTTCCTCCCACCTCAAAACTAAAAAAAACCCTCCAAACATATTTAACTTCAAAGAATTGCTGAAAGCTGATTAAAGGCAGACTGAAGAGTATAAACATGAAATATGGAGAATATAGGACTGAAAATGCAGTCAAAGCATGCTTCCAATATTCAGCCTATGCCAGGTCTAGACATTGGAGTATCTCTAGACCAGGGGCAGGCAAACATTTTGGCCTGAGGGCCACATCGGGTTTCCAAACTTGTATGGAGGGCCAGTTAGGGGAGGCTGTGTCTCCCCAAACAGCCAGGTGTGGTCCGGCTCCCGCCTCCTATCCGACCCCCACGCTTCTCGCCCTCTGACGGCCCCACCCCGGACTCCTACCCCATCCAACCCCCGCTGTTCCCTGTCCCCTGACGGCCCCCCCGGGACTCCTGCCCCATCCACCACCCCTGCTTCCTGTCCCCTGACCACCCCTGGACCCCTGACTGCCCCCGCCGCCCCATTCAATCCCCTCCTCTCATTCCTGACTGCCCCTCTGGGATCCCTGCCCCATCCAACCCCCCCTCTTCCCTGCCCTCTGACCCCCAACCCCTGTTCACACCCCCGACCCCAACCACAACCACACCCCCGAACTCCTCTGCCCTCTATCCAACCCCCCCTGCCCCCTTACCATGCTGCCTGGAGCACCGGTGGCTGGCAGTGCTCCAGCTGCACCGCCCAGAGCACCAGGTCAGGCCGTGGCTCTGCAACTGTGCTGCCCGGCCGCCCGGACTGTGGCGTGGTGCGCTGAGGCTGACGGGGAGGGGGAACAGCAGGGGAGGGGCTGGGGGCGAGCCTCCTGGGCCAGAAGCTCAGGAGCCAGGCAGGAGGGTCCCACAGGCCGGATGTGGCCCGCGGGCCGGAGTTTGCCCACCTCTGCTCTAGACCAACACTGTGCAACAAAGAGAGTGACCTGATATTGCTGAATGCCTGCTAGTACACGCACTAGGGTAAGTTAAGATAAGGACAAAATGTCATACTGAATTTCTGATGCGACTAACTCTGAATGGCCTTGCTTTGCTGGATTTATGCTGGTCCCTCAATGTTATGCTAACACAGCTTTATTTCAACATACTTTCCTTTGTGATCTTTGTTGCATGTTTTAGAGTCAACATTTAATGCATTTTCTGTTTTTACAGAAGGCTTAAGCTTGCAGAAGCAGTTGTGTTTTTAGTGTATGGGTCTGTTGATAGTCTGCTTGTTGTCAGAGACCACAGATGGTGAGCGCTACTTATTTTACACTACTTTGAAATCCAGATTTTTCCATTTTTTCTCTATCATTTGCAAGTTTTATTGGTGAGCCTTCTGTAATTAGTTGTATAATTTAAGGATCTGAGAACTGACTTAAGACTTCAAACACTCACATTTCTAAATGAAAAATGTTTTTTATATGTATGCTTTATGATGCATATGACTGGAATGGTGTTGTTGCCAAACCTTCAGGGGCTTGGGTCACTAACCCTTTCAAAAGGGTGGGTGTGTTTAGAAGAGAATAAAATGCTGCTTTAATAACACCTTCCTCTTTAGGACATGGAATAGTTCTTTATGGATAGTTCTTTCTAGTTAGCCATAAGATTTGTTTAATTTTCTTACTACAAAATAGAATCAGAACACACAGTTTCCTTCTCAGCAGAGTTTAACTAAACAGTTCCAGTCCTTTCTTCCTGCAGGAGAAGTTAAATAAGAGGTGACCCCAGACACAGGTTCTAGCACACACACTACACATGAGATGAAGCTAAGCTCATCTCCCACAGAGGGCCCCTGTCCTATGTAAATTCTTATCCTCTTATGACTTCCTCGAAGTGGAATGTAATTCACTTCATACCTCTTTTCTCCCAGAGACTGGGGTCCCTGACCAGACTACATCTCTCATGAACACCATGGATTTTCCTAGCTGAACTGCCACAGTGCATCATGGAAGTTACACGACCATAGTGCATTGTGGGAGATGTAGTCTAGCTGGGAATAGAAGAGAATGGGAGCACTCAAGCAGCAACTTCCATGAGGCACCACGGTAGCTCAGGCAGACACAGTCCATCTTGAGGCAAGCTAAAGTGAAATATTTTGATTCTCTTTGATGAACTGAAATGAAGTGGTTTGACATTTCTGAATCAAGTTTTTGGTTTGTTTGTGCTGCTTCAGAAAAAGAATAAAAACAAAATATTAATTTCCCACACAACAGGAATTCTGATTTTTGACCAGTTCTAGGAGCTGTAGAATTTATTTATATTCTGTGGAAAGACCACTTGAAGAGGTCTTGGATGCAAGTCAGTCACAGACTTCCTTAAAAATAAGAGACAAAGAGAAATAATACATATAGAAACTAATAACCTGATAGCTGTACCCACTATTGGTCAGATACGAGTGGACCCCACTTTAGATATTCAGTGGGAAAGAGCACAAAAAGTTCTCATGACCTCATACAAGGCCTAGCCAGCATCATTTGGAGGGCCTACTACCTGTTCCCTGCTAGTGAACCATAGGTGCTAGCTGTCTGAAAGGAGACAGGCTGAAAGTAGAGCAATGTTTCTCCTCTCCCACACCTGCAAAAGCCAGTGGAGGTAACAAAGGTGGTGCAATCATGGGGGTGGCTCCCTTATTTAGATGTTGCAATACAGAATTAGGGCTGAAATAAGTGGTCTGGTTTTCAAGGGAGCTGCTGGGTGCTCAGAACATCAGGCACCTTAAAAAAAATCTCAGCCTGTGTTTTTTACAACTACCTGTATTCTACCTGTTGTTCACAAATGTTAATTTCAGTGTAATGTGCAAGTGACTTGGGGCAAATTTTCACTTTCTGTACTATACAGCTACCATACTTTTGACTAAAGTATAGCCAGTTGACAACACTTGCAGTTCATTATTAAAAATGTTTAAGAGACCAAATAAACAAGATTAGTCAAATTTCATTAACTGGACAAAACAGTACAATTCAGAAAGGACAGAGTTAACCCTTTACTAATCCTTCTGGGAAGCAAATCTCACAGCATTGAGTTCACCTTACACAGAAAGTGTGCTTTAAAAAGTATGCATCTAAAACTAGCTATATTTATAATAGATTGTTTACAAATTAGAGAACTCTATTCATCACCCAAGATTTGACCAGCCTATCAGCTTTTTGTCTTATTTTTCTTTATCAAGCAGTTCCTTCCTTATCTCTATTTTGAATACTCCATTCCAGGCACCAAAGGACCATAAAAGTACTCTCTACCTGTACCAAGGCAGAAAATGAAAGTATCTCGTCTGTGACAGGTTTTGTATTTTCCTGTGCATATTGCTGTATTCAGCTTTGCATATTGTTGTGAGATACTTAGCATGGGTGAATAGGAGTAAACAGAATTGTGGGAAAAGCATAAAATGATTCACAGTGGTACAACTTATCATATATGAATGTTGAGACGTTATGTTATGTGCACAATACTAATATTGTGTGTATTCCATTATTACGTCATGCCCATATATATTGTCTAATGTGGTGTTTCTCAACTACTGGTCCGTGGACCGGCGCTGGTCCCAGAGATCTCCCTGACACAGTTTAGGAAGCCAGCAAGCTGGTCCCTGCTATCTAAAAGGTTGAGAAACACTGGTAATATATAGTATGTACTGAAAAGGAATCAGTATACTTTTGATGCATAAAACATCCCATCATGTTGTGACGTTCCCCTTATGTTATCTGAACCAGTGATCTGCCATGTCTCTCCAATCCTCGACTCTGGGAGCCAACTTTACCCTGCTGTGCTTTGAGAACCCTCACTCATGGGCTGTTCACACACAGCCTCTAGCATGTAAGCTGCTCCCAGCTATGTGAGTGAGCACCACAGCCAGCCGCTGCTTCGATTGTGCAACTGAATGACACTAGCCATACCTCTGGTCCAAGACACAACCCTAGGAACCTCCTTCTTGTAGTGTCCAATAATGCCTGCTGGATGCTGCAAGCTGATATGAGTTCGTCAATTTAACAAAAAAATTGATATGTACCAGGCTTGTTATCCCAAGAGGTGTCTCTGACAGTCTTCAAACCAAACGCATCGCTTCAGGTAGAAGAAACAAACAAATTTATTAACTACAAAAGATAGATTTTAAGTGATTATAAGTTAAAGCACAACAAGTTAGATCTGGTCAAATGAAATAAAAGCAAAATGCATTCTAAGCTGATCTTAACACTTTCAGTGCCCTTACAAACTTAGATGTTTCTCTCCAGAGGCTGGCTGGTTGCCCTTCAGCCAGGCTCTCCCCTTTGATCAGCACTTCAGTTGCTTGGTGGTGGTGTCTGTAGATGGAGGTGGAAGAGAGAGCATGGCAAGTGTGTCTCTCTTTTATCGTGTTCTTTCATCCCTCTTAGCTTTGCCCCCCCCCCCAGAGTCAGGTGAGTGTTACCTCATCATAGTCCCAAACTGACCAAGGGAAGGCAGGAACTGACCAAGGGAAGGGGGGTGACTCACGCAAGAGTCCAAAAGATTCTTTGTTGCTGTGAGGCTGGGCTGGGTTTGTCCCATACATGCCCTGATGAAGTGTGAACTTGCCTCTCTGCTCCTGGAGAGTTTTTCCTAGGTTTGTTTTAAGCCATAAGGACACATTCTCAGCCTCATAACTATATACATGAAATTACAACCTATAACATTACTGTAACAATAATGCTCAGTGCATCATGAACTTTCCAAAGACACCTGACATGACAAACTTTGCATTGGATACCACACAATCATTTTATAAGGATGAACATGGGGATGCAGGGTGTTCCCCCGAGGCACAGAGCATCACACATGCATTCTTTTAGGGCTTGTCTACCCTGGCACTTTACAATGCTGCAACTTTCTTGCTCAGGGGTGTGAAAAAACACCCCCGTGAGCGCTGCAAGTTTCAGTGCTGTAACATACCAGTGTAGACAGTGCACCAGTGATGGGAGCTATGCCCCTAATGGAGGTGGGTTTTTTAGAGCACTGGGAGAGCTTTTTCCCAGCACTGTGCCACGACTACACGTGCCACGTTAAAGCGCCGCCATGGCAGCGCTTTAATGTTGCCAGTGAAGACGTGCCCTTAGAATGGATTTTTCTAATGTTAAGCGTACCAATGTACAGACTTCTAATTGACATCTGAATGATTTGCCACATCACTGATTAAAAAAAAACCTTTGCTGCAGCTCTTTTATATGCTTCAGCAAATTAACTATAAATACTTGATATACAGATAAAAATAAAATGTCAGTGCATAAATAACCTGACTTTCTTGGCAGTAGCTTGTATCTTCTGAAGGCAGAACCTTGAGCATTGGTGCATGAAGATTTCATGCTTTCAAGCCAAGCTAATTTCACCATGCTCAGTCTGCAAAGTGATCATAAGGGTGCAATTTCTAAGATGAAAGAAAGGGGTTGTCCTCTTAGGTGTTTGTAAGGAAAGGTAATGACTCTCAGAAGCCCTAATATCTGAGGGATTCTCTCTCTTCATCCACCACAGGACACAGAGGCTGGGCTTCCTTAAAAATTCAGAGATTGTTTGTTTGGTAGCAAGCTTCTAAACTTGGCAGCAGCCCCAATTCAATTTCCAGGATCGTCCACGGAGGGCTGCTATTTATTTTTCTAGTAGCGAGACATTCCCCTCTCCCCACTTTTACGTGCCGTCTCTGAGGGGCTCTTCACCATATAAGCTTCCCATGAGGCAGCACAACTCACTTCCATTACACCACTGGTAAGACTAAAAGTATTCTTTATAAACGGCTGTTCCCAAAACAAAGCCATCTCATGCTGTATAATAATCACTGTCTTTTCTAGGACTTCTGCTGTTGTTGTTGCACAAATATAGTGATAGAAATCCCATTACAGGGCAATCAGGGCTTGAAACTGTTATAAATTTCTGCTTTGTAATTTTTCTGTTACTCTCCATGAAAGTAATATAGGAATTGTTGGTGACTAGAATTGACCCTGCAGTAGCAGAGAGTATGGTATTGAATGATTCTCTTTTCTTTAATAAAATCTCAGGCTTCATCTTAGGTGAAAAAAAAACCCCTAAGTGCTAAGGTGGAAAAAAAACCCTAAGGTGAAAAAAACCCCTTAAAGTGGTGTGTCCAGTATTGAGATGATTTATAGCCCATCAGTTAGGCAAAGGAGATACAAAAATGCCTCCCAATTTCTAAATAACTTTGCAACCGCATTTGTAGTCTACAAATATAAGAATATCTAATTCTGTTAATAAGAAAATAAGAATGGACATATTGAATCAGGCCAATGGTCCACATAGCCCAGTACTCTGTCTTCTGACACTGGCCAGAGTCAGATGCTTAAGAAGGAACAAACGGAACAGGGCAATTATTGGGAGATCCATCCCCTGTCAAAGGTCTAGGGACAGCCAGAGCATGGGGTTTTGTCCCTGGCCATCTTGGGTAATAGCTATTGGTGAACCGATTATCATCCATAAACTTACCTAATTATTTTTTAACCCAATTATACTTTTAACCTTCACGACATCCCATGCGATTGGTTCCACAGATTGACTGTGCAGTGTGTGAAGTGGTATCTCCTTATATTTGTTTTAAACCTGCTCTCTATAAATTTGATTGCATAACTCCTGGTTCTTGTGTTATGTGAAGGGATAGATAGCACTTCCCTATTCACTTTCTGCACACAGTTAATGATTTTATAGACCTCTATCATATCCCCCATTAGTCATAATTTTCTAAGCTGATCAGTTCCACTCTTTTTCTCTCTCCTTATATGGAAGCTGTTCCATACCCTTAACCGGTTTTGTTGCCCTTCTCTGCACCTTTTCCAGTTCTAATTTTTTTTTGTTTGAGATGGGGCAACCAGAGCTGCCCGCAGTATTCAAGGTGTGGTCATATCATGGATTTACATAGTGACTCTATGTTATTTTCTGTCTTATTTTCTACCCCTTTTCTAATAGATCCTAAAATTCTGTTAGCTTTTTTGACTGCTGCTGCATATTGAGCAGATGTTTTCAGAGAACTAGCTTTCAATAGCTTTTGCATTCATATTGCCTAATTTTTAATCTTCTCTTGTTTTGAAAATCATACCTTTGTTTTGAAGAACTTTATGGGCCATAACCTCCAATGGTTTAAACTGACACAAGTCCAACAGAGAGTTATGTCAATTTGGTCCCATATTTTAAAGCCAGGTGACAGCTGGTGATTCACTTGCTCCCATCATTTTTTCAAAATGTTATAATAAGAGCTGGTCTCTAACCCATTCAGTCTTGTGTATATCTCAGTAAGATAGCTAATGTGAAGCCGATTTTTAAAAAGGGCTCCAGAGGTGATCCCCAATTACAGACTGGTAAGCCTGACTTCAGTACTGGACAAACTGGTTGAAACTATAGGAAAGAACATCGATGAACAGAATGTGTTGGGGAAGAGTCAACATGATTTTTGTAAAGGGAAATCATGCCTGACCAATCTATTAGAATTCTTTGAGGGGGTCAACAAGCATGTGGACAAGGGGGATCCAGTGGATATAGTGTACTTAAATTTTCAGAACGCCTTTGACAAGGTCCCTCACCAGAGGCTCTTAAGCAAAGTAAGCTGTATTAGGCTAAGAGGGAAGGTCCTTTCTTGGACTGAGAACTGGTTAAAAGATAGGAAACAAAAGGTAGGAATAAATGATCAGTTTTCAGAATGGAGAGAGGAAAATAGTGATGTTCCCCAGAGGTCCATACTGGGACCAACCCTGTTCAACATATTCATAAATGATCTGGAAAAATGGGTAAACAGTGAGATGGAAAAATTTGCAGATGATACAAAACTACTCAAGATAGTGAAGTCCCAGGCAGACTGTGAAGAACTACAAAGGGATCTCTCAAAACTGGGTGACTGGGCAACAAAATGGCAGATGAAATTCAATGTTGATAAATGCAAAGTAATGCACATTGGAAAACATAATCCCAACTATACATATAAAATTATGGGGTCTAAACTAGCTGTTACCACTCAAGAAAGAGATCTTGGAGTCATTGTGGATAGTTCTCTGAAAACATCCACTCAATGTGCAGCGGCAGTCTAAAAAAGCGAACAGAATTTTGG
Source organism: Natator depressus (assembly GCF_965152275.1). Taxonomy (NCBI): domain Eukaryota; kingdom Metazoa; phylum Chordata; order Testudines; family Cheloniidae; genus Natator; species Natator depressus. Next base: position 307,767,018 of record NC_134234.1, read on the forward strand.
GAATCAGTAAGAAAAGGATAGATAATAAGACAGAATATATCATATTGCCTTATATAAATCCCTGGTATACCCACATCTTGAATACAGTGTGCAGACGCGGTTGCCCCATCTCAAAAAAAGATATATTGTGTAAGCAGAGTTTGGATGATCTCTCTCCTGACATCTAGGGGTGAGCTGTGGAAAAAGACTTCAGAAGATGATCTCATTTGCATGGACACACCCACCCTGCCTAGGTGCTCAGCATGATGGGATTGCTTGCCCAAATGACCACTTGTGGCTGGTGTTGGATCCTCAGTCTCCTTGTTATTCGGGCAGCAGTAATAAAGGGTTGTTATCTTTGTTGTATGAACCACAGGCAGCAGAACTGTACCTGGCATACCCCAATGGAGGGACTCACCCTCAACTGAACAGAACTTGCTAGGCAGGGGGTATGGATTCCAGAGCCCAGAGAGCTAAGAGAGGGTGGGGATAGGTACTTGTACCTGGTTTAAGTGTCCTAGACAACATTTGACCCTTCCTATCTCCATGGTATAATTAAAGAGCTAATTTAGACTCAGTTGAGAGTCTTGTTACATGCTGCAGACCTGAAATCACTGATACTTAGGTCTAAGTATTAGACCTACTTTGGGACAGTATCTTTATTGCAAGAGACTGCCCAGTGTGCACCAGAAGTGAGGCTTCCCCACTAACAGCTGAAATCACTGAGAGTTGTGTTAAATGTGGGTGGGGCCCTGAATACATCTTTGTGAGTGGCCAGCTGGGTGGCTGGTGGAGAGGTGTGGCAAGCAGTCAGCAGAGAAGCTGGTGGAGAGGGCCAGAGCAGAGCCCCGCAGAGGTGTGGCAATCGGCCGTTGGGGCAACGAGCGAGTGCCCAAGCAGTGCAGCATGTAAGGTGCCTCCCTACCCTCTGTGCCTTCCACTCTGCTGATGAACCTCTGAACTCTGGGACTTCACTAGCCAAGGACAGCAACTGTGAGTGGGGTACAGAGAAGGGATGGGCACACTAAAGGGAATTTTGGATTGCTAGACTTAAGACCCTGAAAAGGACGCTGTCCAGTTTACTTGGGGGTGGGTCTTTTGCTCATGGTCTGTGTTTATGAACCCTAGTTGCAGTGTTTTCCCAAATTAATGCTGAGTTACTTCCCTCCTTTTATTAGAAGTTTTTGCTACACTCAGACTCTGTGCTTGCGAGAGGGGAGGTATTGCCTCTTAGAGGCACCCAGTGGGTGATGTGTAATTGTTCCAGGTCACTGGGTGGGGGCTCGAGCTGGTTTTGTGTTGTATTGTTGAAAAGGAACCCCTAGATACTGAATCCGACCGTTGCTGCTGCTGGCTCCACCTGGCAGAACAGTTAAAATTGGAATTGGAAAAGGTTCAGAAAAGGTCAACAAAAATGATTAGGGATATGGAATGGCTTCTATATGAGGAGAGATTAATAAGACTGGGACTTTTCAGCTTGGAAAAGAGACAAATAAGGGGGGATATGAATGAGGTCTATAAAATCATGACTGGTATGGAGAAAGTAAATAAGGAAGTGTTATTTACTCCTCATAACACAAGAACTGGGGTCACCAAATGAAATTAATAGGTAGCCAGTTTAAAAGAAACAAAAGGAAGTATTTTTTCATACAACGCATAGTCAACATGTGGAACTTTTTGCTAGAAGATGTTGTGAAGACCAAGACTATAACAGGGTTCAAAAAAGAACTAGATACATTCATGGAGGATAGCTCCATCAATGGCTATTAGCCAGGATGGGCAAGGTGGTATCCCTAGCCTCTGTTTGCCAGAAGCTGGGAATGGGCGACAGGACATGGATCACTTGATGGTTACTGTTCTGTTCGTTCCCTCTGGGGCAGATGGCTTTGGCCAATGTCAGAAGACAGGATACTAGGCTAGATGGACCATTGGTCTGACCCAGTATGGCCATTCTTGTGTAGTATTTATGTAGCAAAATTTAGAAAACTCTAAAGATTTCTGCTGAGGAGAAAAGTCATATCATCTTAGAAACATACGAGTTCTAGCAAGCTGATAGTCTAGGACTTCCTAAATGCCTTTCAGAACTCATAACCTCAAAAGACAATTTCAGAAGGCTCCCAGGTATTCCAGCTGATTGGTAAAGCAGATACTAGGAATTACCAGCCCACAGTAGTTTATTTTGCATTTCTCAGTGAATGTAGCATTTATTAGTATCAAAAGGCCAGTTTGGTTGCTCATGCGTAGCCAGGTGAGGATTCAGGAAGCCCTTTCTTTCCCATCTCATGCATCTACACAGAAGGCAGATTCAGGTAGTGGTCCCAGAGCACAAGAGGGTTTACCAGCATCACCCCAAATGAGGCATGGCTTGGTGGGAGGAACATAGCCAGTTTTTATGGAGAATGTCCAGGGTCTCACCTCTGTGTACCTGCTGGCCCATGGTGGTGGGTGCTAAGAGTGTGCATGATACACCTTTTATTCTGAGCTGCTGCTGAATTTCTTTCTCACTAATACAGGTATAGCCTTCTAATCTGGGTGTGTTACATGTTCCTTGACGTAGAGGATGTGAGTCTATTACAGTCCTCAGTTACAGAACCCGGCTTTTTAGCTTGAGCAACTGATTCTTATGCTTCAGCTCTAGATGTCTCCAATTCAGTCTCTAGTGTCTGTGAAGATGGCAGCCATCACATGGGCATAAAGTTTCTTGCCATCATTGCTCAGGCATTGGTCTACACTGTTTCACTTACTGTTTATGGAAATGTGACCCTAAAGTTGCATGGCCCTTTAAACGTTTGAAATCATGGAGTACAGTATTTATTACTGAGAGGATGGTAGATGGGTGATAAATGAAGTGGAAAATTAATTTAGGCAGAGAGATTAAGGGCTTTACTGAATGCAAATCTTAATGAATCACTAATTTAGTAATCACTAATTTATCCCCAAATTTAGGTACATTAAATTGTATTAAATAAACATCTTAATTTAAAAAGAATCAACATAATCTGCCAAAAATGCACAGGTGAGAGTGAGTAATGTTACACTGATATTCTGCAGGAATGCACAGAAATTAAAGTAGTGATATTTATGTAGTTTATTGAAGGGAATTTGGAATGAAGGAATTTGGAATTGATCCTGACCAATGGGAAATCTTGACAACTGATCATAACAAGTGGCACCATCGTCTTCATCAGGGTATCAAAGTCCATGACAGAAGTTGGCTCCTACACCTTGAAAAGAAAAGAGCCTGTAGGAAGGAAGCAGCTCCCAAGCAAGATACATACTTTTGCAATAACTGCCAAAGATCATGCAAATCTCAGATTGGACTATTCAGTCACATGAGACATTGCAAACCATCTATATCACAGCCTGCAATTCCCACCATCTCTCGCAGATGAAAGGATGCCAACAATATTGCAGGGAGAAAGAAGAACTATATGGAAATGAAACGTTTATCTCAGTGTAAAAAGGTCTGTAAGCCTCATTATGCAGCTATTAAGAAGCAATTTTTGTTCATATTGTTCTGACCTCATTTTGGACCTTCTAAAGGGTTATACTAGCAAGCAGCAAATTAAGCATTTATTGGCAGGTTGCAAATGCACTTGGAATAATGCCATCACTCACAGCAGCTTTTTGTCACCAGTTCATTTATTACACTTTCGGCTGTTTTTTGAAAGTCATGGGTTCTTAATGAACTTCTTCCATCATCCCATTCACACTGCTGGCAGAAAACTATTTTAGCGTCACTTTAAAATGTTTGTTTTTCTATCTGTTACGGCTGCTTTAAAAAAAAAAAAAAACAGCCTTCATATTCATTTCAAACTATCTCCCAGGCTTTGGATCCTTTAGAAGAAAAGGTACTATATGAATTTCAGCTATCATGAGTAGTTCTTTCTCTGCTTCTTATATCTGTTTGGCTAGTTATGCTGGTTTCATCTCACTGATGGACCTAGTGTCTGAAGATTTAGGATCCAGTCCTACAGGTCAGTTACAGGCAAAACTCCTGGGACACAACTGACCATCTTTTAACCAGTGCAAAGTGGTATCAAGCAGCAAATGGAAACATTTTACACTCACTTTTCACTGGAGTAAATGATGACACAAGATGCAGGGCAATGGTGAACTAGGCTCTCTGTGGCATTAGCAGGAGCACTGAATGCATTGAGTACGAATCAGGTCTTTGAAGAAAGGAGACTTAGTATTTTTTAAAAGTAAACAATATATCAGTCACTGGAGATAAAAGCTGGAATTGCAGGCCTTTCTATGATCCAGTATCATATGCAATAAGTCATCAAATATATTTGGAACAGCTCCAAGTAACTCCAGTCTCGTATATAATGTGCTACTGTAACCCACACACCTTCTGGGTGTGGTGTTCTATCCCATTTAGTGGCACCAAGACCACTGAGAGAGAGAGAGATTAATGAGTCTGCTCTACAGCCTTAGCTAAGAGCCAGTTGGCTTTTAGCTCATGCAGTAGAGACTTATGCACTAAGTTCCTGAGGCCCCAGATTCAATCCCGCCCGATGACAACCAGGGTCGCTTGGTGTTACAAGTGGGGGCTCATCCAGGATTTCAGCTGGGAAGTCTCTGAAGCTCAGGATGTGCTTCCTCACCTAGGAGAAGTATGTAACCTATACATAGTGGTGTTCTGGGTGTGGTGTTCTGTCCCATCTAATGGCACTGAGACCACTTAGAGAGATTAATGAGTCTGTTCTATGGCTTTAGCTAACAGCTAGTTGGCTTTTAGCTCATGTGGTAGAGGCTCATGCACTAAGCTCCAGAGGTCCCAGGTTCAATCCTTCTTGCTGACAGCCAGGGTCTGTTGGTGTTACACTAGCAAGGTGCATCTTACATCTTTGGACATCTGATCTCAGTTATCCATTTAGTTATTGATTTCTAAAGATGAACTAGTAAGCCTCATATTTAGTTGAAAAATACTTGAGAGCTTTCCCAAACCTATTCACAAACTCAGGAAATAAAATATAGCACCTTATACTAATTTATTTCCTATGGCATTAACAGTATAATGTAACAGACCCTGTCTTTCTGCATAAATAGTGTAATGCATACAAACAACCTTTTAATTACTTTCTCTAAAGTTCTTGGAACGTAGAGCTAGCTGTAATGTAAGAGGAAATCATGCATGGACAACATAATGAAGTCAATCATTAGAAGTCTGTATCTCCCTATAAGAAAGTTCTCTGCTACTGTGCTCTGCACTGCAGTATATAGGGACAGTAGGATTACTGTTTACACTATGCCACTATAAATTATATTTTTGAAGCCTCTTTTGGAAAACCTACTTTATCTTTAATTTGCAGAAAACAAAGAGAATGTAACTATTATTTTAACTAATGTTAAATGCTAAAAGGACTGATTTCAAGCCAGCATCATTAAAAAGTGTGTATGTTTGTAGATAGGGTTCTCTTTTTAATACAGAGTTCTACTAAATGAATGCCTTAATATGGGCTTCTGTGATTTGAGTATTGTTTCTCTTAGCCTCTGCACCATTAAAGTCAATGGGAGTTTTGCCACTGACTCAGTGAGCACAGGATTCAAGCTCTTACATCTGAAATGAATGAGAGAAGTGAGGAGCTCCTTCAGAATCACTCAATTAACTATCCACCTTATTTACAAGCCTGAACTTTTACTCTGTGAGCTCAGGTTTTTTCCTTCATATCCATAATAATCGTAGTTTAACAAAAAAAAAAATCTATTAGGATTCTAGTGGCATTCCACAGGGATCAGTACTAGATTTGATGCTCTTCTTCATCAATGATCTGGAAGTAAGGATAAACTCACTGCTGATACATTTGCAGACAACACAAAGATGGGCAGAACCGTAAATAATCAGGACAGGGCAGTCATCTGGAGTCATCTGGATTGCTTGGTTAGCTGAGCCCATTCAAACAAAACTAATTTGAATACAGACAAATCCAAGGTTATATAATTAGGCTCTCACAGAATGTAAGCCAAATGTACAGAATGGGGGACTATAGCTGAGAAAGCTGTGCCTGCAAAAAGAATTGAAGGTTTATAGTGGACAAAAAACGAAACATGAGCTCCCAATGGGATGTTGTGGCAAAAAGTGTCACTGTGATCCTTAGATGAATAAACAGAGAAACAGTGAGTAGGAGAAGGGAGATGATTTTAGCTCTGTATTTGGCACTGGTGGGACTAATACGGGAGTACTGCATACACTTCTGGCTTGCACACTTTAAAAGTATGTTAAAAATTGGAGAGAGTGTAGGAAAGAGCCACAACAATGATTCAAGGGGTGTAGAAAATGCCTGACAATGAAAGACTTAAAGAGCTCAATATATTTAGCTTACTGAAAGAAGACTGAGAGATGACTTAGTTAAAGTATATAAGTACCTTCATGGGGAAAAATACCATTTATCAAAGGGCTCTTTAGTCTAGTGGAAAAAGCCATACAAGAACCAAAGGCTGGAAGTTGAAGCTTAACAAATTCAAATTAGAAATTCAGCAGACATTTTTAATAGTGAGGGTAGTTAACTGCTGGAACAAATTAGGAAGGGAAAGTGGTAGATTCTCCATCTCTCCAAGTCAAGACTGGGTACCTTTCTGGAAGATGTGCTTTAGCCAAACACAAGTTTGTTGGATTCAATACAGCAGTAACTGGGTACCATTTAATGATCTGTGATACGCAGGCAATCAAGCTAGATGATGCCAGGGTTCCTTCTGGCCTTATACACTATATAATCGTTAGATATTGTAATGGGCCAAATCCTTAGCTACTGTAATTCAGCATAGCTTCATTGCTTTTGTCTGATGATCTGGTCCATTAATAAATATCCCTTTTCCTTTTGCTAAATACCCTAACAGAGTACATTACTATATGTCCACAGGTTGTTGTTGACAAGTTGGTCCCACACAATAATGAAAGATATTGAATTTTGCCATCTGACCTGAACAAGAGCTCTGTGTAGCCCCAAAGCCTGTTTTTCTCATCAACAGAAGTTGGTCCAATAAAAGATATTACTTCACCACCTTGTCTTTCTACATTACTATATTTCTAGAGTTTGTAATCTGTTCACTGCAATATTCTTTAGTTTTAGAGCATTTAATATTATGTTTTGGTGTGACTAAAAACAACCCTCTATTCACATCCCACATACCTCTGTAATAATCTTTGTACAAAATATGCCCTGTGAGGTGTCATTTGAAAACTACTAACTCATTGGTCAATATCAGTGAAATGTATGTAGTAAAATTACATATAAAGTTATGAATTGAGTTATGTGATGTTATTAGCATGTTAAAAACCAGACAGTGCTGCTTAGACAAAAGTTGTTAAACAAGTCCATTCCAAACAAAGGAATGTGTGTTTACCTCAATTTACATATAAGTAGTAAACAGGGTTCTCAAAACCGTAGGCGGAGGAGATGGCAGGAAACAGAACAGTTAGTATTTTAGCAAACAAATGGGGGAAGAAAGATCATGGAGCCTCCTTCCCCACCAGATTCCATGTTGCCTTCCTCACTGTTTGGATACATTTTGCTTTGAGGGGTAACCATCAGAAGAATCCTCTTCAAAGGTTCACTGAACTATAAAAGAAAGGGGCAGAAAACCCTAAGTTATCACTTTCACCAGCATCTTTGCGCAGCTGGAAGAGATCCTCACCAAGGAAAGGATCTGTCACCACCTTGTGGGGTGACTGTGGGTGAGAGAGGCCATTTTTAACAAAGCCTTGAGCCAAAATTTGCTAGATTAAGTTTTAGACTCCTAGATGCATCTTTTCACTTATGTTTGCTGTAACAATTTCAAACTTTCTCGCTTATGCTTGAATTCACTTATAATCCTATCCTTTGCTAATAAACTTGTTTTATTTTTAATCTAAACTAAACTGAACTGTTTGGTAACTCTGGTTACAGCAACAAACTGTTGAATATTGACTCCTTACAGAAGCAATGAACCATAATATCTGAACTGTCCAAGAGAGGGCAGGACATTGCAGAACACATGTTTTGGGGGAAATCCGGGACTGGGAATGTGTTGGGATCACCCTTCATGTAGTAACCAAGGCTTGTGGAAGCCAGAGTGGGGTTGTAGACAGGCTTCTGGGGTCAGAGCTGCTGAACCAGGGCTGGCTAACCCTCAGATGCTCAGGGCGTGACCTCCATGCTGGATGGCTGGTTGTGAGCAGCCCAGGTTGGGAGCTACAACAGCAAAGCATTGTGAGGCACCCAAGGTTACAGGGCAGGTGGTGACACAACCCCTCACTGGTCTGGATTGCACCCTAGAATGTGACACTCAGATAAAGATAGCATACTGATCCAGCATCCAATTTTGCTTTCAAATTAATACAAGCAATGCTAGACCTTTGAGACAATCTTATGCTTAAGTATTGTTGACAGGATTTGTTATAGATAGCCAGGTATATCTACTTTATACTATCCTTTCTAAAATATGTTCCTGACTGTAACTTGTATAATTAAATATATTTAACATTAGTCACTAAAATTAGAAACAATAAAACTGCATAATAAGACTGTGTCATTAATCCAAATGCTATTTGGCTTTAGTTTTTGTACAGTTATTCACAAATTGCTTGTCTGTCCTCCTAACCCCAATATTAATTTTTTTTTCTAAATTCAAGCATTTAATCACTCCAGTACCTGAAAAGAAACACTTGCATGTTCTGAATCTTTTTTTAAAAAAGGCCACTATTGATTTCAAGGTAGAAACTTGAAACCAAAGGCCTCTTCTTGGTTTCAGTAAGAGAGTAAAGTGAATGAAGCATAACAAAGAATATTGACTTGGTGACTGTTGGGGATCACATTAGGCCAATGGGTTTTAACTCACTTCTCTATGCCACTGTCTGCACTGGTGTCAAATCACGTTGCTGTGCAGAAGCAAGGATTCAGTTCACCTGGTATAGTCCAGTTGTTAGGGGAATTCTGGTTTCATTTAGCCTTCTTAGTATTGTCCTCCTTAATGTAAGAGCCTTTCTGGACTCAAAGCTGTGAACTTGAGATTTTAGAGATTAAATGATCCTTTCACAATGTAGAGAAGTGTGGGTGAAGTCTGATGGACTCCAATTTTCTGAATGAGCACTGAAGCTTAACTGACATAGTGCTCCCCTGATCAGCATTAGGAACTGAGCCTGGATTATCCCCTTTAACAGAAATACGTATGGGAGGAGCTCTGCTGAATGATAAAACCACTGAGGGTCCCTGCCAAATACTCATCCCCATCAGAGGATTCCCTTTGGCCATTATGTGGAAAGTACACTCGCACAAGTTCAGTTCTTCTAGCACAGGGGTCTCAAACACATGGCCTGTGGGCTGCACGCAGCCCACTGAGGTATTTTCTGCGGCCCGCCAAGCTCCCCGCTCCGCCCGCCTCCCCGGAGTTATTTCCTGTGGCTGTCAAGCTCCCCTCACCCGCCGCCCCCACAGCGCGCCACATCCCCGCTCCTCCGCCTACCTCCAGGCGCTTCGCACCACCAAACAGCTGTTTGGTGGCGCTTAGAGCTTTCCAGAAGGGAGAGGGGAGGAGTGGGGAGCCGCGTGCTCAGGGGAGGAGACGGAGAAGAGGCAGGGCCAGGGCCGGGATTTGGGGAAGGGGTTGGAATAGGGGCAGGGAGGGGGTGGAGTTGGGGTGGGGACTTTGGGGAAGCAGTTGGAATGGGGGCAGGGAAGGGGTAGGAAGAGGCGTGATGGGGCGGGGCCTCATGGAAGGGGTGGAGTGGAGGGCGGGGTGGGGGGGCTTTTGTATCTTTATATGAAAAGGTGTCAGTGATGCGGCCCTCAGGCCAATGTACTTGTCCTCATGTGGCCCTCGTGATGATTTGAGTTTGAGATCCCTGTTCTAGCAGGAGCAGACAATGTCTGTTGTGCAGTGGCAGGCTCTCAGCAAAGGCCTTCTGGTTGTTTCTCCCCTTTTCAGAGTCTCCATGTGATAAACACGGGGAATCTCGAGTAGGAGTCTAGAGGTTATTGTGCCTCTGCATTTGACATTGTGACCGCTGCTCGCATAGTGTATCCAGTTCTGGTGCCCACAATTCAAGAAGGGTGTTAATAAACTGGAGAGGGTTCAGAGAAGAACCATGAACATGATTAAGGAATTAGAAAACCTGCCTTATAGGGATAGTGTGAGGGGAATAATCACCACCAGTGCTGTTTGGTGGTCAGGGAGGAGGGTGGCAAGTTATCTTCCTGCTGGTTGTCCCTCATTTTCACGACAGCTCCACTCTATAGCGTGTTCCTTTTTTGTGACTCAGCCCTCTGGCCAGGTAATACCTTCTGGTTCACCCGTTTTGGGGTTCACACAAAAAAGTCCAATAATAGGGAAATCTTCAGGTGCCTGCAAGGACTTCAAGGACTTTCCCTTTGGGTTGGAAACTTGGGGTGTAGACCAGGGATCGGCAACCTTTGGCACGCAGCCCCTTAGGGAAATCCGCTGGTGGGCCTGCACCACTTCCCACAGCTCCCATTGGCCTGGAACAGTGAATCGCAGCCAGTGGGAGCTGCAATCGGCTGAACCTGTGGACGCTGCAGGTAAACGCACTGTCCAGGCCCGCCAGCGGATGTCCCTGATGGGCTGCGTGCCAAAGGTTGCCGATCCCTGGCCTAGACCATTGTGCTTTCTGGGCCTTCCCCAACTAGGTTCCCCTCTGAGGGATAGGCTATCATTGTGCCCTCTTTAGGGGCTGCCAGGGGAGCTGGGGCCCACCTGCTCCACTTGGTTTCTGATTCAGGTCCCAATGGTGGGCAGCTAAGTCCTACACCTTGGGGTGCTATGTGCCAGAGACCCCTTCTTCCACATGGGGTAAGTTAAGGAACTGAACACAAAATAAAGTTTCTGACCTTCAAAAGCAATCACCATTCCCTCCTTCACAGGCCTGGTCAGTTCAGTATTGTCAGGTCTCACGCCACAAGCTCCAGTGGTGCTCCTTCCCAAGAGCACAGGTCTGCTTCCTTCCACTGTCTGTCTCCCTCTGAGCTGCTCTGCTTCCTCTCTTAAACTCTGCCTCCAGCTTGTGAAGGCTTTACAGGTGAAGCAGAGGAAGACCATTTGAGCCAGAGATGATCCTTAACCCCTTCTTCTCCAGTGTGACGTTTGTATACCACATCACAGACTGAGCTCGTTCACTCTATTTATTTAGCTTAACAAAGAGAAGGTTAAGGGGTGACTTGATTACAGTCAATAAGAATATACATGGGGGGAGCAAATATTTAATAATAGACTCTTCAGTCTAGCAGAGAAGGGTATAACAAATCCAATGGCTGGAAGTTGAAGCTAGACAAATTTAGACTGGAAATAAGGCATACATTTTTGACAGTGAGAATAATTAACCATTGGAACAACTTATCAAGGATCATAGTGGATTCTCCATCACTGACAATTTTTAAATCAAGGTGGGATTTTTTTTCTTAAAGCTATGTTCTGGGAATTATTTTTGGGGAAGTTCAATGGCCTGTGTTATACAGGAGGTCGGACTAGATGATTACAATGGTTCCTTCTGGCCTTGAATCTATGAAAACGTGAAACAAACACACAATTCAAAGTCAACAAAAGAAATTAAACAAAGGAGGATAGTTGAAAAAATAAAATGTGTAGGCAGTTTTAGATAGAATATTGATCTCTCTTTTCTCAGAGGGGCACTGGATAAGCCACAGTCCATCCCAGAGTCCACCAGGTCTCCAGCACAAGATATAGGGTACAATCTCTTCCTTCTTTTAGCAGAAGGGATCTGTGTTCCCTTTTTGCGAGGGCAGAGGCTCTGCTGACTATCAGGCCTCTTGCCGGGAAGCTTAGCAACCTGCCCCCTTCCTGGGCTGCCCACTGCTGAGTGGTATGTCCTCCTTCTAATGCCTCCCCTATTCCTGGTCTGACTTGCAGGTGTAGTGGGGGCATGTCAGCCAAAAGCAGCTCCTTAGCCCTTTCCATGCTGGTGCAGGATTTATATACCCCGTCACAGTCACATTTCCTCTCAGGGAATTTTCCACAAACCTTAATTTTAATTTCTTAGTTCTACTTAGATTCTAAGCTCTTTGAGGCATGGACTGTCTCTTTGTTCTCTGTTGGTTCGGTGTTTAGCACAATGGGGTCCTGGGCCATGACTGGGATTACTAGTCACTACTGCAATTCAAATAAAATAATAATAATCAATAAATCACTCCCTCAGGGACAGGCTTTATCCTCCCTTCTCACTGAATCAGCAATAGTTCTGCCTGCCAAACCCAAGAGATTTCAGAGGGCCACAGGAGCGCTGGGCTGGGTGAATGACCCTATACCTCTGCATAAGTTTCAGGTCCCCTTCCGATCATTTGACCTCTTTACCAAAAGGGTTGTAGAGGGTCTGGTATGGAAGAGGACCATGTCATGTGGATGGCTGACCCCTCTCTTTGTGTGGAAAGGAAGCAACCCATGCAAGGGGAGACTCTCTACTTGGCTAATATAGTGGCCAGATAATCTGGCCTGGGTCAAGCCCCACAACAGATGTCACTCTTTAAGATAACCATTATTAGGCGGTGATGTTTATTTAAAGTGGTATGTTATGGAGTGAAGAATGGATAAAGGGACTAGTAATGGGATACAGACTGTACTGGCCTGGATCCAATCGAGTTCAATAAAAACTAGAGCTATGTGAAAATGTAATTATTTTGATACAAATCCAAAGTTTGACCTAATTTCACTAACATGTTTGCAAAGATTTCCAGACCTTTTGGCAAAATGGCATTGGTTCATGTGTGGAGTAATATGGGATGGCTTTACAAGGTGTTTAAGAGAGAACTAGTTAGGATTTTGTGGTTTGGTCCCAGTTTTGCTTTGAGGATTTGGACTTGCTTGAACCCAAAGACAAAGTGAAATTTGTGAGGCATGAACCAAGCAAACCAAAGTAGAGTGGAAGGTTTGGAACAAACTTCTGTGAACTCAAACTATTGAGTCATGCAGAAGTCTGGTCAGGATCAGAAATTGTCACCATCAGGGGTGATCCTTGCTGACATAAAAGAAACAGATGATCTCATTCCAGTTCTTATTGGACTTCTGCCCAGAGCATCAGAAACACTGCCACAGCTGATACCTTTATTGGCAGTCTCAACAGAAAGGTGAAGGCCTGAATAGGCATAGAGATTGACTTCCACAAGGAGAACGTGGAAGGAAGAATGGGAGGTGTGTTGACAGGCATGAATAATAGTGAGAGAATTTTATAAGGCAACCTGGCAGAAGCAAGATATTTCTTATTTAGGAAACAAAATGCTTTCTGCTTCAGATGTCAATCCAGAAGAGCGAATAATACATTTTCTCTGAAGAAGAGGTGGAACTGGATGTATTTTACTCAGGAAAAATTCAGGTTATTTTCAAGCAAAAGAAATTGGGTGCCTCTCCCACTAACTTCAATAGGATCAGGATGTTGGTCCTGATTCTGGAACATAAGTTCAGCTTTAGAACTGCAGGGAAAAAAGTCCAAGCAAAAAGAGCATGACAAATTCAGACAACGGATCCTAAACAAATAAGAAGCATAAGTGGAAACAATATTTTATTTCAACTGTAAAATTATGGGCTAGACAGTGTCCAGCTCCCATGCAACCACACAGTGTAAAGATGGGAATAAAGACTCTCCTTTCATCTCCACTTGCACAGCTTACATAAGGGTAGAGTGCAGGAGCTGAATCCAAAGTACTGTTCTCCATCCCTGCCAGCAAGTAGCCTGAAATGGGGCAGTAAGTGGTGCGGCATAGGCAGAGCTGGGACTCTGTCCCCCTACTAGCTGGTGGTTAGCAGATCTGACTGGTCGCATGGGTGGGGTGGGAAGCATTATGCATCCTTTAAAAGGCTATTGCAGATGGCCCTCTCCACAGCTCATCCAGTGAGCCTGAAGCAACTCAGCCCTGCACTATCCCCAGTGCAAAGCTATGGCAAAAAGCCACAACAAGCCCTAAATGTGGTGTTTGTATTATAAAAGAGGCTGTGGTAATGGGTACTGATCTGTACTGCCCATGAGGTGCTCCTTGAGGTATTACGCCTCATACAGATATTTTGTCTTCAGGAGACTGAGACACTGCACAGCTCTTTGATGCAGTGTGTGCTTCTCGCCTGATGGCGCCAACATTGCTCAATGGTACAGATATGGGGGCATGAGGCCATAGTGTGATAACCCATTCCTCAAACTCCTATTTTGAACAAGATGCTGGCACTGGTGGTGCTACTCTGCAGCAATCTGCGCCCCTAAAATTTTCAAGGATCAAAACTGTGCAGGGTGTGGGAAGAGTAGGGAGCAGCTCTCTCCTTCTGTGACCACCTCCAACCCCTGGTCAAGATCAGGCATAATCTGGCCCTTAATCTCAGTAATGTAACAGCTAAACATGTAACTAGAAAGTTACCTGAAAGTGATAGCAAGGTGCTAACTTATCATGTTATATTATCCAATCTGAGTATCAGTTTAACAACATGTCCCCGCTTCTTAGTCCCCATTCCTCATACAAATAGCAGATAGACAGTTTGAACTGAATACAATGTCCAGACAATTGGTACAGAGTAGCTAACTTTTGATGGCGTTATGTGCTAGTAATGTCAATAGCCTTCTTTACTACTAGATCATGTCCTAGCAAAAGGTTTTGTGTTTTGCAGTAAATGGGATGGTTTGAAATATAATCCTCTCTCCTTCTTCACAGTTTGATGGAGATTTACATAGTGTGTTAAAATCTGACTATGATTTGCATATGCTTTGACAGTAATACAGAGTAATTCCTCAAGCATTGCCAACATCAAGAGATCAAAAATCATGGGTTGGACATCCCAAAATAATGAGATTTTAAAAGATTTTATTGTGCTTTTTAGATCAGTCTCTTGATGTTTGAACTCCCACTGCTCATCCCCAGGGTGTGTGCATATGACAGTTAGTGTTGCCCACTCTCCCACATGAACCGGATAAGGTGATTTTGGTGCCTGCTGCAGGAGCTCTCACCCCCACATCTACCCCTCTCTTGCCCAGCAATTAATCCTGCCCCCCAAACCCCCATCAGTTCTGTCCCCACCCAACCCACCTCAGTTTTCAGCTCCTGCTTAGTTCAGTCCCCCAGCCCCCATCATCACCACCCCATCAGTTCAGCCCCCGTATCCCATCAACCCCCATTCAGGGCTGGCCTTACCATGAGGCAAACTGAGGCGGCCGCCTCAGGTGCCAGATTGTGGGGTGGTGGGGGTGGGGTGGGGGGCGACACTAGGACCCTGAGTGTAGAAAATTGTGTCTGCTGCTGGTGCATATGTATTCTCTCTGCTCTAGATGCACAGAGATGGTGGAGTGCTGTGCTGGAGGAGGGCACAAGAGACATAACAGGCAGGCAGGAGAAAAGGAGAGAGGGAATAACAGAAAGCAGCAGGAGCTGCAAGGAGAGAGAGAAGGAGGAGCCTCATATGTACCTCTCTAGCAACCCCAGGAGCCTGGACTGATTAACACCAGCTTCTCAGGGAGCTTCCTGTTTCCTGCTGCTTCCCTGAACCCATTTGAGGAGAACAGGCAGTCAACTGAGGTAGTAGGAGCCAGTTAGGCCCTTAAGACGCTGATATCTTCCCTCACTCAGGCCCTGCTACCAGCCTGCTTATTTGTCCCCTTCAACTGAGTGTCGAGAGACACTATAGCTGGCACAGAACAGCAGTCATGAGTGAAAGAAGAAAACGCCCCTCTGGGGCAGCATTCAGAAAAAGAAAGAAAGCAAAGGAAGCTTTTCTATCTAAGCAGGAAGGGAGCTCTCCTGAGATACATAGACACAAATGTTCACAGTGAGCCTTCTGGCCCCAGTGAGGACGTGAGTGGTGAGGAGATGCCTGATCTTCCAGTTAGTCAGAGTGCAGGTGACCTGGCAGCTACTGCAGCATCCATATCTCCATCTCAAATGGATGTAACCATGCACATTCCTGAAGAAAAGTGTAGATCAGAGAAGAGTGTGGTGGAGGTGTAGAACTGATCAATGAAATTGTTTTTAATTGTTCACTTTATTAATATAACTTCATAAGCAAAGTTTTATGAATGAAACAACATTCATTCATAAAACCAGTTACCCCAATAACAGGCTAATTGAGTTTCACTTTCAATCCAATTGCTGCTTAAATGGCTGAAATTTACACTGTTTCAACATTGTAACTTCTGCTCACTGTTTTTCATTATACTTGTCTCTATTGTAACTTCTGTTCACTGTTTGCCATTCCTTACACTTGTCCATATTGTAACTCAAACTCCATTTTAACTTGTCCCAAGCTCCATTTTAAAATGCTCACTTCATTTTGTAAAAGCTTGCTGCAACCTTCATTTTCGCAAAACCCTGCTGTAATCTTATTAGTGTAGTTTAGATGTGTGAATGAGGTATGTATGGATGATGGAATCAACCTCCAGCCCCAGCCTGTCCTGATGAAATAAAGTGTAAACACCCAATGGCTGATGATGCAGACAACAGCCCTGACAAAGTAAGAGGAGTCCACCCTCAAAAGAAAAGAACAAAAGTACAATTGAGGAAACATCAAAGCCAGGTCCTAGGCTGAAAGTCATGTCTGCAATTGACGGGTGATCAACCACACCGGACCCAGAGGCAGCGTGACACAGCAAGACCTATAGACTCTGGATTCAAACTAAAGCCTACAAAAAGGATGGGTGAGATGGAAGAGTTTGAAGGGTAACAGAGACCCAGCTTTTCCTTGTGCCCAGCTTTCCTGGCCAGTTAGCCGCCACAAGCTACCAACCCAAGCCACGAACTGAAGCTACATTCAGGATGGGTAACTATACAGTAGCTGCAGAACCTGTGTGTGTGTATGAACAAACATGTGAATGAATGTGAAACTGAATGAAATGTTATAGCTATAACTGACTGCCTACTATGATTCTTTTTGTATTCACAATAAATGTGACATTTTGTCTTATCCCCTTTATCATAGAATCATAGAATATCAGGGTTGGAAGGGACCTCAGGAGGTTATCTAGTCCAACCCCCTGCTCAAAGCAGGACCAATCCCCAACTAAATCATCCTAGCCAGGGCTCTTTAATAAGTATCTTTAATAAGATCCTGCTGGTTTTTATTTTATTGGTATAACAGAGGCTCAAGAAACAGCTGCTGCTGAGTTTAGTTCCTTTAGTCTAGATGATCCGGGACTGTGGAACCACTTGAGCAGAAGCCTGAGGGACTTCCTTGTACTGCATGGGCCACAGCAAGTGAAAACTTCATGTTCCCCAAAGACAATGATAATAGAAGTTTCCATCTGTCAGGGTTCCTTCCTCACTCTGAACTCTAGGGAACAGATGTGGGGACCTGCAGGAAAACCTCCTAAGCTTATTTTTACTAGCTAGGTTAAAACTTCCCCAAGGTACAAACTATTTTACCTTTTGTCCCTGGACTTTATTGCTGCCACCACCAAGCGTCTAACAAATATAACCGGGAAGAAGCCTGCTTGGAAACGTCTTTCCTCCCAAAATCCCCCCCAAGCCCTACACCTGCTTTCCTGGGGAAGGCTTGATAAAAATCCTCACCAATTTGCATAGGTGAACACAGACCCAAACCCTTGGATCTTAAGAACAATGAAAAAAGCAATCAGGTTCTTAAAAGAAGAATTTTAATTGAAGAAAAAAAATAAAAGAATCACCTCTGTAAAATCAGGATGGTAAATACCTTACAGGGTAATCAGATTCAAAATATAAAGAATCCCTCTAGGCAAAACCTTAAGTTACAAAAAGACACAAAACAGGAATATACATTCCATTCAGCACAGCTATTTTATCAGCCATTTAAACAAAACAGAATCTAATGCATATCTAGCTAGATTACTTACTACGTTCTAAGACTCCATTCCTTTTCCGTTCTCGGCAAAAGCATCACACAGACAGAGAAAGCTTTTGTTTCTCCCCCTCTCCAGCTTTGAAAGTATCTTGTCTCCTCATTGGTCATTTTGGTCAGGTGCCAGCGAGGTTATCCTAGCTTCTTAACCCTTTACAGGTGAAAGGGTTTTTCCTCTGGCCAGGAGGGATTTTAAAGGTGTTTACCCTTCCCTTTATATTTATGACACCATCCAACACATTACTGGCATGAAATCCCCAATGGTGACAAAGTGGAGAGGATATGGCTTATGTACTCAAAAACCCAGAATGCTGCATACTGTTTTTGTTGCAAACTCTTCCAGTCTAATGTTCCAGCCACATTGAGTTCTACAGGAACAAAGGACTGGAAAAATCTGGCTAGAAATCTGGCATGCCATGAGAAGGCACTAAATCACCAGAGAGCATTCCATAGGTGGAAAGAGCTTGAGATGAGACTAAGGTTAAAGGCCACCATAGATGATCAGCATCAAGAGAAGATTGCATCAGAGTCTCTATACTGGCAAAATGGTCTGAAAAGGCTCACTGCCATTGTGAGAATGCTTGCTACCCAAAACCTAGCACTGCGTGGCCCTTCAGATCAGCTGTATGTGCCAAACAATGGAAACTTCCTTAAAATTGTGGAGCTGATGGCTGAGTTTGATGCTGTACTCCAGGAGCACCGAAGAAGAGTCACCACCCAAGAAATATACACACACCACTACCTTGGAAAAACAATTCAAAATGAGATCATACAGTTACTGGCAACAAAAGTCAAATAGAAGATTGTGACAGATCTGAAGTCAGCAAGATATTACTCTGTTATTCTCGGCTGCACACCTGACATCAGCCATAAGGAACAAATGACTTTAGTGGTGCGTTTTGTAACAACAACAGAACCTAGTGAAAATGTCCCTGCAATGGTGACGGTCAGAGAGCATTTTCTAGAATGTATTGACATTGATGATACTACAGGAGCTGGTATGACAAATGTGCTTCTTAAAAAGCTGGAAGATACGGGAATTGTGATAGCTGACATGAGAGGTCAGGGCTACGATAATGGTGCCAACATGAGAGGAAAGAACAGAGGAATGCAGACACGGATCCAAGAGTTAAACCCGCGAGCTCTTTTTGTCCCATGCAGTTCTCAATCATTGAACTTGGTGGTCAGTGATGCAGCATCAGCTTTTAGTGAGGCTGCTGAATCTTTTTATGTAATTCAAAACATCGATGTATTTTTTTCTGCATCAACTCATTGATGGCAAATTTTGAAGCAACATCTGGCAACATCCTCTCTGACACTGAAACAACTGAGTGACAAATGATGGGAAAGTTGAGCGGAGGCGATAAAGCCTATCAAACCCCAAATTGAGAAGATAGATGATGCCATAGTTGCTATTAGGGAGGATAATGCTAGGATCTGTTTATGGAAGAACAGTGGCAGAGGGAAATGGAATCACCAGAAACATACAGAACTTCAAATTTTTGTGTGGCTTAGTGTTGTGGCATGACATACTGTTGGAAATAAATGTTGTAAGCAAGAGACTCCAAGGTGTTGACCTTGAAATACCTGGAGCAATGGAACGACTGGACAAAGCAAAGTCAGACCTACAGTCTTACCGGTCAGATGAGGGATTTCAGAATGTTCTGAAGAGTGCACAGAAGTTGGCAGAGGAACTTCACACTGAAGCTATTTTCTCAGCCACTCAAGAATACAAGAGTCACCGAAGAAGAAGACATTTTGATTACGAGGCACGGGATAATCCCATAAGAAACCCCAAACAACAATTCAAAGTTGAATTCTTTAACCAGGTGCTAGATTGTGCAATACAGTCAGTTGAAGAACGTTTCAGTCAGCTCAAGGAACACAGCAATATATTTGGGATGTTGTATGATATTCCAAAACTCTTCACTATACCTGAAGAAGACCTACACCAGCAATGCTGGCGTCATAAATATAAAGGGAAGGCTAACCACCTTTAAATCCCTCCTGGCCAGAGAAAAAAACCCTTTCACCTGTAAAGGGTTAAGAAGCTAAAGATAACCTCGCTGGCACCTGACCAAAATGACCAATGAGGAGACAAGATACTTTCAAAGCTGGGGGAGGGGTTGAAACAAAGGTCTCTCTCTCTCTGTGTTTTTTTTCTTTTGCTGGGACCAGAGCAGGAATGCAGGCCAGAACTCCTGTAAAGGGTTAATAAGCAATCTAGCTAGATATGCGTTAGATTCTGTTTTGTTTAAATGGCTGATAAAATAAGTTGTGCTGAATGGAATGTATATTCTGGTTTTTGTGTCTTTTTGTAACTTAAGGTTTAGCCTAGAGGGATTCTCTATGTTTTGAATCTGATTACCCTGTAAGGTATTTACCATCCTGATTTTACAGAGGTGATTCTTTTATTTTTTCTTTAATTAAAATTCTTCTTTTAAGAACCTGATTGCTTTTTCATTGTTCTTAAGATCCAAGGGTTTGGGTCTGTGTTCACCTACGCAAATTGGTGAGGATTTTTATCAAGCCTTCCCCAGGAAAGCAGGTGTAGGGCTTGGGGGGGATTTTGGGAGGAAAGACGTTTCCAAGCAGGCTTTTTCCCGGTTATATTTGTTAGACGCTTGGTGGTGGCAGCAATAAAGTCCAGGGACAAAAGGTAAAATAGTTTGTACCTTGGGGAAGTTTTAACCTAAGCTAGTAAAAATAAGCTTAGGGGGTTTTTCATGCAGGTCCCAACATCTGTGCCCTAGAGTTCAGAGTGGAGAAGGAACCTTGACAGCCGGGCACTAGAGACAGTGTTGACACATGATGACATGCGCGATATTGATGCGAGTGATTTAGGTGATGAACTGGAAGCCCTTTCAAGATACATTTCAGCAGGATCAACTCCAAAGGATGTTCTGGAATATATGTGCACAAATAAGATGACCACCCTCTTTCCAAACGCTTTTGTGCTCTGTGCATACTTCTAACACTTCCTGTAACAGTTGCCAGTGGAGAACATAGCTTCTCCAAGCTGAAGTTAATAAAAACACATCTATGCTTCACAATGACACAGGAGAGGCTGGTCAGCCTTGCAACCATCTCAATAGAGCATGAGCTGGCCCAGACTGTGGACCTTCAGGAAGCAGTTCAAATCTTTGCAACCGAGAAGGCATGGAAAGTACCACTTTGATTATTCAAACAGATAAAAATGCCAGTGTTTACTATGCAGACAAGAAAAGTTACATTTGCTGTTCAAGTGTTTGAAAGTTAAGTGTTACTTAAAATTTTTGAACAAGGCATTTTAAGTTGTTAGTTCTCCTTTATTGGGATAGGTAGCAGAGCAGTATCATGAGAGGAGTAGAACAGGAAGAAGGCAGAATTGAGACCTTTCAAAGTTTTGGCCCAAGCGAGGGGGCATGGGGGCGTCATTTGAGCTCCCCGCTTCAGGTGCCAAAATGTTGTGGGCCGGCCCTGCCCCCACTGCCTTCAGTTCACCCTCCCAGCTCTCACCACCCATCTGCTCAGAACCCACCATCAATACAGTCCCCCCCAACAACCTCCACCCTCCTCACTTCAGCCCCCCTGCAGCCCCCAGGCCATAGTTCATCCCTCCCAGCCTCATCTCTGCTCCTTAGGGTTCTTTACCCTCCCCAGACCTGGGGGCAGGGCTGCAGTGGGATCCCTCTCCCACTTCCTACGCTGGCAGAGGAACCCCAGCCCCCTGAGATTCACAACAGGAGCCCGGGGGCTGACAGTGGATCAACTGTCCTCCTGTGGCTGGGGCTGACAGAGGGGAGCCACGGGACTGGGGCTGAGAGCGGGAACCCCAGTTACCAGGGGCTGACAGCAATTTCTAAGTAAAATTAAGCCTCACTCGTGATCTCATGAACTCTGAAATGCTGCGTCAGGAAAAAAAATCCTGACATTTGGGGGGTTCTATCATGAGATCATGAGTGAGGCTTAATTTTACTTAGAAATTGCATCTCTTGTGATAAATTTGCGAGAGTTAGCATGTCTGTTCCTGTTAGATTTGGTCAAACATTCTCAATGTCTTTTGCCATACCAGTCAGAGGAAATGGTGATGTCTTCCCTGATGAGTACTTTTAAAGGATCTGGGCTGTCTGGAGAAGAATCTCACAGTGGTTAGGTGCTGAGAGGGGGAGGGATCATCAATGCCAAGGATGACGGACACTGGAGATCAAAAAACATTATCAAGTCCACTCAGGATTTTTTCCATAGTAGGCATTTTCTAATGCTTTTGTCCACTCTAGATTTAAATGTGTCAAGTGATGGGACTTAAGTGACTCTAGCTGGAATACTATTCAGTGGCCAAATAGACTTTCATTATTATTTAGCATTTGTAAAGCACCATAGGGACAGCACAGCACTTTACACAGGACCTTCGCTTACAAAACCATATTAAGTATCAGAGGGGTAGCTGTGTTAGTGTGGATCTGTAAAAGTGGCAAAGAGTCCTGTGGCACCTTATAGACTAACAGACGTATTGGAGCATAAGCTTTCGTGGGTGAATACCCACTTCATCGGATGCTGGGTGAATACCCACTTCGTCAGTTGCATGTGCATCCGACGAAGTGGCTATGCACCCACGAAAGCTTATGCTCCAATACGTCTGTTAGTCTATAAGGTGCCTCAGGACTCAAAATCATATTAAGTTACATTCTTATGTATACCAATATTCCAAAATTTCCAATCTTTCAAAAGGCATATGATGGCAACAGGACTTTCAGGGGATTTAATAATATTCTATTTCTCTCTATGTGTAGATAGATAGAGAGATAGATCATGGCTAGTTGAGGAACCTAGAAGAATGTGATTTGCCTATTTCAATTTGTGAAAAAATTCTGCAGTTAGAGATAAGGCAGAAATTTCTAAATAACCTGTTAACCAGAGCAGATTCTTTTTAATTTTAATTTTTAGATTTCTAAACCAATCTTTTTCTATCCAAATGTACTCTAATACAAAATTATATTTATCTGTTTCTTGCAGATAAAGACTGGCCACTGTTATATTTTAATATTGTGTTCCTGTTAACTTGCATTAGTCTTGAAATTCCCTCCAGTAACCACTCACTGTAATTTTATATTTAAGGAAATGATAAATCCTGCACAGCAGGGGATTATATGGAATAGGTTATGTTGTCATTTATCCTGGTCCATTTGGCATGAATATCCTTATGCTCCTACGGAGGGGGAAGAAGAGCTATTCAAAGGCATTCCTGGGGAATTCAGCTAACAGTCACTGAAGTTGCACTCAAACAGCTAATTTAATTTCCAGTGAGCATCTACTTCCAGCATATCCGCCAGTCAGTTTTGTCACTGACTCTCAAGTTGAGCATTTATTTGCTGACAATGAAGCAATGGTAATTTTTCTGCTAATTAGTACATTTTGATATGACTGTGTTTAGACACATATTAGTGGGTAAGTAAGAGAACCCTATCACACTGAGTTCTCAGCAAGAGGGTACATTCATAATACTAACAAACTGTGGGCACTGTGACATCTGTATCTCTGTGATGGGACCAATTTGTATACCATCTGGCACTGAAGAGTTTAGCTACTTGTAGTCATAATGGAGCTATTTTGGCCACAACAGTAAATAAGCAGACTAACAGCTATGTGGTGAGTTAAATATTCTGCACAGATAGCCTGACGGAGTTAAGTAGTTCTGGATAAGAGAAGACTGGGTGATAACATGTTGCTAGATGAAGATATTGGCAGCCAAGTCAGAGGGATAGATATAAATTGAGAGGTCCTCCGACATAACTAGAAGAGTTGGCCGATCTTGTCCTTCGTATTAGTCTTCTCTACTGAAGTACATACATTTTTATTTTGTGATTAGAAACATGCACAACAAACCCTTGGCTTCCAGATGCAGAAAAAGCAGGAAAAGACTATTTCATAGGTGCAACATACTGTGTCTGTAAGTAACACCTTGAGAGAAAATTACAGTCATTAGGGTACAATGATAGATAATTTTTATTTTTATTTAATTCAGATTAAATCTGATTCAAAATACATGGAGAATGGTGGTTATTATCGCCAAGAATAGTATTAGAGCTTCTGCTCATCCTTTCTATAGACCTTTTAGTAGAATGAGAGAGATGATTTCCAGCACCGGCATCATGAATTATTTTATTTTCAAAAACATATAGAAAAATTTAGAGAAGGATTTACAATTTTTGACAAATATGTTTACTTCCCTCTTATTATTATTTTTACATTTGTAACATAAATCAGTGATATGCTCATCAACCTATGTTTGATGCAGTTACCATTTCATTTCAAATCTGTACAATGTGGAACACAGGAGGCTTCAGGACAACGGGATATAGAACAATTCAGCTTTGCCTCAGTTTGCTAGTTGCCTGGGATTATTAGCATTAACTATTAGCTTTTGAAGCCTACCTGATGGCCTGTGAAATAAGACAAATATTCACATGACAAAGAGCTTCACCATAACTGGCACTAATCATAATCTTTACTCCTAGTTTCAGCCAAGAGGTCACAGATTCCATTGGACTACACCCCTAAGACTGCTCCTTCCAAATCAGAGTTGAGGTAACATTAGTAACTGAATATTGGAAGCTGCTATCCATCCTATACACTATCTGTTGATACATACAGGATTTCACACTCCAGGACTTTCCTTAAATTCTAAACTCAATTAAAATAATTGATATCTTAGGC
Organism: Natator depressus; assembly: GCF_965152275.1. Taxonomy (NCBI): domain Eukaryota; kingdom Metazoa; phylum Chordata; order Testudines; family Cheloniidae; genus Natator; species Natator depressus. Next base: position 307,791,483 of record NC_134234.1, read on the forward strand.
TTTTTTCCTTGCATGTTAAGCCTGTATTTTTTGTTTGTTTTCATGATAAATTCCAGGGCAGTGTAAATGAATGAGTTACAGAAATATAAACCAAAGATTTGCTGATAACAAAATATTGCTTTCTTTTGTTAAAAGTGGGTACACTCTAAATATCCAGCAATCAACATTTCTCATGTTGTGGTATCATCACTAGACATATCAATATTTTTGCTGTTGAAGCCAGTCAGGGTTTCTGGTGTTTGATTTTATGCAGTGAGGTGACGGAGGAGGCTCCTGATCATGAAAGTGCATTAATAAATTCTGCCACTGAAGGGACAGCTGAAACGATTTCTCTTCCTCTGACAGGTCCTGATTCATTGCCCATTGAAGTTAATGGAAAGACTCTCAATGACTTCAGCTGCTATTGGACCAGGCCTATAATACTAATTCTCTCTCTAGATACTGCAAAATCATTTATCTAAGATAACTTGTTCTTGCAGCTCATGGGAAGTCTTCTGACATATATTTTTGCCTTTGGAATGTATCAGATTGCACCTAATTAATGGTATTTTAAAAAAGGAATGCATTCCCCTTTACTCACCCATCCCCACAAAGCCCTGCTACATGGCAGTTCATACTGGCTGAGGGGGGGAAGTCTCTTCAGGGTGTCCCTTGTTATACTATTGGTATCACATCACTGAATAATTAATGGGCATGACACCTTCCACAGAAGGCAGAGGACTACTAATAGGCCTGGGAGATGGAACTGTCACCTCTTTCATTGGTAGCAGAGCATTTCATTTTCATAGGCTTTCCTAGGCCTCCAAAGTCAATCACTGAAAAAAGTTATTCCTGATAGAAAATCTCTAGCGTTTGGGTGAAAATAATTTTCCTCGACATCCTGTTCTTCCAACTGCTGTTTATCCTAAATCATTATTTCAAATCTGGATTGGCTCTGACGTAAGTAAGTGAAAGATGTTTCCACCTGATACTGACCCATTTAAATATAAATTAAATTAAATGGAAGTCTTTAAATCATAATTTGAGGACTTCAGTAACTCAGCCAGAGGTTAGGCATCTATTACAGGAGAGGATGGGTGAGATTCTGCAAGATGACCACAATAGTTCCTTCTGGCCTGAAAGTCTGTGAGTCTAAATTAGGGTGTGAATTCTGTGGGCAGATGCACACATCACAGAGGATATCATCGCAATTCACAAAAAAAGGTCTCAGCAAAAAGGCTTCCAAGAATATCTATGTAAAACTTGGCATCACCCTTTAATGGATAGGTGAGTGTTCCACCATGCCAGAACTGGCTCCCTTGGGATTACCCTGCATCACTGACTTGCTGCCCTGATGGGTAGTTCATTTACCCCTTTATGCTGTAGCACCTTGTAAAATCTTCAGTCACATTTTTTATCTCTAATTGAATTGCAAGAGGTAATATCCTTTATTGGACCAACTTCTGTTGGTGAAAGTGGTAAGCTTTTTACCTGAAGAAGAGCTCTCTGCAGCTCGAAAGTTTGTCTCTTGCACCAACAGAAATTGGTCCAATAAAAGATATTACCTCAACATGACTGCAACAACACTGCAAATATTGAATTGCAAGTCCATGTCTTGGTACTTGCACTTCTAAACACCTGATGGAAGGTGTAAGTCAGATAGTGAAATGTGCTGACGCTGTGATCTGCACCTTCAGCTAATTTTGCAGGTGAACATTTTGCAGGTGCAAATTGTATGTGCAACAGTGAGTTTTTAGTTCCATATTGTTAAAGAATGTGTATCTTACACAGGGGTGTGTGCAGAAATTTAACTTTGACCCCTTTGGGGGGAAAATGTTCTGTGCCCCCCCAATCCCGCAGGAGCACGCTTTTCCCTCCCTTTCTCCCTCCACCCTGACTCCAGCAAGAGCTTGCTCTCCTCCCCGCAGCCCTGGGGCCTGAAGGAGCTCGCTCTCCCCGCTACTGCAGCCGGAGGGCTGGAGGAGTTCTATGCACCTGACGATTAACTGGCAGGGGCATGCCTCTGGTTGCCCCCCTTGTGTATGCCCCTCATCTTACATAAGGGATTTGGTATATGTTAGAAACAGAGGGACCATTTTCATATATGTTGAAACTAGGGACATGGTTTCTGCTTCACTTGAAGTAAGTGTCTTTGTTCCTATTGGCTAGATCAAGTCCTACATAAGCTTGTTCATTAGTACCTTGGGGGAAAACCACCTAAGAGATGTGGAAGCACAAGCTTTGGAAGTTGATGGGATTTGTACTCCTAAATAGCTTAGGTGCTTTTAAAAAAATCTCTTCTGTTTCTAGAACACTGAGAAATAGTATTGTAACTGTACAATGAAAATTATTCTGTTTAGGTTACATTTGGTTATATTTCTTGAAAAGATTTCCACCTCTTTTCTGGAAGGGCCCCTATTCCAGCCAGGATAAATTTTGATGAATAAATGTTTTCTACAAGCCATACTTATTGTCTTCTGATTACCTGATAGTGAATGTGGAATATGCATATTAATTAAGAGTCTGATCTGAAGGGATTTCTTGCATAAATTAGGTTTGAGTGAATAAGGAATGTTACACTATTTCCTATCTGGCTGATTAGTGTCAATGAATCCAAGATGTCACACGTGTCAGTCATGGTTTTTAGGGTGTGATTATCTCACTTTGGACTTCCTATTCATGGTCTTACACACATAGACGTTCTTTCCAATTGTTAGCAGTAAGTCCTGGCAGTTTCAGACTAGATTTATCGATCTAAAGTATGTGTATGGTTCCCATTACTGTAAATCTGAGCCCCTCGCAATTTTTTATGAATGCATTTATCTTATCCACACTCCTGTGAGGTAGGGAAATACTATTATACTTACTTTACAGATGGAAAGCAAGGCAAAGAAGGAATAAGGCTCAGGTCCTCCAAGTTATTCAGACAATTAGCTCCCGCTGAGCCATTAAGTATCTTTGCTGAAAGTCACACAGGAAGCCTATACCAGAACAAGAAGTTGAACCTGGGTTTCCTGAGTCCCAGACGAATACCCCGTCCCCTGGATCTTTCTTCCTCCCAGCTGGAATACACATTTAAAGAGTCATCTGAGATGGGAGCACATGTGATTAGAGCATATGAATCCATATGGCTAAAGCCTTGTTTAGTCCAACTCACCTTCCTTCTGTATAAATTTGATTTTATTAAACTTATTGTTATTTTTAAAAAGTCCATGAAGACAATTAAAATAGCAAAACATTCCTCACTAATTCATGGTAAGATTTGAAATTAATCTTAACAGATTTGATTTTATCCCTGAGATTTTTCCTTGTTAATATTAATACCTTTTTCTCTCCAGATGTTCCTGGGAAAACTACCACTTCCAAAACCTATTTTCCTGTCAGCTGAACAGTTTTAGATCCCAGTTCAGCAAGGTACGTAAGCATGTGCCTAACTATAAGCACAGGAGTAGTCACCTGATCTAATTGGGACTTCTCACCTGCTTGAAGTTATGCATATCCTCAAAAACTTTGCAGAATTGTAGCCTGCAGGCTATCTTATTTTCCATACTATTTGTGGCCCTGATCCTACAAACCTTTACACATATAGCTTATGTATCGCTGAGAGTTTTAAAGGTGAATTAATTCTGGCTGGTGCAAGCTTTGGCGCTGCAGTATTTTCTAGTGTGCTTGTTCTATTTCTAATATGCCGCTGAATGACTTCAGTGAAAACCAAGGCATAAGCTTTACCTGAAATAGTGTTTTAAAACAATATGAAAGAAATGCCAGAATAATTGTTCACCGAAAGAAACTGGGTCAGTGCCATCTCTCTTCAGGGAGAATGAATATTCTGATATTGTTCATCCTATTTCAGTTCTCCAAGTCCTCCAAATCTTCTCTTGGCAGATTTGTTTTGTATCTAAAATGTTGAGTTTATATTCTGTGTACCCTGTTCATCTTTCAACCCTGAATATTCTAACATTAACAACTTCAACCTCTTTTCCCAGCATGGATTATTTGTTCTTTAATGTCTTTTTATGAGTCTGTGATTGAAGTAAGTATTACTTTCACTGATTGAATTTCCTCTGTGAGAAGAAGAATTGGTGATTCAATACATGACAGCAGCGTGCAGTCTTCTTTTTTCTCTGGGGAAAGCAGATCTGGTTTAATTCTTTTAACTCCTCTGGACAAAGATTGTTTGAGTGCCTCTTGTTATGTTTTTGTGATACTACTTTTGGCCACCCACCCCTGCACATACACTCTGCTATAAAACATTTGAGAGTTCATGTGTGTCAGTAAGACTTGGCAGAGCTGACATATTTAGGAGATGATTCAACACATGCTTAATTTTAAACACATTAATAGTTCTCAAGTCAATGGGGATGCTCATGTGCTGAAAGTTAAATATAATGGTTCCTGGAATGGGGGCTTCTGTGTCCATCATGTGGTAGTCTAACTGAATTGCTAGGTAAGCTGGCAAATGATACACATTTCAGTACAGCCAAATGTAAAGTCATATATCTAGGAATATAGAACATAGGCTATACTACAGGATGGGGGATCCAATCCTGGGAAGCAGTGACTCTGAAAAAGACTTGGGGGTCATGGTGGATAATCAGCTGATCACGAGCTCCCGCTGTGATGGTGTGGCCAAAAAGGCTAATATGCAGATCATAAACAGGGGACTATCTCGCAGAAGTAAGGAGGTTATTTTACCTCTGTATTTGGCACTGGTGTGATCACTACTGGAATACAATATCCAGTTCTGGTGTCCACAATTCAAGGAGGATGTTGATAAATTGGAAAGGGGTTAGAGAAGAGCCATGAGAATGATTAAATGATTAACAAACATGCCTTATAGATATGCACTCAAGATATGCTCAATCTATTTAGCGTTACGAAGAGAAAGTTAAGAGATGACTTGATCACAGTCTATAAATACTTATATGGGAAACAAAAATTTGATAATGTACAATTCTTCAGTCTAGCAGACAGGGGTATAAAAAGCACAAAACACAATGGAGTCCTGGTCCATGACTGGAGTTTCTAGGCACTATGAAAATATGAATACTAATAGACAAATTTAGATGAGAAATAAGGTGCACATTTTTAACAGTGAGGGAGATTAATAATTGGAACAACTTAAGAAGGGCTGTGGTGGATTCTCCATGACTGGAAATCTTTAAATCTTGATTTGATGTTTTTCTAAAAGATATGCTTTACTTCAAACAAGAATTAATTCAGGGAAATCCTGTGGTACACAGAAGGTCAGACTAATCAATCACAATGGTCCTTTCTGGCCCTAAAGTGTATTGATCTATAAATACTGTGTTTCCAAAAAGTCAGTAATTTTGTGATTCTGATTCTAGTCAGTAATATAGCATGCACATCCACTTCTACAGTACATCAACATTGCCAATGATAAAACATTACAGTTTAATAAAAAAGAATCTACGCTGGAATTTACACTATCTTTCAAATGTGAAATTAAAAAAAATACCACCATAGTATGAAATGAGAGAACATGGGAAAGTCCCACACATTTTGGTTTCATTCTCTATTTTTAAGTGAATAATATTGTTGATTAATGAGCTAGCTGATCAGCAACATTTAGATAGCACCTTTTTTTAGTTGCCCTAATGACACCAGAGATGGCAAAGTCCACTTCTGGATATCATCACCAACAGGAGCAAACAATGAGAGCAAAATGTTAAAACAAGTGAAAGGAAAAGGTCACCATACAGTAGATATAATACCAAATGCACCATGAGAACCCAAAGAGTGGGTTCTGTGTTTGTTACAGCCAGCACATCCACTTTACTCTCACAAACACATTCACAGATGGGAGTGCTTCTTTATTTGTACCTTTCTTTTTTCCAGAAATGTGTATGTGTGTGTCCCCTTCCTAATGCACTGAGTGGGTGTACAATTTGTCTCAGAGGGGCATTCAGCCTCATGATTAGAATTTACAAGTCCATCTTCCAAAGCGGGTCTTTCAGCTTGAAGTTAGTTGCTATTTGTCATCACTACTAGATTTCAGACAGCAGCTGTAGCAGAGGTAGCAAGTTGTGGCTGACATTAGCACAGAACCTGTAAATCTGGGGATTTTTTACACCTTTGATTAACAAGCTGCATATCCATAGAGAATAATACAATAATTCAGTTTTATGTTAGGTATACTTTTCTTGGTTGTTAAATTAATTTCCCAAAGATATTAGAATTTACACTATGGGATCATGCTCTTTCTCTCTCTCTCTCTTAACTATATTTTAAATTAATTTAGTGCTCGTGAAAGATGCTGGATTAATAGCCTTTGGGTCTGAAATTCTTTCTTATGTACATAACAAGAACAGCATGGAAAGTAGCAGTAGTGCAAGCTTCCCTGCACTGCTGTGATTGCACAGACCTAACGCGGAGGCCCCACACCTCTAGGGTGACTTGGGAGGGGAGTTTATTCTCAATGTCTTTTTAGGGGTAGGTTTCAGAGTAACAGCCGTGTTAGTCTGTATTCGTAAAAAGAAAAAAGAAAAGGAGTACTTGTGGCACCTTAGAGACTAACCAGTTTATTTGAGCATGAGATTTCGTGAGCTACAGCTCACTTCATCGGATGCATAGCATATTGTTAGGGGTAGATTTCCAAAGGCACAAATGGCAGTTAGGCACCTATCCTCATTGATTTTCAAGTGCCATTTGTGCCTTTGAAAATGTATCCCTTAGTTTTTGACCTCTCTGCTAAAACTGCCAACAAAAATGTAAGTGGGGATGGTAGTTTTGGTGATGACCATTATCATCAAGAGTGATTTAGTGGGAGCAGTCAAAGTCCTCAGGCCTTGAGTCAGCCAGATACTGAAGAATGTGCCTAAAGTTTAAGCATATCAGTAGTCTCACTGAAGTCCAGAGGACTATTCATATGCCTAAAGTTCCACACCTGCTTAACTACTTTGCTGAATCAGGGGCTCAATCAGGATCCAGGCCTCATTGCTCTAGATATAGTGCAAGCACATTATGAAACATAATTCCCACAAAGCAGCCTTACAGGACGCAACCAATGATTGTAACCAAGAGGCAAAGGGGTAACAGTAATAAGTTCATGCACTTGTGTGGGCCAATTCTTGTGCAACTGGATGTTTCTGAGTTATTTAAAATCATTTTTAACGGCAATTAAATATCAGCAGACACCACTGAGAACTAGAGTGGGCTCATCACCTTATCTCACCCTGGCCCCAGAACAACTTCTTTTACTTAGACCATGAACTGATGACTTCATGATTTGCGCCAACTCAAACTTGTGATCTTGAGGTGAAAGGTCCTGTATTGTATTTCTGTCCTGAGTCCTCAAGCCCCACTTTGTGAACATGTTTTCAAGTGATGAGAAACCTGTGTTTGTAGTGATAACAGTAATCAAAAAGAAGCAGAGTTGATCAGTTATGTCTCATAAACACTGAAAAGAGCTCATTTCGAAAATGACCAACTTTTAATTTAGAAAGGTATTTTTGGCACTGATTTATCTGGTATTTAACTCATTATTGTGTTTATGATTACATCGGAGAATCACTGAGGTATTGCTTAGCCATCTAAATAAAAAATGTGCAATTATTATTTCAGAACATAGATAATGTTAACCTAACTTTGTAGAATGGATTCGCGTTAAAAATATAAACACTTGCAATTTGTAGAGGAATCTGTTTTTTTTAACTTGTCCATATAGTTAACTATTATACAGAAATTAATTCCATCATATTTACTTGATAGTAATTTAGATTATAAGCTCTAACATTACATCATAAACTCTTTGGGGGCAAGAACTGTACACCTGTGTATTTGTACTGCATCTGCAACCATAGGTACCTGATCTTGTTTACATCCTTTAGGAACTGCCACATACAAAGAGTATTAACTTTTAATATCTATTGTGTACTTTAACATATGTGAATAACCATGGACTATTCTCTGCAGCAGTATCATGATGGCCATGATGCGGATGCTTCAGCTATAATTTTTTATTAATTGAGGCAAATTACATGAGAGTTCGCTGGCTGAGTTGGATGCACACTCCTACTTTATCTTTATTGCATTTAGAGCCTGATAATGCTGGGAGATACTCCAAAACTCTTGCATATACAATTTGAGAGAGGTAGCAAACAATATATTTTCTTGTTTCCTTTAACAACCCTTCCCACACATATACATATGTAACAAACAGTATGCTTTTTCTCTGAAGTAGGTTTGTTGCTATGTACATCTGTGACATGTAACTTTAAACACTGAGCTGTAATTTGTATTAGTACAGCTTGAGCATAAGCATTTAGCAAGATTTCAGAGTAACAGCCGTGTTAGTCTGTATTCGTAAAAAGAAAAAAGAAAAGGAGTACTTGTGGCACCTTAGAGACTAACCAGTTTATTTGAGCATGAGCTTTCGTGAGCTACAGCTCACTTCATGCATCCGATGAAGTGAGCTGTAGCTCACGAAAGCTCATGCTCAAATAAACTGGTTAGTCTCTAAGGTGCCACAAGTACTCCTTTTCTTTTTTCTTTTTACATTTAGCAAGAGTATATTTGTGGTTGTTTTGTATAGGCCATCACATGGCTGGGCACTGGGAGTGCTGTTGTTCTGTATAAACTTTACAGTGTTTTGCCCAGGCATGATCTTTATTTGCTTTTTTGTGGTGTCTGAAATCCTGCAAGTGCCCATAGCATTTTGCAAGCCTCAATCAGCTTCCATTAGTATCCTTTCTTTCTGCTTTTTTGTGAGTCACACCCAACACAATTTTGGCTCCTGCCATATCATTTTCAGTGTTACTCATATTTTTGTACTTTATCTCAGTTCTGATTTATATTTATCAATCCCACATGCTTCCAAGTGAGGATGAGACCACAGTTAGTGCCATTCAAATATTCTTTTCAGGGTTACAATAATTCCTAAATATTATTAAGTCTTCATTCAGAGTAAATGTGTCTTCCTTTGTTTGCTGGGCTATGGTGTTCTACATACCTCAACAGCTCCTTCACCCATTCTACAAAGTAGGATTACTACTTTGCAATCCTCTTCTTCTATCTGCTACAGAAGCTCCCAGAAAGATTATGAAGTGTTACTCATATCTTCTTCAAAATTCTGCCACATCATAATGGTGGGAGAGGTTTGCAATGATCTATACTTAATGCCTCATCTTAGCCGTGAGGTTTTAGCATTTATAATCTCTCCTTCCCTCCATCCCCATCATGTTCTTTAACAGGCTAAGAAAATCCTTAAAGAAGCACAGGAACAAATCTACACTGACACACCCCCAGAGCCCCTACCAGGGGTATTCTACATGCTACCCAAAATCCATAAACCTGGGATCCTGGAAGCCCCATCATCTCAGGCATTGGCAACCTGACAGCAGGCTTATCGGGCTATGTAGACTCTCTCCTCAGGCCCTACACTACCAGCACTCCCAGCTATCTTCGAGACACCACTGAATTCCTGAGGAAACTACAATCCTTTGATGATCTTCCAGAAAACACCATCCTGGCCACTATGGATGTAGAGGCCCTCTACACCAACATTCCACACAAAGATGGACTACAAACCATCAGGAATAGCATCCCTGATACCATCACAGAAAACCTGGTGGCTGAACTTTGTGACTTTGTCCTCACCCACAACTATTTCAGATTTGGGGACAATTTATACCTTCAAGTCAGTGGGACTGCTATGGGTACCCGCACGGCCCCTCAATATGCCAACATTTTTATGGCTGACTTAGAACAATGCTTCCTCATCTCTCGTCCTCTTACGCCCCTACTCTACTTGTGCTACATTGATGACATCTTCATCATCTGGACCCATGTGAAGGAGGCCCTTGAGGAATTCCACCAAGATTTTCACAATTTCCACCCTACCATCAACCTCAGCCTGGACTAGTCCACACAAGAGATCCACTTCCTAGACACTACAGTGCTAATAAGTGATGGTCACATAAACATCACTCTATACCGGAAACCTACTGACCTCTATACTTACCTACCAGCTTTCATCCAGACCACATCACAAGATTTATTGTCTATAGCCAAGCTCTAAGATACAACCGCATTTGCTTCAATCCCTCAGACAGAGACAAACACCTACAGAATCTCTATCAAGCATTCTTAAAACTGCAATACCCACCTGGTGAAGTGAAGAAACAGACTGACAGAGCCAGAAGGGTACCGAGAAGTCACCTACTACAAGACAGGCCCAACAAAGAAAGTAACAGAACGCCGCTATCCATCACATACAGCCCCCAACTAAAACCTCTCCAGCGCATCATCAAAGATCTACAACCTGTCCTGAAGGATGACCCCACGCTCTCACAGATCTTGGGAGACAGGCCAGTCCTCACTTACAGACAGCCCCCCAACCTGAAGCAAATACTCACCAGCAACTACACACCACACAACAAAAACACCAACCCAGGGACCAAACCCTGCTACAAACCCAGGTACCAACTCTATCCACATATCTATTCAAGGGACACCATTATAGGACCTAATCACATCAGCCACACCATCTGGAGCTTGTTCACCTGCACATCTACCAATGTGATATATGCCATCATGTGCCAGCAATGCCCCTCTGCCATGTACGTTGGCCTAACTGGACAGTCTCTACACAAAAGAATAAATGGACACAAATCTGACATCAGGAATCATAAGATTCAAAAACCAGTAGGAGAACACTTCAATCTCTCTGGTCACTCAATAACAGACCTCAAAGTGGCAATTCTTCAACAAAAAAACTTCAAAAACAGACTCCAACGTGAAGCTGCAGAACTGGAATTAATTTGCAAACTAGATACCATCAGATTAGGCCTGCATAAAGACTGGGAGTGGTTGGGTCATTACAAAACCTAAACTTAATTTCCCCAATACTAATTTCTCCCTACTGTTACTCACACCTTCTTGTCAACTCTCTGTAATGGGCCACTCTCTTACCACTTCAAAAGTTACTTCTCCTCCCTTGGTATCCTGCTGTTAATTGATTTATCTTGTTAGACTGACCTAACACTTGGTACAGCAACTCCCCATCCTTTCATGCATTTATACCTGCTCCTGTATCTTTTACTTCATACATCTGATGAAGTGGGTTCTAGCCCACAGAAGCTTATGCCCAAATAAATGTGTTAGTCTATCAGGTGCCACAAGGGCTCGTTTTTTTTTTTTGCTGATACAGACTAACCCGGCTATCACGGAAATCTAACAGGCTTGAGTAGCTGTGGGCTGCTGTCTGTGTATGTGCTGCAGCCACCAGTGCTCCATGACTCTGAAACAATCACTAAGGACAGAGCTGAGTATATTTGAATGATTTACTCTTTGGCTGAGATTTTCAAGAGTGCCCAGGGAGTTGGGCCTCCAACTCTCATTGAAATTCAGTGGATGCTGGGCACCAAACTCTTTTCGGCTACTTTGAAAATTCCAACCCTTATTAGTAAACAATATGAGAAAATTGCAGGTACCTGTGCATCTAGAGTCTTTTGCTCCTGAGACACAACTTGGTGCCTCTGCAAATATCTCTTTAAAGACACAAAACATAATATTCCAGTCTTGGTTGGATCAGCTTCCCGGGTTGTTAAATTTGCTAGGACTTTTAAGTAAGAAATCTGCAGGGTCTGTTCTTCCACTGGTACAGATATTGTTCCTGAATCTAATCAGAGCATTTGCCAAAAACAAAATAAATCCTGGAGACAATGATAACCTTAACTCTACTCATGCAGCCTGAGGCTTTCAGATAGAATTGAAAGTGGAACAGAGCTATCTAGTTACTTCAAAGTGCTCTTTTCTTGGTCTTGTGGTTCAGACTGCAGTGTGGGCCATAAAATTCCCAGAGCTTAATCCCATCATTAGACACACATGCATAGAGCTAGCCCAAACGGCCTAGAAATAGTACTCTGCATTTCAGTATAAGCATCCCAGTCACCTTCCATATCATTGGCAGGGACTGAAAACACCATGGAAGGATTTGTGTAGCTTCATTTGGGGAAAGGCGACTTATATGAACTTAACAGCAATCCTATTGTTAATGAAGAAGAGATATTGATTAGATTTGAAGTGAATCCAATCCAGACAGATGATCGAATATGAAGGTGAAGAAGGAAGTGAAACTGAGATTGATTACTACCTCTTTCAGGGTATCTCAGGTCCCCAGTAGGGTTGTGGAGAGCCTGTGAAGGGATGGGGGGAAAGATACATTATACAGCAGTGCTTGGCTATATACCTGTGAAATTGTGCATGTGTATAAAACCACATTAGATAATAGTTGACTTTGTATAAAGATACATATCTGAAGGCGGGAACACAATCTTTCACCCTGTCAACCAACCTACAAAGAGGAACTGATGACTGGTTCAGGAAACTGCACACATCTCACCATATTGAATGAAAGAAGAGAAACAAATGCATATTTATTGGAGTAAATGAAGATGTTAAAGGTGGGTCTGAAGAATGCAGCTAAAGAATGGAGATTTCAGCAATAGACCATGACTAGATACCAAGGGATGAATTTTCTGCTATTCTTGTAATACTTTCTATTTAAGGAAAATGAGCACCAATATTATCACAAAAATGAAATAGCTGTTATTGTGTTAAAGACTTATATGCTTATACCTTTAGGGCCCCTCTTCCTGGTAAGGCTGCAGAAAATTTTATAACAGATTTTTGACTTTCTTCAGTTTGTAGCTTCCATATTAAAAAAATAATAAGCCCCATCACTTAAAGCAGGTCAGTGTCAACATTTAGTTGCACTGGTTTGTATGAACCACCAGAATGCCTTACATGCCAATGTAACATACCTTGTAACAATGTACCTTAAAGCAATTCACAACATTTTTTTTAAAGACAATCTGTTCAAAGGCGAACTTGGAGAATCTGCTTTCGAAGTTAACAGTTCCAAGCAAAACAGTAGGCATTAGGCCAGGATATATAGGATCACAATAAGTATTTGCTATCTCTCTCTTGTCTAATTTAAATATTGTCATTTGCCCTAAGGGATGTTACTTCACAGTGCTCTCCTGGAATGACTTTTCTAGAACTTAGAATGTCAGACTTATGCATGTGGGGTGAGAACTTAACCAGCCACTTTCTCCGTGCATATCATGAGTTTGTAACTGAAATCACTTGATAGGGAAATGTGGTAAAAAGTCTTAGTGGTCTTTGCTTTATGACACTTACATTCTACCTGTTCCTCTCCATTTTCACTGCTAACATCCATGGGTGGTGGGTATAATAGAGAGGGGAAGAGGCGGGGCGACCACGGCCCAGGTGTCCGATGGCAGGGTTACCCTGCCTCTTCCCCTCTCTGCTGGGAGTGAGCTTCCACCGGAAGTTTTTGCTTATTTATTATGCACCATGCAGGTTCCCAAGCGGCTGAGGAGGCGGTATCTGCTACTCGGCTTCCTCTGTCCCTTGGACTCCCCAGGGAGATTACTGGTGAACCCAGGAAGCTGAGTAGCAGATATCACCTCCTCAGCCACCCAGGAACCTGCATGGCCCATATAAAAGCTCAGCTGCCTGGTTGCTCCTCTCTAGCACTCCACCCACCTCTCTGGAGGGCCTGTTCCTCCTCTCTTCCCCACTCAGCCCCCTCCCTGCTCAGCCCTTCCGCTACAGCTCGCTGCATCCCTCCTGAGCGGGGAGGTGATGAGGGACACATGCAGTGAGTGGCGGCAGGGGGACCGAGCAGGGAGGAGGGGAGAAGGAGAGGAGGGATGCATGTGGCGAGCAGGGAAGGGGCTGAGTGGGCAGGGGGCAGGGCCTGAGGTGGAAAAGGGGTGGAGTGTGGGTGGGGGCCGCAGGCATAAGAGGTGGGATGGGGAGCTAGCTTCCCCCAGGGGAAGCTTCGCCCGCCGCCCATGCTAACATCTGTATGTAGGTCCTGATTGTGATTTATTTTGACTACTGCAGCCTCCTCTTCCCCCATACTCCAAAACTCTCACCTTCCACTCATCCAAATGCTGCCATAAGCTCATTTACTCTGTGAACATCAATGACCACCTCCAGTTTCTCTTCAGACTGTTTTGCTGGCTTCCCCTCTTCTCTGCATCAGGTTTAGGTCCCTTGTCCTGGCCTTCAACTTTGAAGTCTATCTTTCCCTTCTTGTCTTCTTCACTCCCCTTTTTCTAAGATATGCAATTAATTTCCCCCCCCCCCCCCGTCCTTCTCCCACACGAGCTGCTACGCCTTGCTACAACCCTTTATCCTGGATTCGCTTCCACTTTGATCTGGGTTCACAATACTTGCATCACCAAGTCCTCCATTTAAACACATTTATTCCTATAGGCCTAGGAATCTGAGTCCTCCTCATACAAAGAGAGATAACATTCAATTAATCTGATTGTTTTTCTATTTTTGACAATTTTGTTTGTAGTATTTGATCAGTTTTAATTGAGAGAAAGAGAAATAAAGATAGATCAGATAATGAAAGATAAACAATTGAATGAATTACTGTAAATAAAATAAGTGGGGTGGTGGTGGGGGGGAACCTGTGGTGCTAACATGATGGATACCCATCTTCACTATTCCTTCACATTGTCTTTCACTATATTCCATCATTCAAGTCTTTGCATATTGCATAGTCAGCTCATAAAATCATCCAGGCAGGTATCTTGTCTTCCTAACATGCGTGTCTGTAGAGCATTAGCACGCTGCTGCAGCTGAAGCAAACAAGTCTGTATTCTGCTCCTTCTCAACCAGATATGTTTATAAGAGATTAGCCTCCAGTGTTGCTCTATTGAAGTAAGGAATTCATTTAAAGTAAGATTCTTCTTGATGTTTGGAGTGATGAGTGGTGTATAAATTTGCAATTAGATATGTGAGAAAGAAAAGAGAAAGTCTAGGGGTGCATTTTGTGAAATGGGTATTGATTTGGAAATCACCTGTTATAATTGCACAGGGGAAAAAAAAACATAATTCTGGTTCTGTGGGCAATGTTCTGTCTCTTTGTGTTTGGATACAATTTCTAACACAGAAAGAATGATTAAATTTTACTACTCTCTCTTCAAGGGATTTAAAATCAAATTGACCCTGATATTCTACATCTGTTTCATGACACATAATAAAAGCTACTGTTAGGGAAATACAAGGTACTAAAAAGATTTGCTTAGCTTCAGCCTTCAAAAACTAGCTAATCAAGTACCATGGTCGTGTAGATTAATCAAGGATTCTTTAATTGGTGGTGACTTTGGTTTTCAGAGGTACATTGTACTGCTCGGTTCAGCTGTAGTAAGCTCACTGGGACAAGAGACATTGCAGTTTAATACAATAGGATTTTACTTAATGCTAGAAAGAGATGTAGAAAAGAGTCTGTGGGACGTGGTTTCATCAGCAGGCAACTCACCTCATGCCTTTTTCTCTTTTCTTTCCTCCTGCTATTCTTAAAGTTCTGACTGTAGAGTATCTATCAAGGTTGCAGCGTATCTGTGTGAGATACAGAACACTCTAATTGGTATAAAACAAGACGGTTCAGTACTTCAGAAGGGCAGTTCTACAACTAAAGGCACTGTACTGCCAACAAATAGTAACATGCATTTCAGCACTAAACAAACAGATTGCAGCTCCTGTGTATTAGAACTGGGAGACTCGTTCTTAGCAGAAGCCCCAGAAAACTGAACAGGCCATTTTCAATAGCATATATTCTAGATACAACTCCAAAACTTTTAGACTTTATTGGTTATTTTTATTTTAGGCATGTGTTCAGGGACAGCTGGATCACTGTATCTCTCCTTCCTCCATTACGAAATTCATAGGTCATCGAGTTCAATTGTCTACATGCAGCAGAATCCATCACTCTATACGGAAGGCACTTATCACCTTGCTAAGTGCTGTAAGTAGACAAGCCCCTTTTTATCATACCTATCCTTAAACACCGTTAGTGATCGGGCCTCCATTACTTGCTTTAATGGATCAATCAGTTAGTTATCTGATTGGCCTTCTTGTTAAAAGCTTTGCACTAAAGAAAACTAATACTAATTTTCTAATCTTTCACCTTGTCTTCCCAAAGTTCTGATTTCATCCATTTCCCTCTTTTAGGCCCTAATCCTTCAAACACCTATGTACTTGTTTAATTTAACACATGAACAATCTCATTAAGTAAATGGGACTACTCATGTTCAGAGAGCTAAGCAGGTGCATAAGTGTTTGCAAAACTGGGGGATTAGATTGTAAACTCTTCAGGGCAGAGACTTTCTGCATTTTGTACTCTGCTTTGTAGATTGCTAGCACTTAACAAATATTAATAATAATTTCCATTCATTATGCTTTATTTTGCTGTTCCAAACTATGATGAATTGGGGCTCTGTATGCACAATTTAGGAATTCTGTGTGAGATTATGAGCCTCTCAGTGTCAGGCTGGAAGCTCCATTTTGAAGGTGCAGCTTTTTGCCTTCACTGTGGTCTGTTTGCCTCCATGTTACACTGAAGACCCAACGCACAGAGATACAGGGCTGACAACAGATGGTATCTGACTAAGTAGCCAACCATTAGCAATCTATTCACTCTAGATAAAAGTGAGGTCCCTACCCAGGAGAAGTGGTTAGCAGGGATGAGTTGCCTTAGCAATGAAATCGCGTGGCAGAGATTTGTGCTCATCTGGGGAAGCTGGCAAGAATATAACCTGAAAAAGAGGGGTAAAGAAGTTTAACAGGGCAGAAGGTGTTCTGCCCAGGTACTATTTTCTCCAGTCCATGATGCAAGGACCATATCACAGTGTGACCGCCTGCGTGAGGTAGGGAACACTCTACGTACTTTCTGGACATGGATGGTTCCTAAGGATTCCCAAAAAAAGGGTGAGATAGAAAGTGGCATGTGTGTAATGTTTAAAATAATCTGTACTCTCCAGTGCTTTAAGCAATTAAGATATAGAGCAAATGTGTTAGACTCTGAGCAAAGTGTCATTCTGTGCAGTACCTGCTTCACACACAACTGCTGTGTGGCTCAGATAGTTAAACTGTAAACCAGAAGTTTTACCCCTTGTGGTGGGACTCTGGGAGAGGGTATGTTTAAGTGGTGGTGGGAGTCTGAAGGGTCACTATTGAACACAGGTGCCAGGCAGCTGGACAGTGGGTTCCAACTCTCGGAAGGGGGTGCCCAATAGAAGGTCTGCACCATGGGAGTGTGAGTCAGGACTCCGAGATTGGGGTAGCAGCTGGACTCCATTCAGGCTCTATAAGCTTAAAACACCCAGGGGATCCAGGACACAGAGCCTTTGTTCAAAGAGTTATTTTGGGTTAACTGTAGTTAACAAATTGGACATGTGTTCACAAGGAGACACAGCTGTTATTGTGGGAGATATTTTACAGATGTATTGTTTTTAAATAGTGAGGTAACAATAGCTATGGGCTCATTTTGGAAAGTACTGTGTCCTCAATTTCCATTGCCCTCACCAAAATTTGAGGGCGTGCAGCATTTTGCTGGATTAGGCCCTCTATGTAAAGTGTTACTGACCCTGAAAATGAAATAATGTGTACAGTTTTGATCACCTCAGCTATACTGTATGGTTGAGGGAATTTAATGTACAATACAAGCTGTAACAGTTACAATTTTTTGAGAGCGTGAGGAATATTTGTTTCAAAGAATGATAATATTTTACCATTATCTACATTGAGTCTCCTCCCATTAAGTGTGATCATTGAGGGTGGATTAAAGCTAAATGGGAACCAAATCCACAAAACATTCTGAAAGCTCCTTGGAGAGGCACTTTCATGTAGGCCAGGGGTCGGCAACCTTTTAGACGTGGTTGCCGAGTCCTCATTTATTCACTTTAATTTAAGGTTTCGCGTGCCAATAATACATTTTAACGTTTTTTAGAAGGTCTCTCTCTTTAAGTCTATATATTCTATAACTAAACTAATGTTGTATGTAAACAACATTTTCAAAATGTTTAAGAAGCTTCATTTAAAATTAAATTAAAATGCTGATCTTACGCTGCCGGCCCGCTCAGCCTGCTGCTGGCCTGGGGTTCCGTTCACCTAAGCCGGCAGCAGGCTGAGCGGGGCCTGCAGCTGGGACCCCGGCTGGCAAGGGGCCGGCAGCCAGAACCCCAGACTGGCAGTGGGCTGAGCGGGGCCAGTGGCCGGGACCCCAGACCGGCAGCGGGCTGAGCGGGACTGGGGTTCCGTCCGCCGGCTCCTGCCAGCCAAGGTCCCGGCTGCTGGCTCCGCTCAGCCTGCTGCCGGTCTGGGGTCCCGGCCCTGTCCACATAAAGTAGGTACCTGCCTTAATCATAGAATCATAGAATATCAGGGTTGGAAGGGACCCCAGAAGGTCATCTAGTCCAACCCCCTGCTCGAAGCAGGACCAATTCCCAGTTAAATCATCCCAGCCAGGGCTTTGTCAAGCCTGACCTTAAAAACCTCTAAGGAAGGAGATTCTACCACCTCCCTAGGTAACGCATTCCAGTGTTTAACCACCCTCTTAGTGAAAAAGTTTTTCCTAATATCCAATCTAAACCTCCCCCATTGCAACTTGAGACCATTACTCCTTGTTCTGTCATCTGCTACCATTGAGAACAGTCTAGAGCCATCCTCTTTGGAACCCCCTTTCAGGTAGTTGAAAGCAGCTATCAAATCCCCCCTCATTCTTCTCTTCCGCAGACTAAACAATCCCAGCTCCCTCAGCCTCTCCTCATAAGTCATGTGCTCTAGACCCCTAATCATTTTTGTTGCCCTTCGCTGGACTCTCTCCAATTTATCCACATCCTTCTTGTAGTGTGGGGCCCAAAACTGGACACAGTACTCCAGATGAGGCCTCACCAGTGTCGAATAGAGGGGAACGATCACGTCCCTCGATCTGCTCGCTATGCCCCTACTTATACATCCCAAAATGCCATTGGCCTTCTTGGCAACAAGGGCACACTGCTGACTCATATCCAGCTTCTCGTCCACTGTCACCCCTAGGTCCTTTTCCGCAGAACTGCTGCCTAGCCATTCGGTCCCTAGTCTGTAGCGGTGCATTGGATTCTTCCATCCTAAGTGCAGGACCCTTCTCCCTGGTTCTAGCCATTCTTTTCCTCTCTCTGCACTGAGATGAGGGTGGGAGTGCACTGAGAACAGGGCTGGGGGTGAAGGAGCAGGTCGGGGTACAGGGTCTGGCCAGGAGCTAGAATGAGGGAGGGGGCTCAGGGTTGGGGCAGGAAGTTTGGGTGTGGAGCGCTTACCTGGGCAGCTCCCATTTGGTGTGAGGGGTGCAGGTGGGAATGTGGGTTGTGTGTGTGCAGGAGCGCCCGTTTGGTGCTCAGGGCTGGGTGTGTGTGAGGAGGGTGCAGGAATCAGGGCAGAGGGGTGTAGGCTGGGCTTGTGGGGGTGCTCCCAGCCCCCTGCCCTGAGCAGCTCACAGCAGGGGGCTGGAGGGGATATGCCCTGATTCCACCCACCTCCCCAAGGTCCCTGGAGCAGAGAGCGCGCTGCAGCTCCGCTTTTCCCTCTCCCCCTCCATAGCAAGGGCCTTCAGCTGATCGGCCGCAGGGAGGGAGAGAAGGAGGGGCAGGAACCCAGCACTCAGGGGGAAGAGATGCGGGGAAGGGGAAGCCTGCCTGCCCTGCAAGGGGGGGGGGCAGAAAAGAGCGGGCCAGGCAGGATTTTTAATGGCACGCTGCTGTCTGCTGGGGTCCGGCAGACAGCATCGTGCCATTAAAAATTGGCTTGCGTATCGTCTTTGGCACACGTGCCATAGGTTGCCAACCCCAATCTAGGCCCTTTTACAGAGTCTGTAACTTTTAATACAGACCAGCTAGCCTAATCCCACTCCCAGCAAGTGGTGGATGGTAAATTGAGATTCCTTAAGTAGCTTTAGTATTTTGTAATTTGCTTTTGTTCGTATAATTTATTAGCAGTCTTCCCCTGCTAATTCAAACTCTTGGAATAAAGGATTGAGGGTCGTGTCTTTGCTTCAGCTCTCTCACACTAGGTCACTGACATAAATATCTATCTCTATGAATAGATCCTCAATTCAGGGCTGCCTCCTTCCACATAAACAAACTGATACCCTTTTATAAGCATGTATCTAAAGAGTCAGTTTAAGTCACTAGTCCTCCAGTCAGTTTCATAGAATCATAGAATCATAGAATATCAGGGTTGGAAGGGACCCCAGAAGGTCATCTAGTCCAACCCCCTGCTTGAAGCAGGACCAATTCCCAGTTAAATCATCCCAGCCAGGGCTTTGTCAAGCCTGACCTTAAAAACCTCTAAGGAAGGAGATTCTACCACCTCCCTAGGTAACGCATTCCAGTGTTTCACCACCCTCTTAGTGAAAAAGTTTTTCCTAATATCCAATCTAAACCTCCCCCATTGCAACTTGAGACCATTACTCCTCGTTCTGTCATCTGCTACCATTGAGAACAGTCTAGAGCCATCCTCTTTGGAACCCCCTTTCAGGTAGTTGAAAGCAGCTATCAAATCCCCCCTCATTCTTCTCTTCTGCAGACTAAACAATCCCAGTTCCCTCAGCCTCTCTTCATAAGTCATGTGCTCTAGACCCCTAATCATTTTTGTTGCCCTTCGCTGGACTCTCTCCAATTTATCCACATCCTTCTTGTAGTGTGGGGCCCAAAACTGGACACAGTACTCCAGATGAGGTCTCACCAGTGTCGAATAGAGGGGAACGATCACGTCCCTCGATCTGCTCGCTATGCCCCTACTTATACATCCCAAAATGCCATTGGCCTTCTTGGCAACAAGGGCACACTGTTGACTCATATCCAGCTTCTCGTCCACTGTCACCCCTAGGTCCTTTTCCGCAGAACTGCTGCCTAGCCATTCGGTCCCTAGTCTGTAGCGGTGCATTGGATTCTTCCATCCTAAGTGCAGGACCCTGCACTTATCCTTATTGAACCTCATCAGGTTTCTTTTGGCCCAATCCTCCAATTTGTCTAGGTCCCTCTGTATCCTATCCCTCCCCTCCAGCGTATCTACCACTCCTCCCAGTTTAGTATCATCTGCAAATTTGCTGAGAGTGCAATCCACACCATCCTCCAGATCATTTATGAAGATATTGAACAAAACCGGCCCCAGGACCGACCCCTGGGGCACTCCACTTGACACCGGCTGCCAACTAGACATGGAGCCATTGATCACTACCCGTTGAGCCCGACAATCTAGCCAGCTTTCTACCCACCTTATAGTGCATTCATCCAGCCCATACTTCCTTAACTTGCTGACAAGAATACTGTGGGAGACCGTGTCAAAAGCTTTGCTAAAGTCAAGAAACAATACATCCACTGCTTTCCCTTCATCCACAGAACCAGTAATCTCATCATAAAAGGCAATTAGATTAGTCAGGCATGACCTTCCCTTGGTGAATCCATGCTGACTGTTCCTGATCACTTTCCTCTCATGTAAGTGCTTCAGGATTGATTCTTTGAGGACCTGCTCCATGATTTTTCCAGGGACTGAGGTGAGGCTGACTGGCCTGTAGTTCCCAGGATCCTCCTCCTTCCCTTTTTTAAAGATTGGCACTACATTAGCCTTTTTCCAGTCATCCGGGACTTCCCCCGTTCGCCACGAGTTTTCAAAGATAATGGCCAAGGGCTCTGCAATCACAGCTGCCAATTCCTTCAGCACTCTCGGATGTAACTCGTCCGGCCCCATGGACTTGTGCACGTCCAGCTTTTCTAAATAGTCCCTAACCACCTCTATCTCCACAGAGGGCTGGCCATCTCTTCCCCATTCTGTGATGCCCAGCGCAGCAGTCTGGGAGCTGACCTTGTTAGTGAAAACAGAGGCAAAAAAAGCATTGAGTACATTAGCTTTTTCCACATCCTCTGTCACTAGGTTGCCTCCCTCATTCAGTAAGGGGCCCACACTTTCCTTGGCTTTCTTCTTGTTGCCAACATACCTGAAGAAACCCTTCTTGTTACTCTTGACATCTCTTGCTAGCTGCAGCTCCAGGTGCGATTTGGCCCTCCTGATATCTTTCCTACATGCCCGAGCAATATTTTTATACTCTTCCCTGGTCATATGTCCAACCTTCCAGTTTGTATGTGTCCCTTACCTAAAGCAGGTTGACAGTTATTTGTCCAAACTATTTTCTGCCATTTCATTTTCACAGAAACATATTGATTTCGACAAAATATCTGAGGCCTAGGATGGAATTAACATCTCTCTCTCACACACACACACACACACACACACACACACACACACACACACACACACACACACACACACACACACACACACACACACACACACACACACACACACACACACACAGAAAGATACCTCCACCACAGCCCCAGAGTAGCCAATAGCTTAGAGGCTAGAGTAGTTGCGGGGAATGGGGGAGACCAAGAATCAAATCTCTGCTCTGACTGATTGACAACAGGGACTGGAATTTGGGTATTCTAAAGTCTCTCTCGTGTTCACAATTTTTTGTTAAGGTCTCACTTGTGTTGTGCCTTTGCAACAAATTTGAAAACTTCATTTTTTTCAAAAAACAGAATTGTTGTTTTCTGGCCTACCTTCAACCTCCTGCACTTGAACTTGAAATGTCTGCTCATATTAGGTAAGTGGGTTGTCTCACTTTGTCCAGCTGAATCCAGGAAAATCTTTTTTTTAAAACAGGAAAGGGCTCGGGTGGTCTGAAGTGCCCATCATCTGGTGTCTCATTCTTATTTAAGTATCTTTAAGCCATGAGCTATAGAAGGCATATAATGCCGTAGCTACTGATTCCTTCTCTGCAGGTTCCTATCTCAGATATTTATTTTCATATTACTTTCATGTCTTTATTTCTTTTATGACCACATATATCCGTTTCTAGCTATATTTTCCCAGACTTCACTTGTTGGAATGACATCTCATTTCCGTTTTGGTTAACAAAATAAATATCAGATACTACAAAATGTTTATAATAAAAGTAGTGTCCTAGTCATACTGAATTGTAGTTTGCACAAGAAAAATAGGATATTTGTAGATGTGATTGCACAGTGTTTGGGTATATTAGAGGTTTAAAGTTAAGAAGAAAACAACCTTAGGTTGGACTAATGTATTTCATTTGGAGGAAGAGAGGACTTCTAGTTTTATATGGAAACATTGAAATGCTGATTATGTTTCAGGAGACACATGGGTTGCAGTATTCCTTATTATTGTTAGAAATAAGACTTGAATCACTGGGGGAACCCAAACAATTCCAAAGAAAGGATGTGGAAATACATTTTGTTTCCACATTTTTCTCCCATGCTTGTGATTATTGCTGACAGGTTTCAGTTTCACAGGCAGAATTATCAAGAAAGGAAGACTACAGAATCATAAATTTGGATTAAAACACATGCACCCCTCCTCATTATTTATTGGGAGATTTTCTGTCTGAAGCTTGGAGAGATAGACTAATATGTGGGTTGAGAAATGAAGTCAGAGAAGTAATTGCTTTCAGAGATGCAGCTAACATGCCAGGAATACACTGAAATTTACAATGCATTGGTAGTATAAAATAATGCCTTAGAACTAAAAGGAAACTGATACCTCTGCATAATAATGGCCTGCATGGAAATGAACATTATAGCTAACTGCTCAAGGTGTAGCAAGGATAATCACATGGCACTGAGTGTTGGTTTAGGTCTCAGCCGCTGATTCACATTACCAAAACTGAGTTGACCCATTTTCTCCTTTTTCTGCTCCAAGTCAGAATATCTTGTGCTTTCAAACCTCAGAGCATCTTTTTACTATTAGTGTGGTATGAACTGCAGTGTTAACTTTCCTTCTCTCTCTCTTTTGGGGGCAATAAGTGTGTGTGTGTGTGTATGGGGGTGTCTGAGAGAGATTTTCAAAGGCACAAAGGGCAGTTAGTTGCCTAATTCCTGCTGAAATTCAATGGGAATTAGGTGCCTATTTCTGATTTTGTACTTCTGAAAATCCCACCCTGGATTTCACTGGAGACAGTTGGCACCTTCCATAACTCAAAGCAACCATTTAGTAAAGTCTAATAAAATTTCCAATGGCAGTCTCTGAACAATAGGTTCTCCCACAAAGAACTGAAGACAATCTGCACAGACTTATCATTAACTACTACTTATGCACAGAAAAGCCCATCTTCAATCACCAAGCCTTCTCTATCAACCTCCATGCTCTTCCAATGCCTTTCAGAAATGATGGGCTTTGCAACATGCCTGGAAGATTAATATATCCAAGTTCTGATAGACCAAAGAAGAAAGTAAATTCCAGGATCAAGGGACCCTCATGCAGGACACTTGCTAGTAGGGTCCTCTCATAATGTCAAGGGACCTCTACCTCAGGCACCTCTGCTGAGCTCATCTATGGGCTTGTCTTCATTACCAGGGAGATCAGTGCTGCTGTAATTGATGCAGTGGGTGTCCATTTAGTGGTGTAATGTTATTGACGTGAACTGTGACCATATAGATCATTGTTGCAACTAGAGTCCTATGGCCTTGTACCAGAGGAGGTCAAGTGGGATGTCTATGGAAAGGTTGTAGTTTGCTGGTTATGATTATACTGTCTGTATGTGTGTATCATTTTTGTATTTGAAGTTATGAATGTTGGCTATGTACTTGTAGCTCAATGTGTTTGATTCTAAGTAGCCTCAGTGAAGCATTTGGTCAGCTTCTTGAGAAAGGACTATTCTCAGTAAGTGCCCAGTCAAGAAACCCTTAACTGACAATGGACTTTGTGGAAATGCCAATTCACATCGAGCCTTCCTGGGAATGTTCAAACTAACATGTAAACAATGGCATCGGCCTGCAAAAAGCTGAAACATTCACAGACGTGACTTGTCCAGGTGGCTATAAAATCCATCTTGTTGCTGTGACTTTGCACAGAAGAGCAAAGGGGTTTCTGCCCAAAAGAGAGAATATAAAAGGCCCTGGAAGCCTCTCCATTTTGTCTTCAGCTGGATCAAGAGATGGCCTCTCCACCCCCAAGAGATGCCTGAAAGAAACTGGAACAAAGGACAGTAACTACGGGGGTGTGAGTGATTGCTGGACCTAGACTAGGAAGGAGTTCCATCTGTGAAAGAAGCTTATTGGAACATATCTAAGGGTGAGATTTACTTGTATGCAGTTTCTTAATGTATTAGGCTTAGACTTGCGTGTTTTGTTTCATTTTGCTTGGTAACTTACTTTGTTCTGTCTATCGGTGTTATAGAGGACAATTTATGAGTTTATCCTGTATAAGCTTTATACAGAGTAAAACGGATTTATTTGGGGTTGGACCCCACTGGGAAGTGGGTATCTGGGTGCTGGAGACAGGAGTACCTGCTAAGTGGTTTTCAGTTCAAGCCTGCAGCTTTGGGGGACGTGGTTCAGACCTGGGTCTGTGTCTGCAGCAGGTCTAGCATGTCTGGCTCAACAAGGCAGGGTTCTGAAGTCCCAAGGTGGCAGGGAAAACTGTCTCAGAGGTAGTCTCAGCACCACAGGTGGCAGTCCCAAGGGGGTTTCTGTGACCCAACCAGTCACAAGTGGGTCTAGTGAAGACCCACTGAATCGCAACCAGTCACAAGTGGGTCTAGTGAAGACCCACTGAATCGCAACCAGTCACAAGTGGGTCTAGTGAAGACCCACTGAATCGACAGCAGAGTGCTCTCTGGTTGACCCCAGTACTCCAGCTCCCCGAGAAGAGTAAGGGAAGTCAACTGGAGAGCATCTCCTGTCAGTGCAACACAGTGAAGACACTGGGGTAAGCCCACCTAAACTATGTCAACTTCAGCTACATTATTCACGTAGCTGGAGTAGCATAACTTAGGTCAACTTGCCCTGGTAGTGAAGACAAGCTCTAACACAGTACGGCATGGGAAGAGAGGTGGTCCCTCAAGTACCTAGGTTCAAAATCATATGGGGATTTAGGGCCAGGATTTCAAAAAAGCTCAGCATCAAAATATAAGTGGGCAGTACACAGATGTTGAGCTCATTAGAAAATATAACCATAAGCATCACAGTGGAAGCTTCTGGGAGCTAAGCATTTTTAAAATATCACTTTTTATTAAGGTGCAAAATGGAAGCTGAATTCTTTTGAAAATCTGGGGTGAAATCCTGGCTCAAAGTCAATAGGAGTTTTGCCATTGATTTCAGTGGGGCCAGGTTTTCACACCTCCGGTCCTTGGAGTTCAAGGTGTTGGATTTACTCTACCCCTGAAAACATACTGAAAGCCAGTGAAACTCTGAGCATTGGCATGATTTTTTCTGTGTGTGACACCACTCAAAAACAGGAAACTGCATCCCAAACTACAGTAGCTTGAGCTGAGCGGCCCCAAGATGCAGGTCCATGTAAAGTGCAACCATGTAAAGTACAGGGCTGAGCTGACAAAGGCATTGATCATTGCAGCAAGGTCTGCATCAGAAGGAAAAGCTTGCAGTCTCTGGTTTGTCCTGCAAATTGATAGTGAGAATTAATCAAAGACCCTGCTAAAATTCCTGCCTGGAACTGTATCTGGTGAGCCAAAATAGAACCTTCCCTGGATCAAGACAATAGAAGAGTTAAGTTGCTCTATGCATACATTAAAAGCAACACACACAATTTACCTTCTCTTTGTCAAAGATGGCTCTGGCTATTTCCTTTTTTTTTGGTCTAATTTAATGAGCATCTTGGATGATTAGAATTTTTTTTGTCTTAATCTGGTTTAGTCCCATTTACTGCTGATTGGTACAAGGCATTAATATAAAGAGACGATTTTCTAGTAGTTGTCACTTGAGGGACTAAAATAGATCACCTGGCTACAGATTGATTCCATGTGGAACATTCATTCTGTGCTTCTCTGAGCAAGATTTCTATTTCACTTGTTTCTTTGAATTCCTAACTGAGACAAAGGATTAAGTTTCAAGTCAAACTAACAAGTGTCCCTGCAAAGCAGAAAAATAAAGAGTGCTCAACACTTATTCCCTTTTATGGAATAAGGGGCTCAGGACCAGTCAACCCAGTTCCATGACATGGCCCTTTTAAGGAACAGGTGTTTAAGGCTACAGAAGACAAACTGGTGGATGGGGATCAGGGAGCTACCTTCTGAACAGGATAAAAACCCAGCTGTGAGATTACTCTGAGGGAGGAAGCAGGCAAGTTCTGTGAAGCAGGGCTAGAATCTGGGTGCTGAGGGGCTGGCGAAGCCAGCTTAAACCTTTACTGAGACCAGGAAGCAGGGGGAGGAAGTAGCCCCAGGAAAAAAGGCTGTGAAATCTCTTAGGAGGGAAGGGTTTCAGCCTCTTTTTATGAAGACTTAATACACGGACCCCAGAAAGGGAAATGTTTCAGAGTAGCAGCCATGTTAGTCTGTATTCGCAAAAAGAAAAGGAGTACTTGCGGCACCTTAGAGACTAACAAATTTATTTGAGCATAAGCTTTCGTGAGCTACAGCTCACTTCATCGGATGCATTCAGAAAGGGAAACGTTACTTTCAGTACTTCAGGCTATGAACAAGTTATGCAAGAGAAGCAAGAGGGAGCGGAGTGGTGTGCCTGCAGAGCCAGCCTGTGCCATAAGAAGGAATGCTTCAGTGATTGCACCCTGCCACAGTTATTCACAAGGCCCTCCAATAATCAGAGGAGAGCCTCATTTATTCTCTTTCCCATTTTTATCCACTAACTGACTGCACTCATACTTAAGTCTCTTTTCTCTGAAAGAAATAGAGTGGAATACAATTCATATTTGTGTACCTCAAGAATATGTCAGAACAGCACTGTACTTATGTAGCTAGGGCTTGCATGTTGTATACAGATGCTAATGATGGGTTCCAAAAGCCATAGTGCCCATGGTGCCTTCATATTATACTTGCTGTGTAAAGAGCAAGAGACATACCTATTGTAATCTTTGGTTTTCACAATTTGTACAGTATGGTATAATATGGGGGCTTTATCTGTTAGCTCCCCATCCTGCCACAAAGGGGTGCTACACCAGCTGATTCTGTCCCTCATATGCCACCACACTCAATTTTGTGTTCATCAGGCTTGTCATCTGGCCCTCTGGCTGGGTCCTTTAGTCTCTTTCCCCTTCCAGATAATAGGGCGTTGAAAGTTATTGGCTCAAGTGGGGGCTAGAAAGTCTTACATCTCCTGGGCTTAGGACCTCTTCTCCAAACTCTTTGACTAGAGCAGGTAAGGGAACCCCAGCCCATCCACTCCGTTGGATTCCAGCTCAGGGCCCTTGTTTGGCTCCTTCTCAGTCCCTTGCTGCTCCATGAACTTCCTCTCCTCCTCTGCAGGCTTTCCTTGCGTCTCCCTCTCGGAATGCTGGCTTCTCAGGCAGCAACTTTTCCCCTGAGACACTCGCTATCTAACTGAGGTCCTTAACCTTGTATCCTGCCCAGGTGTTTCCTGCCTCATTAACTGCCTCCTAGTGACTCAGTGAGTTACCTACTCTTAGGTGAACATGAGTCGCCTTATTTCCCCCTTGTGGAGCTTGTCAGAAGTCGGCTGGGTCCTGACCCCTTCAAGTGGGCCAGCTACCCTGACACACGGGTAAAAGGAGTTTGATTTGGGCGTGCGACCTAGCAAGCATTCATTATAACTTTCTTTGTGTCTAAAAACTGTCCATGGAGGCGTTATTGCTACAGCAATAGCAGCATTGTCCATAGTTTGGGGGCTCGCTACATATTTGGAAATTTATGCACTTGCTTGGCAATTTCATGACCATATGAGGCATGCACATTTATCTTATTTTTTGTAGATAAAGCACACACAAATGCAAAGCAAAAGCCAGAAGTTAAATATACAATCTCTTATGTATCCATCTAATTATAAAGAGTTCAATCTTTGTTACTTATAGTGATCTAATAGAGTGCCATAAGGTACTAAATGTTTAGGAAAAAAATGCAATGTACGTCTTGGTGTAGTCTGGCCTTTTAAGTCCAGAAAAAATTATCACATATGTCATCAAGATCAAACACTTGTCTGTTATATGCAAGATGGCTGCAACATAATTCCACCATTAACCAGAAAAAACTGGATTGATAAAATAAGAAAGTTAAATATTGTTAATCAATTAAATAATATTAATGACAAGATACAGTTTGCTCTATTTTATAGGCCTTCTATTTCATATAGTGTCTTAATTATTCCTGTTTCAGAGTAGAAGCCGTGTTAGTCTGTATCCGCAAAAAGAACAGGTGTACTTGTAGCACCTTAGAGACTAACCAATTTATTTTGCAACAGAAAAGCTTCAAAAACAGACTCCAGTGAGAAACTGCTGAGCTTGAATTAATATACAAACTAGATACCATTAACTTAGGTTTGAATAGAGACTGGGAGTGGCTGGGTCATTACACATATTGAATCTATTTCCCTAAGTTAAATATCCTCACACCTTCTTGTCAACTGTCTAAATGGGCCATCTTGATTATCACTACAAAAGTTTTTTTTTCTCCTGCTGATAATAGCTCATCTTAACTAACTACAGGTTTCAGAGTAGCAGCCCTGTTAGTCTGTATTCACAAAAAGAAAAGGAGTACTTGTGGCACCTTAGAGACTAACAAATTTATTTGAGCATAAGCTTTTCATGCATCTGATGAAGTGAGCTGTAGCTCACGAAAGCTTATGCTCTAATAAAGTTGTTAGTCTCTAAGGTGCCACAAGTACTCCTGTTCTTTTAAATTATTCCTACATTTCTTATGTAATAAAATTTATGTTATGATTGATATTCCAATAGCATTTTTTCTCAATGCACTGATGCAAATGTCTACAAGCACTGGAACAAATAAATCCTGAAAGCATTTTAAAAACAATATGCTCTGCTGTTAAATCACCATTACTGGGTGTTCTGTCATTAGAGACTGTATAACTTGCTGTATCTCTTCCATCAGAATTGGGGCTGTGAGCACTATGGCCGCTAGAAAAAAGAGATCTGGTTGGATGAGTGGGGAGGTACGTGCAGGGGAGTTACTTAGCTAATCATTTTCTATAGTTTTTTAGATCAGTATTTGCCTCTCAGAGTTCACCCTACAAATTCTGAACAGCTTATCATACAGACTTTTTGTGCTTGTACAAACTTCATTGCTTTTAGGTATAGAAACTCTCTAAGTAAAAAAGCTTTAAATAACTTTTGTTTTTGAAACATTCCTATAACATACGAGATGGATTTACTTTGCACTCCAGAAGTTTTCCTATTTTCGATGCACCAATTTGTCACTTTGATGTATTTCTCTGAAGCTTAACTTCTTCCCCTTTCTTCTGATTTTTGTATAATCTGCTCTGTTTTAAGCATGAAAATGTTGATGTTTTCTTTCTGAAAATCCTGCTTTAGTTATTCTTACTATCCAATTATAAAATTAAACACTTTATAGGTTTTTTTTTCTGTACCACCTCAGACTCTGATCTTGTCTGATCTCACAGTTAAATGGGGTTGTTATTTATTGTTTTATTTCTTGGTAAGCATTCACACAGTGGTCAGATGGACCTGATCAGTGTTTGGCTAGGATGTCTCTAAGGAATAGCTGGTACAGCATGAAATAGTCTGTGAGTCAATGGAAGGTATTCTCATTATTCAGAACTGATCCAGTGTTCCAGTATGAAGCAAGGAAAAGAAGCTCTTTATTGCCCCCATCATTCAGGGGATTAGAGTTTATAACAGGCTTCCCAGTAACTGACGGAGTATCCCAATTGTCTTTCAGTCTAGCAATATTATTATTCAAATCATTTGTATCTTTCTGCTGAAAGACCATTTTCCCACCAGAAAATCTAATCTGTATATACTTGCATAACAAATGTCGAGCAGTGTGGGATTTTTTCAGAGAATTTCAAGAGAAGGTCTGGAACTGTATAAAGGTGTCTTGGGTGCTGAGCATTTTTATCTCAGATCTGCTTGATGCTTTATGCAAGGGAAACTTAAGTCATAAGACTGAGATCTCCAGTTCTGAGATCCGTTTCAGAGTACAGATGGTGAGCTTTGGAGTTGCAAAGAGTTCTTAGAATTAGTCCAGAGGTTCAGTCCAACGTTCATATCCAGGGTGATCCAGGCCTTCTCTTGACAGCTCAGCATCCTTAGGTGAACCATAGGCAGTCATGGAGCTTTTGAAGTAGACCTATTTCCAAAGAATCACCAGTAATTAGCTATAGGGATTAACATAAGACAATTGCCTGTTTTCCACCATTCACAGGTGATTTGCTATACATTTCAAAGAAAGATGAATACAGTGATATCACTATATTTACAGTTCATTTAAATGTTAGGATCTCCTTTTGATCTCTAAAGTAACAGAATACAGCACACCAGCAATGCCCCTCTGCCATGTGCATTGGTCAAACTGGACAGTCTCTACGCAAAAGAATAAATGGACACAAAACAGACTTCAAGAATTATAACATTCAAAAACCAGTCGGAGAACACTTCAGTCTCCCTGGACACTCAATTTAGGACCTAGAAGTCACAATTATTCAATAAAAAATTTTCAAAAAGAGACTCCAATGAGAAACTGCAGAACTGGAATTAATCTGCAAACTGGACACCATTAAATTAGACCTTAATAAAGACTGGGAGTGGATGAGTCATTACACAAACTAAAAACTATTTCCCCATGCTGATTTTCCCCTACTGTTACTCGCACCTTCTTGTCAACTGTTTGAAATGGGCCATCCTGATTATCGCTACAAAAGTTTGTTTTTTTTCTCCTGCTGATAATAGCCCACCTTAATCGATTACTCTCGTTAGAGTTGGTATGGCAACCACCATTTTTTCATAGTGTGTCTGTTTGTCTATCTACTGTATTTTCCACTGCATGCATCTGATGAAGTGGGCTTTAGCCCATGAAAGGTTATGCTGAAATAAATTTTAGTCTCTAAGGTGCCACAAGTACTCCTCGTTCTTTTTGCTGATACAGACTAACACGGCTACCACTCTGAAACCTGACCGCATAGACAGGAACCCTTTGGTTACATTGTTAACCTCTAACAATATATATGTAAACACACAAAAACATGAACAGTATCTAATAATATGTCCCTAGAGGTTGAATTTGGGTCATTTAGCCTGCAGTATGCTTAATCCTTTTTGGCCATGTGTCACATAGAGGTTACATCATTTTCTAAAATTTTTTATGCATATTTCTAAAGTGAGATACCTATCCACATACATGCTTTACAAATGTGATAAATCATCTGTGCTCTGACACAGTAGTGGCTTGTGGCAAGGGATTATTATGTGTTCTTAATCATATTTTAAAATATGATTATCGTCTCTCTTGTTTTAGTGACATCCACAATATAGGTATGTGCTGCAACCACAATTTGAATCTGATGAATTTATAAGCATTTCATGGTACTCATCCCACATAGAGATGAGCAATATATATTATATTATATTTGCTCATTAATGATGGTCTAGAAATTAAAGAAACCAGGGGGAAAATTTTGAGATAAGATGTCTGAAAGTTACCCCGACCATCTTCCATCCAAGGACTTAATGTGGGCATACAGAAGAACAAAGACTGAGGCCAAGAGTTATTTTTTTTTTTTGCAATATAGATACCTTAAGAAACCTTTAGAGGAACTCTCACCTAGTCCATAATCTGATTGATATGACCTGCTGATAGTTCCTTCAACTGACACTGTTGCAAGTCTGCTACATTTTTTGGGAATATTGTGGTCTAACTTCAGGCTTTTACTGTAGGCCTTTTACTTGCTGGAGCCATCGTCTTTTGGTGGTTGGGCTTGACTTAGTTTCTGATGCGAATTTCACGGTTACTTGAGGTGCCCTGAGACAAGAGGGAAATGTTTGACTTGAGACACAAAAGTGACTCTGAAACAGACTCTGGAATTTGAGCTTCACTGGTGAACAAACAGTGACTAATTATATTTTGTCCACAGTCTGTCTGCTCTTTCTGGATAACTTTTTGAAATTACTATTCATGGTGTAAGTTGTTTGACTTGGGTTCATTTGAAATGACCCAATAAGGGAAGTGACACGGCAGAAGGCACATGGCATTTGTCCAGTTCCCATCCCTAGGTAAGCTGAAGGGTCGGCAAGAGACATTTTCATTGGGTTAGTGGGAACATATTCTATTCTGAGAGGTCACACTGTTACATCCTAATTTTTCCAGGAGAAAGCTGGTGAATGAATCTGTTTATTTATAGTAGAAGTCTTTCTGCAATGGGCTATGTAACTTACCCAGTTACTGGGAACAGTCTTATTTGTTAATTTTTTTTAGGGATCTTATTATTACATACCAGTTTCACAGGCATAGGTTCATTCTTTGTGGTTGTATTACTGAAAGTTTACTTTTCAGTAGTCATCAATATGAGCAAGTGGATGGCAAGGTGTCATTGACCTTGGTGCACAGCATGCAGAGAATCCTGCAGAATAACCAACATATTATGGAGGACACATGGCTTCCACATCACCTCAGCCCTTCTGGGCTCCTGGGTCCACAGTTCAGTTACACCGTTCACTTTGAAATCAATGGTGCTATGCCAATTTCTACCAGCTGACTTTCTGGCCTCCTACTTTCATACCCAAGGTTGAAAAGATCTTGGTCAACTTGGATGTAAGTTAAGGATTATTTGATAACATCGCTGGGTGCATCAAGGGTGGTCTCATCTCGTATACTAGTCATCAGCAGCCCTATGAAGTGGGGAGGAATGTTAATGACCGTACTGAACCTGAGGGGAGCAGTGGGCATACTGAAAAGTAAACAAGTTGGATCTATCTATCTGAACTCAAAGTTGAGGAGTCTTCAGTCTCATGTTTATGAATCGTAGCTGCTTTGACCAATATTTAGGACATGAACTAAAGCCAAATAAAGTCAATGAAAAAGCTATTGGTGATGTCAGTGGGATTTGGATCAGACCCTTATGTGCATAGCTAGAAATTATTTCTTCTTCTAAGTTAGTGGAAACAGTTTGCAATATCTCAATGTCTGTGGAAAATAAGGAGGCAGACTTTTGTAATGCTCTTTGAGGTTCAAGTTTCAATCTGGGCAGGTCACTGGGATTGAAGTTGTGATATCTGATATGTGTTCAAATTTAACAACAATAATAACAAATGAGATGTCAGAGAACAGACTCAAGTGGAATTTAATCAAAGCTTATTACTCAAAGATTAATACCGCACAATACTAAAAGACCATTCATACCAATCTGGAGACTGGAAAAGTGACAGCAGCTTAATTCACTGCTGATTTAACTCCCCAAAATGTTTTCCTTTTATAGGGCTTGAGACAAAGAAATTTTTTTCCATGACTGATCAGAGTTCTATCCTAGATATCTCAGTTCACCTAATTAATAAGCTAAAGACATTTGTGACTAATTCATTATTACCAAAACCATCTGTGACAATAAATGGTTTTTATTGACTTAAACATCTATCAAGCGCTCATTACTTTATCAATTACAGAACATGTGTTATAACAACATCCCTTGTCTATTGCCAGTGGTCCCTCTCTGGACATGAGGACACAATTCTCCATGGGTCAGCAAGGTCAAAAATAACAGATGATATCCATAAAACAAACAAAAAAAACCATTCCTCTCCCATATTATCTGGCAGACAATAGCCTTGTCCTGATTTATGTTCCTATAATTACTCAGTTAGT
Organism: Natator depressus; assembly: GCF_965152275.1. Lineage (NCBI taxonomy): Eukaryota > Metazoa > Chordata > Testudines > Cheloniidae > Natator > Natator depressus. The sequence goes on from NC_134234.1 coordinate 307,825,903, forward strand.
AGGAACTGATGAATTATTTATTATTCCCAGTCAGAAAACTCCTTTAAGATACAGTTAAGGTTGTGAAGACATGCTAATTACTTCCACTGAAAACATTATTTAGAATGGTGTGTGGTTCCCCCACCCCCTCAAAGTACAAGAAAAAACACTCCGAACAAATCAAAACTAAACAGGAAAGGAGTACTTGTGGCACCTTAGAGACTAACAAATTTATTTGAGCATAAGCCTTTCATGAGCTACAGCTCACTTCATTGGATGCATTCAGTGGAAAATACAGTGGGGAGATTTATATACACAGAGAACATGAAACAATGGGTGTTACCATACACACTGTAAGGAGTGATCACTTAAGATGAGCTAATACCAGCAGGAGAGCGGGGGGAGCCCATTGTTCCTCAGACGTGAGATGTGAGCACTGTACACTTTGTATTCTGTCTTATAATTGAAATCAATATATTTGAAAATGTGGAAAACATCCAAAATATTTAAATAAATGGTATTCTAATTCTATTATTGTTTAACAGTGCAATTAATCGCGATTAATTTTTTTAATCACTTGACAGCCCTAATATAAATGGAAGCTTTTTATAGCAATACAAATAATTTGTAGTTTAAGTTCTTAAATTATTATGAACTTGCATTATTATAGTATCTGGAGGATCCAACTGATATTCTAAGCACCATGCAAACACATCAGAAGAGACAGTCCTTGCCTGGTCAAATGTACAGTCTAAGTAGACAAAGAGGGTATGTCTACACTGTAACTGGGAATGAGCCTGCCAGCCTGGGTAGATGGAGTTGACCTAGCAGGGTTTGAGCTAGTGCACTAAAAATAGCAGTGTGGATATTGTGCTCAGGCTCTGAAGTCTGGGACATGGGATGGGCTTGAATGCATGAGCCACAATGTTCACATTGCTCATTTTAGAGTTCTAGCTCAGGTTTCTCTACCTGGGCTGGGAGGCTCACTCACTCACTCACCTTGTAGACATGCCCAGAATGGGAGGGGACACACAGGCACAGCAGAATAATTTGACTCAAGGTCATACAGCTGTTAGCAGCGGAGTCAGAAATAGAACCCAGTTCTTCAGACTCCTGTTAGCTAGGACACTGACATGAATCACACCACTGCTCTCACACTTTGTAAAGTAACCATCAGTATTTTAACTCTTCTCTAGTATTATCCTTAATATGCATGGCCTGTAAGCTTTTTGAAACCACACGCACAAATTAGTAGTAAATCATTAAAAACATATGATACTGAGGAGAAAATTTGGACGAAGCATGGATAGCCCACCTTTATTCCTCTGAGGAACCTGATACTCTGCCTTACTTTATGCACTTTGTTTTTCCATAACAGTCTTTTTGAGAAATGTAATTAAGATTAGTGACTAGATTTTTTCCATTAGAAGAACTACAATGCACATATATTTTTATTGCTTCTTTCTGCATATTTCTTTATTGCTTGGGCTTTTTCAACTTCAGACTTTTTTGTGCTTCTATGTGTTAATATACTGCACTCCCTCTCTTTCCCCATTGTTAACAATTTTAACATCATGCTCCAGCAATGGGCATTATGGAGCTTAGTGACAGAAATAAAATAAATATTACATTTTTGTTTCCCAAGGATGATAAATTCATAACTAAACCAACTCATTCTCGATCTACCCATGAAACGTTACTTTGCGTATGTGTATCTCAAAATCTAGTGACTTCTCACAATAAATACATAGATAAAACAATATGCTGGCTAGGAAGACTTTTAAAGGTTCAGTTGCAGCTGAATAGAGTTTTGATTGACTTAAAACTGTAATATCAGAGAGCTTTCCTCCTACAGCACAAACAAAAACAAAAAAAAACAGAAAGAGAGAATATCAGTTTGCATATGAAGAAAATGTAATACCTTATTATCTTCTCCTTCCCTCTGAATCTGTGGCAATCCTATAAATCAGATTACTGATTTACAATCTGAGTTAGTAGGAGGCCTAAGGAAAATAAATAAAGCAAGAGTCTTAAAGGACATTCTTGCCTCTGTCCTTAATTCGTAAAGAAAGTGCTCCCCATCCAGCCATTAAGAAGGAAACCAAAGAAACATATGAAGCTGTTAACTATCAGATGAAAGTATCAGTGATTCCATAAAATCTGAGCACTTCAAATTGGGCTAAAGAATTGACCAAGTCAAAAGATTTTGCTTGATTCTGACAGACTACATAAAATTAAGGGACTCAGCTTTCCTCAGTGCCTCTACTTCCCTAAAGCACAATTATCGGCTATGCTTCTTCAGTCTGTGTGACAGGATGGCTCTTGTACTATTATGGCATGAGCCATTACCTTTTTAAATTGATTAAATAATATTTGTACTGAACTTTCATATTATTTAATAAAGATACTGGCCTCTGCTTTTATCTCCTTTGTCAAAAAGTAAAACAAATGAGAATTGTGTGTGAATGGGAATTAAAAGCAAGAATTGTCTTGTCAAATCTCCTATGAACAGCTCTTTTAAAAAGTTATCAAGATTGTATGCTGTTTTTCCCCTAGGAGCTTTTATAGTATTCAGACAAGATAGCCATCTTCGCTTCCACGGGCATTTCTATGGGTTGTGAGTGATGAAAAGACATGACTCTTGGGAACTGGATTGGAGCTGAAAAAAAATTCCACATGGATAGTATCATTTTCCTTTTTAAAATGAAGGCTAATTTTAACCTTCACTCTACAATATCTTGAGGGCTGTTGAAGAACTATCTATCTCTACACGAATAGAACGGCTCATTGCATATCCACACTTGAAAGTAAACATGTTGTTGGGACAATTTTTGCTCAGTAAATATGGAGTATTTCTAGTGGTTTCAGTGGAATTACTCTGAATTAATGCCTGTATAGCTGAGTAAAATCTGTTTCACTGGATCAAATTCTACCCTTTGATAGAGACCCATCTCTCTCATTAAAATAAATGGGTCAAATTCTGGTTCCATTCTATATAGCCTCATTAAATCAATGAAGTTGTATTGTATGCAAAAGGTCAAGCTATATCCTATTGAAGTCAGTTGGAAACATCCTAATAACTTCAGTGGGATCTGGATCAGATCTTGCAAGATAGCCTAGTGGGCTCAACTTCTGTATCAAGATTTGAATTTGTCCCTAGGTTGGGGAAAATACCTGTGACCATTCTTATTGTACCTTAAGTTAGATATCTATTGTTTTTTTCTCTCTTATTTTCTCTTTCTACTTGGTCACTAGGTGTGTAGAGAGTCACATTTTCAATGGGATGAGATTGGCATGATCAGGCAATTCTGCATCTTTATGCACCCAGTTATTGTAGTTGCATGTGCAGTTACTGTAATTGTAAGTGCAAATGGATATTTCAGCATTTTAGGCAGTAACTGTAGAATACTGATGCTTTTATAGACGTTTTCGAGTAATATTTTCTAGCAACATCTTTCAAGGATACCTGCATAATTTTCAAGTTTGAATGAAATACATAACAATACAGTCTGAGGTTTGGAGATCCTCTTTAAACTAATACTAGTACAATAATAATACCTCCCCTGATTACAATTATTACTCCTGAGGGAATTCTGTGCCAAAAAATAAATATTCTGTGCACAATATTTTAAAATTCTGCAAAATTCTGTATATATTATTTATCAAAATAACACAACATAATCACACCATTTTCAATTATTTGCTGACAAATATTTTGAAATAAATTACCAAAACAATCCCCCCCTCCCCTGTTCAGAACTTCCTGCAGCGAGGGGAAGTTTTTGCGGCTTGATCTGACCCAGCCCCAGCTGCTCCATTTAGCGAAGGGGAAGGGGGTGGGGGGACTGTCTCCAGCTTCCTTCTCCCCCCCTCTCCCACACCTGGGACTAATGTCATTCGTGGCCAGGGCATCCCCAAACCCCCCCTTCCTCCAGTGATTTACTCTCCCCCGGCTGCCTGAACAGATGCGTCTGAGCTGCCAAGCTGCCGGGGAGGGGTGAGCAAGTACTGGTGAAGCTTCTCTTTGCTTCCCCCACAGAAACCATTTTCTGCAAGGAAGCAAAGGGAATCTGCAGGAAGGGGCATTTTTCTGATGCGCTGCAGTTCGCAGAATTTCCTCAAGAGTAAATTATGCAAGCGACAAAAAGGGGAATGATTAGATCTATTTTTCTCAAATATAAAATTGGAGAACATGCAGTTTTATTTTTCAAACACACATCCAACAAAAGGCATCTCCCCTGGGGTACTGCTAAAAAATTTTCCAGGTTGTTGTTTTTTTTAACCAAGTTTAATAAAGGAAATTTGTTTACACGGCGAAGCTGTTCTCAAGCTGAGTTCTGATCCCATTTAATTGCTTCCTGTGTTATCAGAAGATGGGAAAATTAATGGAAGAGTTGTAAAACCCTGTTGCAGAATGAGAAAAGAAGGGAGAGTGTAGAGCCAGGCAAACATTACGGACGAATAGCTTATCTGCCGAAAAATTAAGTTTCAGGTCATCCAAAGCTATTTGTGTATTTGATGTGAATTTGCCAAATAGTTTTGGACCAAAAAAATATTCTGACTATGGGCTTAGGCACTATTCACAAAACCAATGGAGGAAGAAGTGGCAATGCTACCCTTATACCCAACAGCCCTGGTGGTTAGGGATTTTGCCTGGATGGGCAGGGTTCAAGGCCTTGCTCCAGAGCAAGGATTCATACATGAGTCTCCTAAATTGCAGGTGAGTGTCCTAATCACTGGGTTATTGGGCATATGGGGACCACCTCCTTCTCTGGAGGTTTTGTAAATCTAGTCCTTCATTTCCTTTGCTTTTCAATAAGGCCTCTTTTACCAAGACGTATTTCAATATAATGAATAATCCATTATTAATGATTAATATATGATTTTTCTTTTTCAATTCAGAGTTACTTTGCCTTGAGCACAATTCAATATCACAATTATTGTTAATGGTAAAAATCAGGTTTTCCAAAATGTATCTTAGGTAGCTTAGAGCAGTAGTTTTCAACCTTTTTTCATCTGTGGACCTCTGAAAAATTTCAAATAGAGGTGTGGACCCCTTTGGAAATCTTAGACATAGTCTGTGAACCCCCAGCAATCCACGGACCATAGATTGAAAACCACTGGTTTAGAGCTTCGGATGTTTTACAGTATTAAGGCTTTCATATATAACCTTCTGCATGCAGGTCTCTTGCCTTTTGAGACTACTGAAACTAGGTTAACTTAATTCATTTTTTTGGTTGATAATGTTATCTTTAAAGAAGTTTACCTTTATTTTCCCCAAAGCCCAAGGGATACAGTTATCTTTTTGTCATTTTACAAGCATGAGAAATATGGTTGGTCTAGTCGATCGGGTTTGATCATACACTTTATTTTGTTATTGCTAGTCTGTTTTAAAATCTTTTACAGTAACGTTTTACAGTAAAACTTTTAAATTTCAGAATGGATTTCTAAATCAAAGGGTGAACGTTGAGTACCTTAGGTCACATATTACGAACATTCTCATAGGGTGGGCCACATCTTAGCAGAGAGGTTGTCTACCTCCCATCCACTCATGCCTGTGTAAGCGGGGGAATAGTCCCGCTATTGTGGGGAACTTTCCTGGCTTCTGTACTACCCTGGTGAAGTGGGCTAGTGAAAGGATCTGAGTCCTCGCTCCCACTTCCTTTACCCAGTGGCCTCCCTGCCCTTGAGGACTCCCCTTCCACTCTCCTGTCTGGCAGAGTCCTCGGAGCCCCAACAAGGCTGGGCCCAGGATTCCTGGGGGGCTTGACCCCCAACTGTGGTCACCTAGGACAGGGGCTAGGGTGTCCCCACTCCGGGGTACTCTCTCTGCAATGGGCACTTCTCTGACCCACTGACCATTACATACAAGTTAAAGCAAATGCAAGTTATTTAATCAACAATTAATTTGAAAAAGAATAAGGAATAATGGGAAAGGTTAAAGGAAACACATCACCCCACTCTGTGGCAGGGAACATCACAAACAGTGTCTCTGGAATGTCAGGGCAGTTCACAGTCTGTTCCTTGTTAAGTCCCAGGCTTTCTTCTTAGGCCCTGGCTGTGCTGCAGGGATGCTGCAGGCTGGACACTCGCTCTGGCGGTGGCCACACGCTCTCAGGCTCTAAGTGGTAGGACCCTTCTTCCCAGTATCGCCCCTGCCCTGTCGGGGATATGATGCAAGCCTGGCCTGCAGAGCCTCTTGGCTGAGGCGTCTCCCTGTGCTGGGCCCGCTGCCCAGGGTCCCCTTCGCTCTCCCCAGCTGCTCACCGCACCCGGCTCCGGACTGCTCCAGCCCCAGCTGCACCACTCTGTCTCAGCACTGCTGCTGCTCTGCCTCCAGCTCCCTGGGCTGCTTCTCTGGCCCCTCTGCCTCTGGTTGCTGCAGCTCTGCTCCCAGGACAGGTCTGCTCTGCAGGCTGCTTCTGTGACTCTGCTCCCAGCACTGACCTGCTTCCTGGGCTGCTTTTCTGGCCCCTCTGGCTCTGGTTGCTGCAGCTCTGCTCCCAGGGCAAGTCTGTTCTGTCTGGGCTGTGCCTGGCTTTCGGGCTGCAGCTCTGCTACCAGGACAGTTCTGCTCTCTCTGGGCTGCTTTTCTGGTCCCTCTACATCTGGGACAGCTCTGCTCCCCGGCTTAGCTTGGGCCCCTGCTTTCTCCTTAGCTCGGTCCCACTCTGTCTGACCCAGGCAAATCCAGCTCACACGGAGGACGGGTCCTCCCTGGCCTCCTGACTCCCTGATTAGCGTGCTCGCCCTGTCATTCAGGCTGACCTGGAGCATTGGCCTCTCCCCATTGTTCTTGGGGGCTGTCAGTCTCAGGGTCTGATTCCCCATCGACCCTTCCCCCTTTTAGTACTGGGAGCTAGCAACTAAAACACCCCCACTGAATGTTAGTAAGGGGGCAACAGTCCCCTTACACCTGTATAGTGCCACACCACTTTGACAACTATATGGAATTTTCAAAAAAGTGCTTTGCAGTAGCCTAATTCTACTTACATTGAACACTTCTGATAATCCCATTTGCCTACAGCAATTCCGTACAGAAAGCAGTAATATTTGGAAAGGATTAATGTGATAAATTCTGCAAGTAACAACTCCAGCACACACACGGAGGACTAAACCTTCCTACCACTGCCATCCCCATCAGATCAAAGAAATATCAAAACAAAAAAGAACAGCATCACCTGCTGGTGGAAGTACTCTCTACACTGACCATTATGTTATTAGGGCAGAGGGGAAGAAGGATTGTTTGTTTGTAATAGTTTAAGTGCTCTATTAAAATTTGAATACTTAAGTCAACATACAAGTAGTAACCAGCACAATGCTCCCTGTCCCCCAAACTCTCTGAAGACTGCTAAATTTTTGCAGCCAAGAATGTCAGTCTACTAAAAATCAGATATGCCTCATCCCATTGTTAGTAATCCAGAGTGCCTCACTCTTTCACAGAGAAAGAATAGCTTTCAGTTACAGAACAGTTAACAGTGAAATTTTCCAAGGCCTGAATGGCTCATGGGATTTGGTGTTGTGAAATATTGCCAACAAATAAGAGAATGAGAGGTCTTAAAAGGATTGGTTGTTAAAATAAACAAGATTATTATCAGCTACCTAATCCAAGCTGCCTGTATGTGAGGGCAAGGCTGGAGGAGATAACTAAATAATATGTCAACCTTGCTACAAGCGTTCCAGATACTTGGGGGAATTTGACAAGTGTATCTGATAAAAGTTGCTGTATGTGAAGATCGTAGAGCTGAACATCTTTATATCTGGGTAAGAAGCACTGGTATTAATATTAAAATGAAAAACGTGCTTCCTCAGCAATGTCTGTTTGCTAGTTCTGCAGCCATGAGTGGCACTGTAAATTGTTTTTGGTATTCCTAATAACTGGAACTCAAGAATGAGGATGAACTACATCAGGAAACCTGAAATTTCCTAGAGGAAATTATATCGTTTAACCTTGGTTAGCTAATAAAAATATATAAACACATAACATTTAATAGGCTTTATCATTTAAAGCCTAAACGACTCCCAGTGTTGAAAGAAACACTCCTCTTTAATCAAGATTATCAAAATGGGGAAGATCTAAACACCTTCCAACCTCCAGGGAAAAGAATTTAGCAAACATTTTTCTACCACTAAGATTGCAATTGATAACCTTTTTGACAATCCATTCTAGTTTCTTTTCGGCCAAGAAACTAGAGCAATCCCACAGCTGTTTTATTAGTTCTAAAAAACACAGGTTTCTTCTTAGCTTGTAAGCTCCCTCTTTTAAGATAAGGGACTCTTTGATATATCATTTCAGTCACAGTTCTAAAATAAGAGACAAAGGAAAATAAAAGAAAGGGAGATAGAAAATGCAGATACAGGGAACTAAACACACACTTAGCTATATCTCATTGGACTCCCAGGAGTTTGACCTTTAGAACATTAGTTTTTCTTCTTTCAGTACAAAATGCCCAGAGAGAAAGCTTTGAAAAGCACCCCACTCTCCCCTCCCCACACCCACACGCTTGGGGAGGAAACAAGTATTTATAGGCAAGTATGAGGCCAGTGCTGTCTCTACTAAACATGATTCATATTGCTACCTAGTAAGGCTCCTTCACTACCTCAATGTACCCATCAGACTGTAAGGTGCCTGAGGATATGTATCATATGCCCATGAAAAAATAAAGTGAAAAGTCATGGGCAGGTTAACAAATGCAATTGTAAATTCTTCATCCTTTCCCTTGGCTTGCACCAAGGTATTCCTGAAAAAGAAGGCTGGGTGATTCACACCACTTCCCTGAGGCTGCAACAATATCTTTCTATATTTTGAAAGACTTCACAGGCGTAACAGACTTTGACAGACTACGGACCTAAGGTGGCTGTACAACTGCTGCTGTTTCCAGTAATCTACATTTCTTTAATAATGAAAGTTCTTTGAGTCTTAGTCAAAGTTCATTGAAATCATTGGAAGGCTCACTTCAGGCTTTGGAGCAAATCCTTGGTGGTAATCTAATTTATTCGTGAGGGCTAGTTTGATTTTAATTTAAAGAAAAACATGGGCCCTCTACTTTCTGTCAGTAATCTAGAGCAAGGGGTCTCAACCTTTTCCTTTCTGAGGCCAACCCAACATGCTATAAAATCTCCACATCCCACCTGTGCCACAATAACTGGTTTTCTGTATATAAAAGCCAGGGCTGGTATTGGGGGATAGCAAGCAGTTGGCACAGGGGGGCCCTGCAAAGCTACATTGCTCAGGCTTTGACTTCAGCTCCGGGTGGTGGGGCTCAGGGCCTGGGCTTCAACCCCATGCAGAGGTGCTTCAGCTTTCTGCCCTGGGCCCCACGGAGTCTAATGCTGGCCCTGTTTGGCAGACTCCCTGAAAGCTGGGCACGGCCCCCTAGGGGGCCCCAGACCCCTGGTTGAGAACCACTGATCTAGAGGCTTATGATTCCAGTCAATGTGAAATTGCATTATGAACTGCAAATCTTTCATATTATCTTTGCTGATATCTAGGGCATGTTTTTCCTCTTGTTTCTGAGGATTGTCTAATGTACAAGGCCTCATGGTTGGCAGGTAAAATAGGCTAAGTCAGGCCCTGGCGCAGGCCCCGCCCAGGCTCCACCCTCTCTCCCAAGTTCAGGTCTGGGTGCAGGCCAGCAGGAGGCTGGTGCCAGCAGGTGCCCGGGCACTGGGGATGGCGCTGAGGCTGGCAGGTGGCCCGGTGCTGGGGGCGGCTGGCAGCCCGGCACTGGGGCTGTTGGGCAACCTGGCTCTGGGCGCTGCAGGCGGCCCGGCGCTGGGGCTGGCACTGGGGCCAGTGGGCAACCCGTCACTGGAGCCAGCAGGAAACCAAGTGCTGGGGTCAGCCAGCAGCCTGGGGGGGTTGGCCAGGGCTCCTCTGGCTGCAGGGGGAGGGGGGACATCTCGGGGCTCCAGCCTGTGGGGGCGGGTGGAAGGAGCAGGGTATTGGGTGGAAGGGGGGGCTCACACACTTCCCATGCAAGGCCCCAGTTCAACCAAATATTTAAGCACATGCTTAAGTCCCATTGATTTAAGTGCTGTGCAGAACAGGGATGGACAAAACTACATGCCTAAAGTCAAATATAACTTCTTTCAAGATTCAAGGCCAAAATAGTCAATCCTTTGTAGAATCCTTCCCCAAATGAATAAATTTCTCCCCCGTCCCTCTATAAAGGTGTTATTGTGTTACACTCTTATAAAATGAAACATCTAATTGTTTTTCATATCTATGATTGATGGTCCTTAAAATATTATTAAAGCATTTTTACAGATCATTCATTTGGCTACATATTGTTCCATTATCAGTCATGCAAGTCTTTTGCTGTGTTTCCTGAACTTGCTTTGACATTGTTTTCACCCTGATTTCTTTGCCACAATTCCCTTTTTTAATGGTACCTATTATATTTATATATCTTGGCAGAATCTGCTAGGACAGCCTACAGTACAGTGCAAAGAGGGATTTACTTGATTACAAATACATATTTTATTATTTGGAATTTTGTTTCAGAATTCAAAAACTAGTATTTAGACAAAAACTGTGTGTTATTTATAGGGACCTAAAAGGATATCTACACAGCACACATCAGCAAGCCTGCCAGCCTGTGTTGATTGACTTAGGCTAGTGGGGCTCAGGCTCATGCTATAAAAAATACTTTTGTAGATAGTGCTTTTAAGTTGCAGCTTGGGCCCTGTAGCGCACCCTCCCCTTCATAGGCTTCAGCCACAACTCCAAAGTACTGTCTATACAGCTATTTCTAGAGTGCTAGGTCAAGCCAGAGCCCAGCGACCTGGGCTTGGAGGCTTCTGCGAGTTGTTTAGACGTACCCAAAGATTTAAGAGAGATTTCTAATGGCATTAGAAATTACAGATTAAATTTAAAGGACTTTTATTTTTGCACAATTTTACCTCCCTTGGCTACTCACTAATCTCTCCATGAACTTTTCTCTGTTCTATTATGTTTCAGGTCATGGCAGCTGAAAGCAAGCTAAGACTTGCAATTGAAAAATACTCAAAATGCATAATCGCTTCACCTTAGAACAAATAGTGTATGTTATAAACACAAATTCACATCACACCCACATACGTACAGCTTTCAATATTTAAATGCTTATGACCTTTCAACGAATAGCATCCTTAGCAAAGTTATGAACAACTGAAAATAGGGTTGTCATGGTTCAGAATGATCTGAACTTTTGACTCCCTCAGTCAGTCAGTACCCCTCCCAAGTGGTACACCACAGGTTCTAGACCTGGGTTCACAGAGTATCAGGGTTGGAAGGGACCTCAGGAGATCATCTAGTCCAAAAGCAGGACCAATCCCCACTTTTTGCCCCAGATCAACTTAACAGCCCCCTCAAGAATTGAACTCACAACCCTGGGTTTAGCAGGCCAATGCTCAAACCACTGAGCTATCCCACCCCTGCTGAGTAGGTTCAGATCCCTACTCCCCCTTCAAGTGCATTTTTCTTCAGGGCACTATGTCAGGATGATCCTTGGTGAAAGTTTTTCACTAGCTGGTGGATGTGGGCTCCCAGGGTCATTTCTCAGGACTGTAACCTTCTCAATCTGAGGTATTGCAGGCAGCCTCATTGCAGACAGCAGCAGAGGATCTTATGCACTATATATTCTTCATGCCCCTGAATCCTGACTGGTGGAGATGGTTATTGATACCAATTCAAAAAGGTGAGGGTGGCCTCTTCTTCTACCCAAAATAATCCCTTTCTGGCTTGGTGTTTGCATCTTTCAAATAACTGTAGACAGTTTTAATTTCTCTTTTTAGGCCACACTCCAGCAAAACCCTTAAGCATGTGTGTAACTTTAAACACATGGATGACTTCACGAGGACTACTTTTGTGCTTAAATTATGCATATGTCTAAATGCTTTGCTTTGCTTTCGTATTTAGCTCTTTCATTTTTTCTTCATCCAGCCGCTGGGGAATAGGGATTTATTCTTGTTACTGTTCTTTGAATTCCCTACAGTTTTTCAAAATCCTTCTGACTCTGAGGTGCTAAGAACTGAATGAAATATTTTAGTTTCAATCTCACTGGCTCATTATAGAAAGGGATTGTCACCTGCCTCCCTGTGGAAGGAAAAGGCCCGGGTAGAGACTGCTGAATCGTGGAAGTCAATGAATGGCTACGCAGGTGGTGTCGGAGAGAAGGCTTTGGATTCTTTGACCATGGGATGGTGTTCCAAGAAGAAGAATTGGTAGGAAGAGCCATACTCTACCTAATGAAGAGAGGGAAGAGCATCTTCGCAAGCAGGCTGGCTAACCTAGGTAGGAGGGCTTTAAACTAGGTTCACCGGGGGAAGGAGACTAAAGCTCTGAGGTAAGTGGGGAAGTGGATACCAGGAGGAAGCATGAGCAGGAGAGCGCAAGAGGGGAGGACTCCTGCCTCATACTGAGAAAGCAGGACGATCAGCGAGTTATCTTAAGTGCCTATACACAAATGCAAGAAGCCTGGGAAACAAGCACAGAGAACTGAAAGTCCCGATACAGTCAAGGAATTATGATGTGATTGGAATAACAGAGACTTGGTGGGATAACTCACATGACTGGGGTACTGTCATGGATGGATATAATCAGTTCAGGAAGGACAGGCAAGGCAGAAAAGGTGTTGCGGAGTTGTATTGTATGTAAGAGAGCAGTATGACTGCTCAGAGCTCCAGTATGAAAATGCAGAAAAACCTGAGAGTCTCTGGATTAAATTTAGAAGTGTGAGCAACAAGGGTGATTTGTGGTGGGAGTCTGCTATAGACCAACGGGTAAGGTGGATGAGGTTTTCTTCAGGCAATTAACAGAAGTTACTAGATCACAGGCTCTGGTTCTCATGGGGGACTTCAGTCACCCCGATATCTTCTGGGAGAGCAATACAGTGGTGCACAGACAATCCAGGAAGATTTTGGAAAGTGTAGGGGACAATTTCCTGGTGCAAGTTCTGAAGGAACCAACTAGGGGAAGAGCTCTTCTTGACCTGCTGCTCACAAACAGGGAAGAATTAGTAGGGGAAGCAAAAGTGGATGGGAACCTGGGAGGCAGTGACCATGAGATGGTCGAGTTCAGGATCCTGACACAAGAAAGTAGAGCAGTAAAATACAGACCCTGGACTTCAGAAAAGCAGATTTTGACTCCCTCAGGGAACTGATGGGCAGGATCCCCTGGGAGGATAACATGATGGGGAAAGGAATCCAGGAGAGCTGGCTGTATTTTAAAGAATCCTTATTGAGGTTGCAGGAACAAACCATCCCAATGTGTAGAAAGAATATTAAATATGGCAGGCGACCAGCTTGGCTTAACAGTGAAATCCTTGCTGATCTTAACCACAAAAAACAAGCTTACAAGAAGTGGAGGATTGGACAAATGACCAGGGAGTAGTATAAAAATATTGGTCGGGGATGCAGGAGTTAAATCAGGAAGGCCAAATCACACCTAGAGTTGCAGTTAGCAAGGGATGTTAAGAGTAACAAGAAGGGTTTCTACAGGTATGTTAGCAACAAGAAGAAAGTCAAGGAAAGTGTGGGCCCCTTACTAAATGTGGGAGGCAACCTAGGGACAGAGGAAGTGGAAAAAGCTAATGTACTCAATGCTTTTTTTGCCTCTGTCTTCACGAACAAAGTCAGCTCCCAGACTGCTGCACTGGGCAGCACAGCCTGGGGAGGAGGTGACCAACCCTCTGTGGAGAAAGAAGCGGTTCGGGACTATTTAGAAAAGCTGGAGGAGCACAAGTCCATGGGGCCAGATGCGCTGCATCCAAGAGTGCTAAAGGAGTTGGCGGATGTGATTGCAGAGCCATTGGCCATTATCTTTGAAAACTCATGGCGATCAGGGGAGGTCCCGGATGACTGGAAAAAGGCTAATGTAGTACCCATCTTTTAAAAAAAGGGAAGGAGGAGGATCCTGGGAACTACAGGCCAGTCAGCCTCACCTCAGTCCCTGGAAAAATCATGGAGCAGGTCCTCAAGGAATCAATTCTGAAGCACTTAGAGGAGAGGAAAGTGATCAGGAACAGTCAGCATGGATTCACCAAGGGCAAGTCATGCCTGACCAACCTAATTGCCTTCTATGATGAGATAACTGGCTCTGTGGATGAGGGGAAAGCAGTGGACGTGTTATTCCTGGACTTCAGCAAAACTTTTGACACGGTCTCCCACAGTATTCTTGCCAGCAAGTTAAAGAAGTCTGGGCTGGATGAATGGACTATGAGGTGGATAGAAAGCTGGCTAGATCATTGGGCTTACCGAGTAGTGATCGCTCCATGTCTAGTTGGTGGCCGGTATCAAGCGGAGTGCCCCAAGTGTCGGTCCTGGGTCCGGTTTTGTTCAATATCTTCATTAATGTTCTGGAGGATGGCGTGGCTTGCACCCTCAGAAAGGTTTCTGGTGAAACTAAACTGGGAGGAGTGGTAGATACGCTGGAGGGTAGGGATAAGATACAGAGGGTCCTAGACAAACTGGAGGATTGGGCCAAAAGAAATCTGATGAGGTTCAACAAGGACAAGTCCTGCACTTAGGACAGAAGAATCCCACGCACTGTTACAGACTAGGGACTGAATGGCTAGGCAGCAGTTCTGCAGAAAAGGACCTAGGGGTTACAGTGGATGAGAAGCTGGATATGAGTCAACAGTGTGCCCTTGTTTCCAAGAAGGCTAACAGCATTTTGGGCTGTATAAGTAGGATCATTGCAGGCAGATCGAGGGACTTGATCATTCCCCTCTATTTGGCATTGGTGAGGCCTCATCTGGAGTACTGTGTCCAGTTTTGGGCCCCACGCTACAAGAAGGATGTGGAAAAATTGGAAAGAGTCCAGTGGAGGGCAACAAAAGGGATTAGGGGGCTGGAGCACATGAGTTATGAGGAGAGGCTGAGGGAACTGGGATTATTTAGTCTGCAGAAAAGAAGAATGAGGGGGGATTTGATAGCTGCTTTTGACTACTTGAAAGGGGATTCCAAAGAGGATGGATCTAGACTGTTCTCAGTAGTAGCAGAGGACAGAACAAGGAATAATGGTCTCAAGGTTCAGTGGGTGGGTGGGGGGTCTATGTTGGATATTAGGAAAAACTTTTTCACTAGGAGGGTGGTGAAGCACTGGAATGGGTTATCTAGGGTGGTGGTGGAATCTCCTTCCTTAGAGGTTTTTAAGGTCAGGCTTGACAAAGCCCTGGCTGGGATGATTTAGTTGGGGATTGGTCCTGCTTTGTGCAGTGGGTTGGACTAGATGACTTCCTGAGGTCCCTTCCAACCCCGATATTCTGTGATTCTATGACAATGGTAAAGAATCATAGAAGGCCATTTTCTTTAAACATTGAACAAGGAACCTTTTTTATCTGCGTATGCAGCCACAAATTACATTGGCTTCTTTTTTCATTATATTGGATTACATGATTATTTCCATTTTGCTGTCCACTATCAACCTAATGTCTTTTTATGCTCTACTGGTTTTCAGGTACAGTATTTCCTCCCCACTGAAAATTTGCAGTGCAGTTTATTTTCTCTCAGAGACATTAGCTGGCATTTTTAAAGGCTGAGTGAATGTCAGCTGGTTCCTTCCAGCTCTTATTTAAATTATGTCTGTAAGACCTTTTGCAGGGAGGAAGACTGGCCTAGTGGTTGGGGCACCAGCTTAAACCAGGGGCTACCCACGTTTAATTCCCTGCTGTGCCACAGATTTCTTATGTAATGGTGGGCAAGTCACCTAACCTCTTTGTGTCTTATTTTCCCATCTACAAAACAGGGGTCCCCGAGATGAGATGCACACTACTGGCATAAACACCATCATTGATACATCATTAAAATGAGGCCCCTATGACTGGGTCAGTCATGGGATGGCTAGACACAGGCCCCTTTTTATAGTTTCTCTGTCCTCATTGATATTGGCAATACTTCTGAACTTTGTATCATCTGATCATTTACCCCATTCCTGTTTAATTTGTATCCAAATAATTAATTACAACATTAAATAAAAGCATACCTGCCATTGGGCCGCTGGAGGACCATGTAAAAGGGGCCAACTGAAAAAATTCCTCCACTGAATAGTACTTAGAGGGAAAACCTCTGGGACTTAACAGCAAAGAGGACATGCAAAGAGTGGCTCAGGATAGGAATGGCTAAGCCTTGTTCATGTCCTAAGCGACATCTGATGATGCAGGAAGGATTCAGATTCAGACACCTAACAGAAGGCCTGACCCAAAGCACACTGAACTCAATGAGAATCTTAATCCTTCACAGGCTCCTATGATATCCTACTGAACATCTTTCAGCTTAGTATGTTGCTAGTCATTTATTTATTTATCATCATACTTCATATAGTCATTCAGAGAATCATCATAGGTGTGGGCCTCGGAATCATTAGACAGATATCTCAGTTTTAACTCTAACACCAAGTTGCTTTATATCATTAAACATGTCTTTTAACCTGTGTCTCAGGTGTTTCATCTGAAAAATGGAAAGGAATAAAAGCACTATAAAGATGTAAAATTTTATTATTAGCCCCCTCTAGACCCTGTCCACCCTACGTGCCTCAGGTGTGATTTTATAACCAGTCAGAGGTACTGTTAACTGCTTGCAAGTGCATGTCCTCACAGCAACTCTTCTGCAGTTCCAGTCATATTTGTGGCTCTGCACCTACCACACTGTCTAACCACACTTGCCTCAATACATACTGGGAAAAGCTAAACAGTTATCCTACAGTGCCTCAACTGGTATAGTGTGCTTGGAAGACATGGACACAGGACAATGACAGTAGCAACATGCAGGTCAATGCACTCTGGGATGGCCTATCCCACAGAGGGCTGGGAGGAAGGAGATTCCAAATCAGTTGCATAGAGAGAGGTGATTCATTTAGCTAGCAGTTAAGTGGTATATAACCAGGAGCTAACATACGTATTGGGCATGCCTGAAATATTTGTTTTGCAAAACAGCAGTAGTTTTGCATCAAGAGGGATTTGCTCACTGAAACTGTGACATTCTTGCAAAAGCCTGCATGAGTACCCAGCAAACCTACCTGAAATTAACTTTTCCCGTTCATCTTCCCTCTGTATCTTCTATATAGATCAGACCTCACACTGTAACATTTCAGATAAGCCTTCCCATCAAGCTTCATTTGTGATCACTAGTTCAGGCCACCTGTCATTTAGTATCATCTGCTGCTAGTGATGAAATCCGTATCCGAGCACTTCTATACTTTATGCATTGGAGGTCAGGATCTGAATTTTACAGCTTGAAGCAGTCACTACTGGTAGCTCATCTAGCTTATTTATTGCCCAAACTCCTTGCATTTGTGTATAGACAGTTAACTACATGAATACTTCCTTAAAAAAAATCTTATTATCCACCTTAGTCCCTCAGTGCTGTCTCCTTACTATATATCATCCATGTATCCTTGTAGACATCTGTGTCTGTGAAAGCCAAGGACACATCCAAATTAACTTAACATGGATATATAATATTATGAAATTTTAACAGTGTTTCAACCTCAATTCTGAAGTGTCTTTTTTCCCAGCCCTATAAGAGAATTGGAAGATAGCTTTATGATTTAATATTATTATTATATCAGAAATCCTTGTGTTTATGTGACATGACTTTTCTTAAATGGATCTATCTGAAAAGTACTTTTCAACAATAGATTGATCCCAATGGCATTTTCAACTTTGGGTTTAGCTGCTTCAGGTTAAAAATTAAAACATTTTATTGTGTATCTACCAAATGGAGTTCAGTGCTTCAGGCATTTTAGCTTGTCTGAAAGTGGGATCTGTTTTGTAAATGCCGTTTATAATGGAGTGCCAGGCAGTATGCAAGAATGTTAACACAAGGGAAAATAGAACATCTGCAGAATAATAAAAACATGTAGTTCAGAATAAGATTGCCGTGTTTCTGCAAAAGTCCCTGCCCCAAAACTGGAAGCTGCTGTGTCAAACATGACCTTGTTCTGTATATTTTTGTGTTTCTTTTTAGCACCATCACTATTTTCTGTGCTGTTTTTGAGATGGTTAATCTGCTCATAAAATCATAATGTAATATTATCATTTTTGGTTTTTCCATCTTTAATTTCTTTACTTGGCTGGACCAATTCTCCTCCTGTCCTCTGCAGCCAACTATAATTTCCACTGACTGCACTAATGAGGACAGCGCTGAATAAATGTAGGCTTCCCTCCTGCTAAACACAGCCAACAAGCTGCCTGTCAAGACCTAACTATTTTTCTTCTTTGAGTAAATAAGAATGTTCTGATCCGAGCTTCATCTTCCCACCAGGAACAAAGATACAAGAGGAATAGTTATCTTCAGAATTGCTAATTGGACAGTAGGGTCAGGACATGGAGTCGTGTCATCAATAGCAGGAATATCAGTAGCAGTCTATCAGAGAAGCATGTTTGTGCGGTTAGTCTCTGCCCTAGCTTTATCCTGTTTGAAGGCCAGCTGCTCTGTGTAAGAAGGTACGGTGGTGAATAGCCTTTAGCTGTTAAGAACTCAATCCTCCAAAACAAGGAGAGGAAGTAAGAGAATCTAAAAGCAGCAGAACTGATGGGATTCTGCAGGACAGTGATTCTACGAGACAGGAGCTCACACAAAGCATATACAACCCTATGCACCACACGTTATACAACAGCGCTCCTGGCCCTACTGCACAGCAGAGATGCCGGGGTAAGGGGCAGGCTGGAAGCATAGCTGATGGCAATGTAATTGTACAGATGTACCAGTTGGCTTAATGCCCTGGTGGAAAAGGACACCGCAGATACATAAGTGTCCATGGAGTGGCGCTGCTGCCACTCTGCGATCTGATAGAGGAGAATTCTCTCTCTCTGCCCCTTGCAGACATCCCCTGAGCATACACCATTAACTTAGGTTCTGCATTGGGAAGAGAATCTGGAACACCCAAGGTGAGGTCTGCCATGGACAACTCCAGTCCTCTGACACAGTGGAAGGAAGAGCATGGGAATCAGAGCTTTCTCAGAGGCCAGTCCAAGACATACGGATATAGTTCCCACAGTATCTGAGATCCACCATGAACCTCCATACTTTCTGTTAAAAGTGCACAGCATACTTCTTTGAGCTGATAATAAAACACATAGCACAGTGTCAATAAACAAAGATATATTTAAAAGCACACATGCAATTTCCCTCTTATAGAGATGACTGGAGAAAAGAACCACACATGCCAGATGCAAGTCATGTTTCTTAATGCGCCAGTGGACTGCACTCAAACATCACAGTCACGGTGCAGTGCTCGAACCTGACAAGAACAGAATTAGGAATATCCTAAAATTGTTAATAATAAAGTTCAAAAATGGAATGTTTAATCCTGTGGTGTATACTACCTGGAGGTCCACATCAGTAACGATAAAGTCATAACAGATATTGGGTCAAATACATCAAAAGGATTTCTTCATTTTTAAAAACATCAGTAAGTAAATGACATTCTTATACAGTATTTCCCAGCCTTTGTATTTTACTGAGAAGTTCAACAGAGTAGCTATTACTGGCTATGAATATATGTAATTGTCACAAGGTGGCTGGGGCCTGTAAATGAAGCAGGTCCAGCTCCCCTGTGCTAGAGTAGGTGCTGCCATTTGGACAGTTCAGAGAGCAGGGCAGCATTGGGGGCTATAAAGGATTAGGGAAAGACCTAGGGACAGGAAGAGACCTGGTGAGGGATAGTTCCAGTGAGTCAGGGGCGGGTAAGAGCTGCCAGAGACTGTATGTTTGGGACATGGGAGAAAACTGAAGGCAGATGAAGAGCAAAAAGGGTTTGCTGGCTGTTGACTCCAAGCCAGTGGCTAGAGCTGGAGAGGCTGAATGCAGGAGAATAGCGGAGGAGCTTACCCACTGATGCTTCCAGGACTGGAGAGCTGGACCCAGGCAGAGTAAGGGATGTTCTTCTGGTAAAGATGATCTCCCAACAGAGAGGCTGTGCGGAGCGGTCCCCACTGGGAAAAGTATGGTTACACTGCAGCTGGAAGGGCTGGGGTGGTTGTCCTGGTACAAGGACAGGTGAGGACTTGCCAGAGAGTCCAGCCATCATTGAAGGTGCCCTTGTGTGATATGTGGGGCGTTGTAGGACAAGACATAGGCTGATCTTGATGACTGTTTGCACTGGGGTGAATAATGAACTGTGTATGTTGGGCATAATGTTCTGGACCATTTGCACAATGCTCTATAATAAACCAGCCCCAAAGAGCATATTATTGTGTCAAGAGAACCTGATGTGATCGGAGACTCTGAAAGGAGAAACTAAGGCATACCACAGCCTGCCACAAGACACTGTGCCAGAACAGGGTGCCTTATGACAGTAGTATATATTATCCATTTGAACTGAGAAAGCATAGTGAAGAAT
The DNA here is from genome assembly GCF_965152275.1 of Natator depressus. Classification (NCBI taxonomy): domain Eukaryota; kingdom Metazoa; phylum Chordata; order Testudines; family Cheloniidae; genus Natator; species Natator depressus. The sequence goes on from NC_134234.1 coordinate 307,846,208, forward strand.
CATTTGTCAATATTCTTGCAAATACAACCAGCTAATTTTCTTCCCTATTACTCATGACCCCCTTTTTATGTCTACATTTGTGTGAGATTTTATTCCTAAGGATGTTCCTGGAAGGTAACTGTTTTTCTGTTACCATCAGGAATGAATACAAGTGGGGCAGAAATCATACTGATGCTATTCACATGGCTGTTTGGTAAAACTCTTTATTATTCACACAATAGATCGCTCAGTGAAGAATTGCTGTACAGATATTCATAGAACTTGTGAACCGAAAAAGGGAAACCTTTTATTTTTATAAAGTGTATGTCATTTAACTAGTGACTTAGGTGACCAATCCTGTGGCTATGTTTTGAATAGCAACCACTAAAAAGCAAAGGCTCATAGCAATGGGCTTATCAACAGGACATACATTAACATTTGTTCATAGAAACTATTTGTCTAATAATTGCATATGACAAACCTATGTAAATATCACAGACTGTTTGTGGATTATTCCAAGCAAAATACAGTACTACATTCAATGGCTAAATTATTTGCCACAAGTAAGGTAACCATCTCTTTGTATGGGTGTATGTACATATATTAATGTATATGCACTTACATGCCTGCAACCCATATATTTATTAGGAAAACCTAAAAAAATCCCCTAAGATTGTTAGAATCTCCAAGACATAGTGAACTTCCCTCTCTGCTGAGTCTTCACTATCAAGTCTTTATGGATATTCTCTGTCAAACTATAATTCCTGTGCATGGTGGTCCGATTCTATGATGAGGGGTGCCCAACAAATATCTAAAGAAACTATATTTAGATAGATCAAACCTCTACCTTGATAATTTTGTTGGGGCCACTCCTTCCAGGGGTGGCAGGAGCAGCCTTTTGGAGGAGACGGTAGAGACCATCTCGCAGCAGGATCAGTCTTTGAGAGGACAGCACACCCCTTTTCTTGCCAGGAGTTGTTTTTAGAAAGAGGCAATGAGAAAGTATTTTCTAGGCCCTTGATATGCACCAGCAGGGAGCACTGACAGGGTCCTTAACCTCTTTGACAGGTCCTCACTGCTAGTTTATTTAACTAGTATTAAATATGACTGTAAGGAATGAAAGTAAAGCAATGTAGTGGTATGAGATTTCCTTTTTCTTAATTTAAATTAGTAGGGATTGCTAATTATGATGGACAAAATGACTGCTAAAATAACAACCAGTTGAAACAGACACTCAGAATTTAAAATGGACCTGAAGTAACATATTATACTGTTAGAAAAAGTTGGATTTAGTTATTTCATTAAATAGTTTTGCCACTTTCTGGACATCATCATTTCGTTCTTATTTCTATACCAAACACTTCTGAATGAGTCCAGATAAGTTTGGATCAGTGTTTGTACCACTGGATATATATCTCCAGCAAACCTCTGAATGTGATGGTGTAGGTCAACTAATTATAACCATGCACAGCTCACTTATAAATTTGCTATGCTTTCCCACATCATTCAAGTCATTTCCATTGAAAGAAAAAAATGGCCCCTCCTACTTTCCCATATTCCCTCCACATAAATGTAGTAATCCTAGAGATACTGGGCCAAATTCTCTGCTAGCGTAACACTATTGATTTCACCAACCATGAGAGAGGAGGAGTGGAGCTCTCCCTATCCTTTTAGCAGCACCAGCCAAAGTGTACTCCCTTGCTTTAACCCCTAGCCTGGCAGAGAGATCTCTGCACAACATCCTTAATTGAGAAACCAGGCAAGGGTGAAACTGCAATATTGTTCAGCAAACTTATGACAAGGCTTGATCCTCCAGTGGACCCAGCTTTGTCCCTGAACATTGACCCCCTCTGGCTCAGTGGTTCCATGCCTCAAATTTAAGTTTATCATAAGATTAACTTGCTCACAATATGTATAGACTTGCTCATTTTTCATTAACATTTTGACCATTACAAGTTTACAGTGCTTTACTTTTGGGGATGGAGAAACTTATTTTGCTTAATTTCTTTCACATGGTAGGTCTGAAAATTACAACCAAACTCTAACTTTTGTCTATCACTTAGCCTATGAAGCAGGGACAAAAAAAATCCATTGGGGAAGGAAGGGGAAAATAGAACAGATAGCAGGGAGAGTAAAGAAATAATATGAAACAGAACTGGTGGAGAGAGGAACATGAATTGGTGGGGGAGGGGGAAGACCAAGCAGATACAGTTTTTTAGGGTACCATATTATGCCAACTTAGCTTTTGGGAGATGAGGTAGAATTCTTCTTTCCCTAGTCACTTTACTTTAGCTGAAAACCTGTTTTTAAAGATCAATCTCCCTTGAAATAAAACAAGGGTCTAAATTGCAGACAGAAGAAAAAGTGCATGTACTTGAATTTGTTTTCAAACCAGAATTAGTTTGCAAGGTTTCCAAAAAGTCACACCTCGCCCAATGCTCCCAAGCCTGTGAGAACAATTGGAAATGATATGGGGCATGTAAGTGGATCCTCAATCACTGATGAAGTAAAACACTGGAGTCTGACCCAGCATACAGGAATCCAAATAAGACAGAAAGTCACTAGTCTTGCTCTTTACTCCTTCCTTTGTGTTACTGGTAGGGGAAAGTCTCTAACCCATCAGTGAATCCAGCAATGCAGTGTCAGTGCTAAGGTACTCTCTTAGGATTTTCAAGAGTTTGATCCTCTTTTTAGACCATTCCTATATGAAATATACATGTTTCTTCTTGATCTGCTATATAAAAAATATCAGTAAGTATATATTGTATTCTTTGCCAAGACATTTCTGTTGATGATTCAAATGTTGCTGCAGGGAAGGATTATTATAAAGCTATATGTATGCTCATGAAGCGTGACTAGTATGGGATCAAACTACAAGATGTGTGTGGGAGTTCTACTGGGAACATGTATTGCTTCGGGTTATTACAGTATTGTGTGCACAGTCACATCACCTCTAGTCCTATCTAGATAAAACTGACAGATGTATACAGCTCTGTGTCCTCATAGTTGATATTTAAACTTTTTTTAAAACTTCCTTGCTGGGCTCTGGCTATCACCTGTGTATGGAGGTCTTCTTTTATTTAGCACAAGAGCACTCAGTGCTATAATTCATCAGAAAATTCTATCCATGTTATATTTATAACAAGGATTCAATAGCCTCATCACAATTTAAAATTCCTGTTCCCAGAAAAGGGAAGGACACTCATAAACACAAACGTAACGGGTGATTTACAATAAACACAGGAGAGAGGTGGGAATAGAAGTGACCCCAGGCTGGACTTATATGAAGCCACACACAAAAATGCTCGGCACCCTGTTTAAAAACAGGGACTCCATATGGCCTGTTTAGAAATGCACAGTGGCTTAGCTGTGTCCCTCTTACATCAAATGGAAACTGTTGCCATTTCTGGGATGCCAGATGTCTTGTCAGTCAGCCAAGCTCATGTTTAATTGTGTGGCCTGCCTAAAGTTGACAAAAAGCTTGAAGTGTGGCACAGCTCACTGAGCAGAAGTTCATCAGAAGCCTGCCTCTTACTCAAAGAGATAGTAAGCCTTCAACAAACCTATGTCAAATGGTTGGGAGTCTCAGTGCAGTTCCTAGTGGATAGCTATCCCCGTGAGAAAAGTGACCATTTTTAACATGAAAAATGTTGAAAACTAAAGGTTAACCCCTAAAAGACGCAGAAGGGAGGAACACAGGATAGAAGTATTCTAATGTTTTGGTCCAGTTTAATTTTACATTCCCCCTGGGCTATAGCGATCACAACTTTCCTAAGATTTAAAGTGGCATTTAAAGTAATGGGGTACTGTATAATTGATCTCCCTCTCAAGAAGTTTCCCTGACATTCAGCTCAAATTTCCCCCATCTTAACTTAATCTGATTACTCTTATTTCTACACTATTAATTGTTCTTTCCCCTCCACCCCCGCGTTCACACCTTTCAAATACATGTAGAATATACTAATATTAGTACTGCAAAGAGACACCATTGTAAGGAGGAATTCTAAACTATTCTCTTTTTTTTCTCTTAAAGTAGCAATTAATATTCCAGAGTTGCAACAGGAAAACATTGGGCCTATCAAACCTTTCATCACTGCAGGGATGTCAACTCTGTGTATCTAAGAAGGAAGGAACGTGGAGTGTCACTTTCCTGGTAAACTTCTCCACTTCTCCAGCCCTACCAAAGAAGCATCTCCATGGAGCCTCCTCAGGATCTGAGATGAACAGTTTGTGATTGAACAGGACATTCTCCATGGTTCGGTACTCCTGGAAGCACATGGAACTTTAGGGAATAAATTAATTCTGACCTATCCCTCTTAATGATTTAGATCCCTTCACCCTATTGGTCTTCCAGTGAAGTCAGTTCTTAGTAACATGACTTCTGCAGGAACCATACTTTCAGGAGCAGGATGAGGATGGGAGCAGCAGGAGTCAGTGTGGAGGTGCAGGGCATCCTTGGTATTTTATATTTTCAGAGATAATAGCTCAGAAAATGAGTAGCAAATCTTTTCAGTTGAAGCTGAGTTGTGTATCCCTGGAAACCTCATCTTTGGCCTGGGGGCAAGACTGGGATTTGTGCATGTTACTGAAGATGATAGATGTGGATGTGGTGGCCTCAAAGTATTTTTTGAAATTATCGTGAACCAAACATATTTTTAAGTTCTTAAGTGTTCATTTAAGGTCTCCATCCCCCTTTTCTGCCTTCTTAGAGGAAGATGTGGAAAAGTAAAAGACATTTTTTCCCCTTCTTCCCCTTACTACTTTTGGTGATAGGCCTTTTAGGGGGGTGCTTTCTGGAGGCCTGCTATCCTTTTCGTTCACTGCAGATGGTGGCCAAAGATGTACTTCTTTCTCTATGCTTTTTCAAAGGGCAAAGGGCAGGCCACTCTTTTTAGGGGTTAGATGGTAGTCTCCCTTCTTCTTCATTCAGTTCTCCCAGCTGCAACACCAGGACACAGAAATTACCCTACTGCCTGGGTTCCATTTAATTGGAGATCCAGAATTCAAGTTACATTGGTTACTTTAGAGTAGAGACAGAGGTCACTTTGTGATGTTTCTGTTCCCTGATTTGAGAATTGTAACACTTATTCCTCATAAGGTTTCTGATGTGAAAACTTGCATTAAAAGTTCATATTTTTCTTTCCACTAATATTAGCTTAAATTTTGCTATTTTCATGAACTTTCCTGCTAATGATAGTGTTTGCTAAACTGTTTCTAGAAAGCAAACAAAACAGAGATACAAATATGGGTAAAACACATAACATTTTTTATATGGGAGAATATTCACAGGTGGGTATTTCTGCAATGTTCACCCAGCTCTAATACATAATCTGGTTCCTAGCTCTTTGCCAAAGTCCTTACATGATGATGACTGTTAAATGTCAAATTAAGTGATGGTATATGAAGCCGTAATCTTTTTATGGCTCTATAACTACATGAACATTATGGAAATATCACTGTTCTGAAAAATTATACTTGGATTATATATTAGAAAGTAGTTTGTGACCAGTGGATAAACACCCTAAAAATCTTGATATAATTGAAAAGGAACATGTAGGGAAATACACGCAGCTCTGTGGTTTGCTGACAAATCATTTTGTCAAGGAAACTATTTTGAAAATTGAAAGATTCCAATCCATGAATCATACATTTGCTAAAGCATCGAGGGGATCAGGATTTCTTTGTAAAGACGAGATTCAAGTACTTTTAAAAGTGCTTATTTTTTTCATTCAAGTAACTGCTTTTAATATAAATTCAATGCATTTGTGGTTCAGGGCCTCAAGAAGTTTTAAAAATAAAGTAGTATTATCATTTATACACAGTATAATATTTGAAAGAAAAAGCCAGGAATAAAGAAATGGATACAGAATTCATATTATGCCTCCAAGCAAACTGTGTCATACAAGAATAATAAATTTCTATCCAAACACCTCACCCAACCTCACTCATTCTCCCATTCCCAAAACAAATATAGCAAACCTCATAACAAAAAGGAAACTTAGCACTGACCTTAGATTATTAAAACTATCCTCCCCAAGGCCTAGAGGTGTATCTCTCAACTTGTCAATGCCCAAATGTGCAATACAATGTGTGACAAAGAGCCAAAGGGCCAGCTTGTGGCCTGTCTAATATTCTCATGAAAGATAGATAGCATTGCTGGGGAAGGAAAAGCTTCTCAGAGCCTTTACTCCTCATTGCGTGCAGGTGGATAGGGGTGGGGAGTGGGAGGAGCCTTGGGTGTTGATCCATCAACTGAACCAGGCAGCAGGGGACCCTGCTAGGTATAAGTTCCTCCTCCCAGAGAAGAGGGAAAATGGGAGTCAGATTGTGGCTGTATGAGGCTATGTCTACACTACAGCTTATGCTGGCATAATTTATGTCACTCAGGGGTGTGAATAAACCACCTCCTTGAGCGATATACATTACACCGAAATAAGCACTCGTGTGCATGGAGCTATATTGGTGGGAGAGCTTCTCCCATCGACATAGCTTCTGCCGTTTGTGGAGGTGGTTTTTTATGCTGACAGGAGAGATCTCTCCTGCTCTAGAGCATCTTTACCAGATGCGTTGCAGCGGCACAGCTGTGCCCTGAAACACTCTATGTGTACACCTGGCCTGAGTCTTTATCTTGGAAGCAAATCCTTCTCAGTGATGAAAGTGAGGGGACACTATCCTTGGGTGGAACGTAATGAGCTTTGGGACTAAAATGAGTGATATCCTTCAAAATGAGGTACACTTGAAGAGTTTGCCTGGGGGAAGTGTAGGCAGTAGCTCCACTCAATTGTGGGAGAAGGATAATTTTTAAATAATGGGCTTTGGGTTATTCATGACAGGTGATATAATTCATTATCACATTTAGGGATATTAAAATTCTTGAGGAAGAAAATGTTTGTAGGGTTCAGAAATCAAATACTATTTATCCAAAGATAATCAAATTTAATGCACAATGACATTTATTAGAGTTTGTCAGACACCAGAATTTCTGTTCCATGGTAAATACTGACATTTCGGGGAAAAAATAATTTTGAATCAGACCAATCCCTCCCTCCCTGCAAATTTCTGTGAAATGAAAATAATTGATTTGGGACTATCAAAATGTTTCATTTTGATTATGTTGAATCATTTTATTCCAGTAATGTCAATATGTTTTGTTTTGATGGAGTAAATTGTTTTGGTTTTGACTATATTATTCCATGTTAAAATATTATATATAATATTAAATACATAAATCCAAAATAATATTAAAGTTATTTACATATGAATATAATGTACATATATATACACATATATAACATTTTTACATTATTGAAACAAAATGTTTTGATATTATCAAAACAAGAAAGTCAAAGTGTTTTGTTTAGACGTTTTCCCATCAAAAATTTCATCAAAATGGACATGTTCTGGCAAAATGCCTTGATTTTTACAAAACTGCATTTCTCAGTGGAAAACTGTTCCATTGATTGTTTTTCAACCAGCTCTAATATTTATGAACAGCTTTCTTTTGATTTTGAAAACATCCAGGCAAGCAGCTTGAAATTTGAAAATTATTTTAAATCCCTAACCTTCTCCTTCTCCCAAACTTTTGACAAATTGCATTTTGTCAAGAAGATTTAAAAAAATGGATCTAGTGAAAACATCAAGTCCATTAGCTTTCATGAACACAACCCATTGTGTTACAGGAGTTCTGCTGAATATAATGATACAAAGCATAATGGCTGAGGAGTTTAAAATTACATATTTTGCATTCAGAATGGCAGTCACCTTGATTTTTTAGCTCTCCTATGCAAGTATATTACCACTAACAAAGTGGGGGAGTTGTGAGTTGTCAATTTTGCAGCAAAACAAGCACACCGAGATTCACTGAAGCACAGAGCAGGGGAATGTATGCTGTCTGATTAGGATACAGTAGCCTGTATATGCTTTTCATCAACAGTAATTTGTGAAGGCAAGTCAAAATGTCAATATATCTAATTAATATATTGTGTATGCATGGTTTTGTTCCTCTATTAGATATTTTAAAATATAGATATCAAAAATGCAATGCCATAGAACTATTGTCTAGCAGAAACTTCAATGGCGAAGAATATAGTAGAATCTTAAGACATAATAGGGCACAATATATAGTGGGATAATACAGAGTGAAAGTCACTTTTGTGCAAGGAGAGGTCCACCACAAGAAGCATTCACCACTTAAATTTCCTCTGGGGCCTGATCTGAAGCCATTAAAAGCAACAGATTTACTTCACTGGGTGTGGCATCAAGTCCTAAATCCTATTTTGAGAGTTTAAGTGGTGTATGGGCTGTGTGCTGGCTCTCTGCATAGAGGTGAATTTCACCTACTGCAATGCTGATTACTAAAGAAAAATAAACGTCTTTAGGTAGCTAAAATGTGCTCTGATGGAAAGAAAAATGGCAGCTGAGTTAGTGCATCATTAAAACAAACAAAAAAGCTAAAGATGGACTTGTTTAACCTAATGCTAAATTGAACTGGGCAGCAGATTTCCAGAGTTCTTTATAGAAAAAAATAACATGAAAAAATGTGAACATAAACATTTGCTTTATGTGTTGGAATTAACTGGGGAATTGTAATTTCTCAGATCTTTATATCTCACTCCCGTTTGGAAAATGTCATTAAGAGCATTACCGTCCACATGCAGAATAAATGTATCACATAGGATCTCTACTTCCTCCTTTCCCCACTGTTTTCTTTCACAATTGCTACAATCTGACAGCTGCTACAACAAATTATGTAAAAAAGATGAAAGAAATCATGGCAAATTCCAAATTCTATCATCTTTAAGGAGGAAATGAATTAATTTTTATGGTTCCCATATAATATGCATAAAAAGTTATACAACCAGAAAACAGTACATGACTTTGCATAAAGTTAGCAATACATTTAGCTTTCTTTTTTACTTTTAAAGTGATATTTCCAATGCTTTCCTCCTGGAACATTGCTTAACCAATCAAGCAAATAGCTGTTCTTTCAGTTCAGAACACCTATTTTTAGATGCCGTTTCTGTGAGATATTACCAAGAATTAGGAAAATAAAATATGTAGTTTTAAAGAATTGTATCAGAAAAATAATGAAATGTCATGTCTTTTCAAAGCTGAAAAAGTGCAGGTTGGGTTTATAATGACTAATAAGACAAAATAGGTCAACTATCCATATAACATTCCTGCAAACATCCTATGGGTTCCATTTATGAACTTGCAGAATCAGACCCTTAATAACTAACTCCTGGTGACTAGTTGGAAAATCATATAATATTACCCATTTTATTTGCTCACCAAACTATCCACCTTTAGAAGCTAGAGAACCATTTGGTCATAAAATACACTTGCAGAAAGCCAGAAAAGTATCCTACATGGCAATGATTTCATCATGATATTGCAAGAGTATCAGATGATATTGTTTCCGAGTAGCAGCCGTGTTAGTCTGTATCTGCAAAAAGAAAAGGAGTACTTGTGGCACCTTAGAGACTAACAAATTTATCTGAGCTTATACTACTTACATTGATGTAACTGTATTTCATTACTATCCAGTGAAATTTTTAGGGGGAGGTAAATTTTGCAGTATACATATTGTCTCAATCCTTGACTTGATTTTAGTATCTGACAAAATCCTTATTTTACTACAGAAAGAATGGAATAGCATATGCCTACTAGGTACTAGTGGTCACAGGGTGACATAATTTAGTGATGCTGTTATTGGCTGATAATGCAGAAATATTTGTGCATCTTACTGAAGCCACTGTACTTGTGATAATCTCATTATGCTCTGCTAAAGGGTCTACAGTTTAGGATGAGTACCACCGAGGTGTCACAAAAATATTAAAAGACAGAGTCATCACATCCTGCTGGCTATAGATACAGAAGGGTTACAATTGAGGCTCAGAAATAGCAGTGGAGAAGAGCTTGCTGAAGGGCTTAGATGTGCCAGAGTCAGCCAAGCAAGAGATTACCGCTAAAGCAGAGAGAGTGAGTAGAGATAATGGGTTAATTGGAAGGAGGCGTTTGCATATGTACTGAAAGGTTTCCCTGAGGAAATCGCAAAAGTAGAAGCTTAGTAGAGAAGCTGATTTTTCCTTTGGTTAGTTTCCAGTAATGGGTTTTGTTGTAAATATTAGCAGGAGCATAGAAATATTTTGAAAATAGCAGAAGCATCCATTAAAAGAGAAGCTTGCTAAGCAGTGCATGTGGCCAGTCCCAGATGCATAAGGGAAGGCCCAAAAAATCCTCTAGTGGACATATGTGGAATACATTTCTTCTTAATCTCTCTCTATCGGGGTATGCCCAAACTTGGACCTGGTGTGATTCCCGTTTGAGGAGACATACTCATTCTAGCTATCATGAAGCTAGCATGCTAAAAATAAAGCATAGCCCTGTGGTGCGAGTGGCAGGATAGGCTAGCTACCTCGAGTATGTACCTAGGGTCTTGGATGGGTACACACTCAGGGCAGCTCATGCTCCCCTGGCTACATTCTATTTTAAGCATGATGACAGATAGTATGAATATTTCTCCTCAAGCTGGAAATCATACCAGCTCCAACTTTAGACATACCTTTTGTGGCTGTCATGCCCAGAAACATAAGGGAATATTATTCCTTACACTATATAAGATCAGACATAAAGGGTGTTCAGATACAGGTGAAAAAGTTAGAGGAATGGAAAGAGTTCAGTATGAAGAAAGACTGGAAAGATCAGGTCTGTTAAGTCACAGGGGAGACAAATAACAGGAGACTTGATAGGCAGTGGTGCAAGTAAGCCGGGACAGTCAGGTACGCCATACCATTAAGACATTTATTGCTGGTATGCTGTATGCTGTATGCTGCCGGGCAGCCCCATGCCAGCAGCTCCTCCAGCATGTCTGTACTGGCTCCAGCGGGGCTGTATCGTTCCCAGCCCTTCCACCCTATTGCGTCTCCTGTCTGGTCTGTAAAGCCTCGCTGGAGGACAGGCTGGGAGCGGGGCTGGGGATGGTACAGTCATGCTGGCGGAGCTGCTGGTGTGGGGCCACCTGGAGGCCCCATGTTCTGCTCCTTTCACCACTGAGGTTCCCGGGACAGCCCTGCGATGTTCAGTGGATACCGATTTCTATTTGTGGATATCTGCATCTGCAGGTATAAATTTGTATCCACACAGAGCTCTTGTCATGGAACATTTTTTGTGAGGGGGTGCTAAAGGTGACTAGTGGGAGGGGCACAAACGGTCAAGTGACCCTCTCCAGGTTCAAGTCCCCTGCTGACCTGGGTGGGGAGAGGAAGGGGCAGGGTCAGAGCCAGCAGGCCAGTCTCTCTCCTCTTCCAGCCACACTGCCTGGGACGCTGCCCAGTGCAGCACAGCGGTTGCCTGGGAGAGCCAGGCACTCTCCCAGGCAGCATCTGGGAGTGGCTCCAGGGCCTGGCTGCCAGGAAAAGCAGGCAAATGCAAGAGGAAGCTGGTGCAGAGGGAGGACAGAGCCCCTGCCCCCCCGCCCCCGGTAACATGGGATGGGGAGGTGATGGGGAGAATGCCGGGGCCCTGGTCTGGGGGTGGGGCGGGGTCATGTGCAGAGGGTCATGTGGGGAGGTCATGTGCCCATCCTTTAGCTGGTGCCCCCCTTTGTTGTGATGTTACACTCCATATGCTTTATGAAAATATGCTTGGAATGTGAATATAATGTAACTGGCATATGCTTTATGCAAAAGGTCTCTTGTAAGGTATCATTATAAAGCTTATAATCTACTGAGTGTGTTCTTCCTATTTGTATGTATGTATCATGTACCTAAAACTAGAAATATAAAGTTAACTCTGAGGTCCTATTGTAATTATGCAATGTGTGCACCATTAATGGTGGTTTAGAATCTTGATGGCTCCCATTGACTAGCACAATTGGCTGTAGATGGTTTATTTACCTGCAAGCCTTCTTGTGGACTTGGCGGCCAGCCTGTGGGTAATGAAGAATGAGGTCTTATAGTGACATGTGACCATGTCACCTGATACTGAAATCCATCTTAAACCTGGTGCTTTTCCATTTACAAGGAGGGATGGGAACCCAGAGAGACAAAGGATTCCCGCCTTGGGCCAAAACTATAAAAGGGGGTGGAACAGAACAAAGGGAGCTACAGTCATGAGAAATCCTTTAATTACCACCTGAGCTGGAACTAACAAGAACTGTATCAGGGGAAAGGATTCGGCCCAGACTAAGAAGGAGTCTGTTCTGTAAAAGAAGCTTATTGGAACATCTCTGAGGGTGAGATTTACCTGTATTCAGTTTCTTAATGTATTAGGCTTAGACTTTCATGTTTTTGCTTTATTTTACTTGGTGACTTACTTTGTTCTGTCTGTTATTGCTTGGAATCACTTAAATCCTACTTTTTATACTTAATAAAATCATTTTTGTTTATTAATTAAATCAGAGTAAGTGATTAATAGTTGGGGAAGCAAACAGCTGTGCATATCTCTCAATCAGTGTTGTAGAGGGTGGACAATTTATGAGTTTATCCTGTATACATTTTATACAGTGTAAAATGGATTTATTTGGGGTTTGGATCCCATTGGGAGCTGGGTGTCTGGGTGCTGGAGACAGGAGCACTTCTTAAGCTGTTTTCAGTTAAGTCTGCAGCTTTGGGGACATGGTTCAGACCCTGGGTCTGTGTTACAACAGGCTTGCATGTCTGGCTCAACAAGGCAGGATTCTGGAGGCCCAAACTGGCAGAGAAAATGGGCTCAGAGGTAGTCTCAGCACATGACAATCCCAAGGGGGTCTCTGTGACCAAACCCATCACAGCCACATGCCCACCCTTTAGCTTGTGCCCCCCTTTGTGTCCCTCCCATAGTTGCCTTACTGGTAAGAGTTAAAATCTACTTGCACCACTGAGATAGAGGAGTATACAATTAATGGTATAGATAAGGTAGATCAGCCATTCCAAGAATTACCCTCTCATGATATAAGAGCAAGAACACATACAATAAAATTGAAAGACAACATATTTAAAAAACTTGTGCGTGTTTGCATGTGTGTTCCTATCGAATGTAACTGGTGATGTTCTTATTATCCATAAACATCCTGTCCTATTTTGACTCCTATCAAGGTCTCAGCCTACATTTTAATTTTTGGCAGTGATTTCCACAGATAAACTATTGGCAGTGTAAAATAGCATTTCCTATTAGCAGTTTTAACTTGTTGCCTTTCAGTTTTATTGTCTGTTCCCTTTTACTTATATTGTGAGGCAAGATAATTCCAGGAATGTCTGTTTACCTTGTCTATACCATTGATTATTTTTTACACATATACCCACTTTTTTGTCTCCTGTCTAAGCTAAGAGTTCCAGTCTTTTCAATCTCTCATCATAGCAAAATCTTTTCATGCCTCTAGTCATTTTTCAACTCTCTTAATTCCCACCCCCCATTTCTATTATCTTCTTTGAAAGCTACAGCTAATCTCATTAACTCCCAAAGCCTGCGCAGTACCAATATAATGCACAAGCAAAATAATAATACATATCTTTTCTGTGGTGTCTCTCCACTACTAGTGCTCAAGACACACACTTAAAACACTGATCATTAGAAGAACAATTAAAGCACTATATATACACAATATCTAAATAAAGCAAAAATACCAATACCAAGTTATTGTACCCTATCAAATGACCCGAGGGATTAAAGAAAAAGAAAGATGATATGTCCTCTTTAAAAGAGGATAAATCTGTGGCTATCTGAAGGGGACAAAGTCACTAATGGCTGTCAGTGGGAGTTCTCCACAGGAAAGATTGAGTAAATGTACAATAAGAACCGCAGCTTGTGGCGTAAGAGCAAGAGGCAGGGAATTTAACAGAACCAGGATTTTACATGTTTCAGCTCTACAGACTGAAGAGCCACAAGTCCAGATCATGCTACTTCGGGCACCATTTCAGGAACGTACTTAAGTATGTGCCTAGATTTAAGGGCATCAATAAGACAACTCATGTGCTTGAAGTTAGAAGTGTTTAAGTATCTTTCTGAACTGGAGCCTAAGATAGTGAATGAAAGGTCATTTCAGCAATTCTGCGGGATAATGAAGAACTGCTTCATCTACCTCACTTTATTATGATTTGTTTTAGTTTATGTTTTTAAGCATGGCTCCCAAAACAAAAAGTCAATCAACACCAACTCTTTGTGCGCATTGCAAAGCAGTCTGCCCACTCTGTGCCATATTTGGGTTGCTGCCTTATAAAGGTTCGGTCCTGTGTGGTGCTGAGTGTCTCCTTTGGTTTCCAATGGTATTTAGGTATAGTTAGCTCCTCACAGGATCAGGCCTTAGCATAGTAAAAATGTGCTTTGACCAGGGCTGACTATGCTCATTGTGAATCACAGGGAAAAACAGTTTCAGTTTATCAAACATAAATAATGGGGGGTGGGGGAAGGGAACTAGATTAATATTGAAAATCCTACAAGCACAAAAATATAAAAGGGTGTGGGGCCAATGGCATAAGTTTTTCATCTTGCAAATGGCTTTGTTTGTGTTGATTGTCTGTTTTGCTTGAAACAATATTCTCCAGTTTTCCAGTTATTTAATGTTTAACCATGTGGAGTTTCCATCAAAAAACAATCTCAGATCATTAATCTCCCTCCCTAAAACATATTTGTGCTCTGAGGCCTAGGAGCACAAGACAATGAGCCAGATCCTCTGCTGGTGGAAACTGGTGCACCTCCACCGACACAAGCAGAGCAATTGGCTCACAAACTACATTCCTTTGAGATCAAACCATCATCTGGCTTTTTGGAGCCTTTTATGTCAGAACTGTATTATTTGTCTATATAGGAAGCCAGATCCTAGAATTATTATAATTGTTACCAGTAGTGCCTAGAGGCCTTAACTGAAATCGGGGATCTATTGTGCTTGGTTCAATACATACACATTGTAAGAGACAGTTCTTGGCCTCGGAGAGTTTATCGATCTAAACAGATAAGACAGAGCTGGTGGGAGAGAAGTTAAAAGGTGACTAGAGATGCAAGCCTCAAGATTGAGCTCTTAGATTCTAGGCAACTTGGGATAGAGATTGTGCCTTTTTCTATTTTTTATGCAATTCTTTGCTTACCGACTTGACCAGCGACTACTACTGCATCTGTGATCCAGAAGTGAAACCCTCGCTATCTTGTTCCCTGAGCCATCTTGTTTCTCTGATATTTGTGCCTTTAAAAAGATAAAAGAGAATAATTTTAAAAAGCCCTTCTAAGGAATGTATGAAGTTTGTGTAACTCAGATAATTAAAGACATAAAGATGTACTATTGGATGTATCCCAAAAGCTTAAAAGCACCTCCCCATACAGAAATTGAGATCAAACTGTTTTATTCTCTTAAAATGTTATCATTAAAACATTTGGTAAAACAATAAAAGCATGTGGAGCTCATGTAATCGGAATCACAGACTTGGCTGTAAATGGTACAATACAAGAGGCTTTCACAATTTAATAATAATTAGAGAAATTACATGGAGATTGAATTCCCTCTAGTAATTATTTTTTTTTATTTGAATGGTTATACAAGTACATATTGGCTCTGTGAGAAGGTGAAGCTGATCTTCAAGTCCTTTAGTTACAGCACAGCTTCTTTATGAGCTAAAACAAAAAAATTAAAAAGAGAAAAATTAAATGCAAGAGAAAGTCCACTTCTCTGTAAATTATTAAATACAGATGGGAAGCTCCTACACCACAACAGATGGCCAGCCACTAATAACCAATTAGCAAATTCAATTAAATGTGAATCTAAATATTAATTAGAATTTAAAGGCAATAGCGTAAACTGAATAAACGATGTGTTACTAGGGCACAAGGAGATTTGATTACAGAGTGGGAACCTACTGACAGTTCCACTGGAATTTGATGCACTATATTAAAGTGTGACTCATATACCTTTCTATAGTGGAGAGGTTCATATTTTATGCACGCTCTGCAGTATGGTCATTTTCAATCTACTACCTCTCAGAGTGAACTGACTTCAAATAGGAACATTAGTGAGAAACCTCTTTTTTCCAGCATCCATGTATCTGTCTTAGGTATTTCTAAGATGCTTAATAGCATAGTAGCTAAGCTCCTACACCATGACACAAATGCTGAAATAAGCATGTATTTCCATAAAATCAATATTCTACCCCAAAAGGATGCACCATTATGTACTGTCAAGGTTCCTTCCCCACTCTGAACTCTAGGGTACAGATGTGGGGACCTGCATGAAAACCTCCTAAGCTTACTTTTACCAGCTTAGGTTAAAACTTCCCCAAGGTACAAATTATTTTACCCTTTGCCCTTGGATTTCCACTGCCACCACCAAACTTTATCTGGGTTCCTGAAAAAAATGGAGTTTGGACACGTCTTTCCCCCCAAAATCCGCCCAACCCTTGTACCCCGCTTCCTGGGGAAGGTTTGGTAAAAATCCTCATCAATTTGCATAGGTGACCACAGACCCAAACCCTTGGATCTTAGAACAATGAAAAAAGCATTCAGTTTCCTTACAAGAAGACTTTTAATAGAAGTAAAGGAATCACCTCTGTAAAATCAGGATGGTAGATACCTTACAGGGTAATTAGATAGAGAATATAGAGAATCCCCAAACATAGAGAATCCCTCTAGGCAAAACCTTAAGTTACAAAAAAGACACACAGACAGGAATATTCATTCTATTCAGCACAGCTATTTTCTCAGCCATTTAGAGAAATCATAATATATCACATACCTAACTAGATTACTTACTAAGTTCTAAGACTCCATTCTTGTTCTGTCTCTGGCAAAAGCATCAGACAGACAGACACAGACCCTTTTTTTTCTCCCTCCTCCCAGCTTTTAAAAGTATCTTGTCTCCTCATTGGTCATTTTGGTCAGGTGCCAGCGAGGTTACCTTTAGCTTCTTAACCCTTTACAGGTGAGAGGATTTTTCCTCTGGCCAGGAGGGATTTTAAAAGGGTTTACCCTTCCCTTTATATGACATGTACAAAAGTACAATAGTTTTGACATATTATTATCCTTATGAAGGTACATTTTTCTATTCAGAATGTAATAGCTTGATTGAATAAACATCTATATAGAAGTATGGAGACAGAAGCTATTATTTTAGTTAAGAAAAAGCTGGATATATTTCTGAAGACTAATGGTTCATTAAGCAATATATTAATTTGGAGAAGAGTAAATGCCATTTTTCTCAAGAGGAGGGATGTGAGATCTGATGTCCTGTCCAAATTGCAAAGTGGTAATTAAATTTTACCTACGTAAATTTCCCCTAATAATTATGTGGCATACAAAATACTTCTCTACTGCCTGTTCTAAACTATTGTATAATATCATTATGCACTGTAAAATAGCTCCCTATGAGGTGGCTGCATGTCCATAGTACCTGCAGGAATACCATAAGCTGTCACTGGAATTTGAAAAGCACCATGTCCATTTATTACTTTACATTGTCTTATTAACTATATATCAGAGGGTAGCCATGTTAGTCTGTATCCACAAAAACAACGAGAAGTCTGGTGGCACCTTAAAAACTAACAAGTTTATTTGAGCATACACTTTCGTGGGTAAAAAACCCACTTCTTCAGATTCATGGAGTGAAAATTACAAATACAGACATAAATACACATTGGCACATGAAGAGAAGGGAGTTACCTTACAAGTGGAGAACCAATGTTGAAAGCTAATTTAGTCAGTGTGGATGTGGTCCACTCCCAATAACTGATGAGGAGGTGTCAATATCAAGAGAGGGAAAATTGCTTTTGTAGTGATCCAGCCACTCCCAGTCCCTATTCAAGCCCAAATTGATGGTGTTAAGTTTGAAATTGAATTGTAGCTCTGCAGTTTCTCTCTGAAGTCTGTTTTTGAAGTTTTTGTTGTTGAAGAATGGCTACTTTTAAGTCTGCCATTGAGCGTCCAGGGAGACTGAAGTGTTCTCCTACTGGCTTTTGTATGTTACCAATCCTGATGTCTGATTTGTGTCCATTTATCCTTGTATGTAGAGACTGTCCAGTTTGGCCAATGTACATGGCAGAGGGGCATTGCTGGCACATGATGGCATATATCACATTAGTAGATGTGCAGGTGAATGAGCCTCTGATGGTGTGGCTGGTCTGGTTGGGTCCTATAATGGTGTTTCTAGAGTAGATCTGGGGACAGAGAAGGCAACAGGGTTTGTTACAGGGATTGGTTCCTGGGTTAGTGTTTCTGTGATGTGGTGTGTAGTTGCTGGTGAGTACTTGCTTAAGGTTGGGGGGCTGTCTGTAAGCAAGGATTGGCTTGCCTCTCAAGGCCTGCGAGAGTGAGTAATCATTTTCCAGGGTAGGTTGTAGATCGTTGATGATGTGCTGGAGAGGTTTTAGCTGGGGGCTGTATGTGATGGGCAGTGGTGTTCTGTTATTTTCCTTGTTGGGCCTATCCTGTTATAGGTGACTTTTGGGCACCCATTTTGCTCCGTCAATCTGTTTACTCACTTCCCCAGGTGGGTTTTGTCATTTTAAGAATGCTTGATAGAGATCTTGTAGGTGTTTGTCTCTGCCTGAGGAATTGGAGCAAATGGGGTTGTATCTTAGGGCTTGGCTATAGACAATGGATTGTGTGATATGTCCTGGATGAAAGCTGGAGGCATGTAGGTAAGTATAGCTGTCAGTAGGTTTCCGGTATAGGGTTGTGTTTATGTAACCATCACTTATTTCCACTGTAGTGTCCAGGAAGTGGATCTCTTGTGTGGACTGGTCCAGGCTGATAATGTTGGGGTGGAAATTGTTGAAATCCAGGTGGAATTCTTCAAGGGCCTCCTTCCCATGGGTCCATATGATGAAGATGTCATAAATGTAGCGTAAATAGAGGAGGGGTGCTAGACAAGAGCTGAGGAGGCATTGTTCTAAGTCAGCCATAAAAATGTTGGCATACTGTGGGGCCATGTGGGTACCCATAGCAGTGCCATTGACTTGAAGGTATAAGTTGTCCCCAAATCTGAAATGGTTGTGGGTGAGGACAAAGTCACAAAGCTCAGCCACCAGGTGTGCCGTGGCTGCATCAGGGATACTGTTCCTGACAGCTTGTAGTCCATCCTTGTGTGGAATATTGGTGTAAAGAGCTTCTACATCCACCGTGGCCAGGATCGTGTTTTCAGGAAGATCACCAATGCATTGTAGTTTCCTCAGGAAGACAGTGGTGTCTTGAAGATAGCTAGGAGCGCTGGTAGCAAAGGGTCTGAGAAGAGAGTTCAAAGAGCCAGATAATACTGCTGTAAGAGTGCCAATGCCTTTGGGTAAAACTGAGCTCTGCTTAGTGCAGGACCCAAATGGGAGGGGCACACATATCTTTATACCACCTCTATACCTCATCCTGATCCCTGGGGGTGGCAGGGGACAGTTCAGTCACTGGCACAAATTAAAATAGACTTATGGCTGCTTTCAGGGCTGTGTGAAGAGGGGTTAACAGGCCCAGGCTCATCATGAGTCTATAAATTGCTTTTTTTTTTTTGACTTCTTGCTCTTTTCTTCGATCATGGGGCCCTATCTTCTCTGTAACTGCTCCCTTCACTTGACCTCAGCTGATCTTATCTATATGCCTTCATTCATTCACTCATTATTCCAGCTAGTTAGCCACAAGTAGCGAACGCAAAGGAAGGCAACGATCACAATTGTGGTTCTTCATCTAAACTCCTAATGGGCTGTTACACCAGCAATCTTGGTTGTAATAGGGGCAACATTTAGTTCCCCAAATGGCATATTCAGGGCCTCATTTAGTGTATACAAATGGTATACTAAATACAACCCAAATGGCGTATACAGCGTGCTGTTTTGTCCCCTGCATGGACCATTTGGGTGCCATTTCAAGCCCTGAATGGACCATGTGGGGCCATGTTTGCGGCTCGAAATGGTATATTTGGGTTCCCACTTAGGGTATGTACACACAGCAGCTGGGAGGCGTGATTCTCAGAACAGGTAGACAAATTTGTGCTAGCTTGAGCTAGCGTACAAAAATAGCAGTGTGGAAATTGCGGCACTAGCAGTGGCTTGGGCTAGTCACCCGAGTTCTGAACAGCTGCCCATGCTCAGACCCAGGGGGACAGGTGGGTTAGGAATCTGGCAGCTAGCCTGAGTCACCACTACTGCCACAATATCCATATTGCTATTTTTTGCATGCTAACTAAAGCTGAGCTAGTGTGAATCTACCTACCCATGCTGGAATGTACAGTTCGACTCTTGCTTCCTAGTTCCGTTTTCTTTTTTGCTTTTCCAACCAAATTCCTCTTCTTATGCAAACTGTAAAACTGGATTCACAAGCTTTTTCTGCTTTAGCAAGCAAATATACCAACACAAACATTCAAGGGAAAACATACAAGCAGTCGCTTGCTGGATGGAACTTGCATAATTGTTGAAATAAGGTCAGACAATTAACAGAGGTATGCAAACCTGCTATCAGATGTAGAAGGACACGTGGCAATGATATTTTGCAATATCTCTTGGTTATTTTGCTGTACTTAGGTGAAAGGTGTTTAGCTTTGACAGGTTCAGATGGGAAATTAGACAGTCCTCATAATGGTAATGTTTTGGGTTTACTTGAATTGTTTGCACGGTGTGATAGTGTGTTATGAGATCATGTGGAAACTATTAAGGCTGGTACCACCAATCTGATATACTTATTCTACAGAATTAAAAATGAATATATCAGTAAGATCACAGGAAAAGTATGGCAAACTATTTTCAACAAGAATAGGAAAGCTAAATACTTCGCTATTATGTTTGATTGCACTCAAGGCCATTCCTGAATGGAACAAACATCTCAGGTGTTACAATATGTTGAGGTTTCAAAAGACAGAGCAAAGGTTGTTGAGAACTTTGTCAATTTCATTGCTACCCACACCAAAACAGGGGAGGTATTATAGAGGTTATTTTAGAGAAGCTGAAAAAAAGACATTTTAAATCTGGCTGGTGGTGACATAGGTATGACAGTAGAGTTAATATGGCTGCAGCTTACAAAGGTGTTCAAAATCGAATTCAACAGGTAAATCATTATACTTCTTTTTATCTCACATGCTGCCCTCTCTCTGAATCTTGTTGAAGAAGCTGCTATTTTTCTATTTTTTAAAAAACTTCTTCAAAGATTGTATACTCTGTTTTCTGTTTCTAATAAGAACATAAGAACGGCCATACTGGGTCAGACCAAAGGTCCATCAATCCCAGTATTCTGTCCTCTGACAGTGGCCAATGGCAGGTGCCCCAAAGGGAATGAACAGACAGGTTATCATCAAGTGATCCATGCCCTGTCACCCAATCCCAGCTTCTGGAAAACAGAGGCTAGAGACACCATTCCTGCCCATCCCAGTTAATAGCCATTGATGGACCTATCTTCCATGAATCTATCTAGCTCCCTTTTGAACCTCGTTATAGTATTGGCCGTCACAATGTCCTCTGGCAAGGAGTTCCAGAGGTTGACAGTGTGTTGCATGAAAAAATACTTTCTTGTGTTTGTTTTAAACCTGCTACCTATTAATTTCATTTGGTGGCCCCTTGTACTTGTATTATGAGAAGGAGTAAATAACACTTCCTTATTTACTTTCTCTATACCACTCATTTTATAGACCTCTATCATAGCCCCCCCTTAGTTGCCTCTTTTCCAAGCTGAAAAGTCCCAGGCTTATTAATCTCTCCTCATACAGAAGCCATTCTATACCCCTAATCATTTTTGTTGCCCTTTTCTGAACGTTTTCCAATTCCAATATATCTTTTTTGAGATGGGGCGACCACATCTGCATGCAGTATTCAAGGTGAAGGCGTACCATGGATTTATAAAGAGGCAATATGATATTTTCTGTCTTATTATCTATCCCTTTCTTGATGATTCCCAACATTCTGTTCACTTTTTGACTGTCGCTGCACATTGAGTGGATGATTTCAGAGAACTATCCACAATGACTCCAAGATCTCTTTCTTGAGTGGTAACAACTAATTTAGACCCCCATCATTGTATATGTATAGTTGGGATTATGTTTTCCAATGTGCATTACTTTGCATTTATCAACATTAAATTTCATCTGCCATTTTGTTGCCCAGTCACCCATGTCATAAATATAAAGGGAAGGGTAAACCCCTTTAAAATCCCTCCTGGCCAGAGGGAAACTCCTCTCACCTGTAAAGGGTTAAGAAGCTAAAGGTAACCTCGCTGGCACCTGACCAAAATGACCAATGAGGAGACAAGATACTTTCAAAAGCTGGGAGGAGGGAGAGAAACAAAGGGTCTCTATCTGTCTTTATGCTGCCTTTGCTGGGGATAGACCAGGAATGGAGTCTTAGAACTTTTAGTAAGTAATCTAGCTAGGTATGTGTTAGATTATGATTTCTTTAAATGGCTGAGAAAAGAATTGTGCTGAATAGAATAACTATTTCTGTCTGTGTATCTTTTTTGTAACTTAAGGTTTTGCCTAGAGGGATTCTCTATGTTTTGAACCTAATTACCCTGTAAGGTATCTACCATCCTGATTTTACAGAGGGGATTTCTTTACTTCTATTTACTCCTATTTCTATTAAAAGTCTTCTTGTAAGAAAACTGAATGCTTTTTCATTGTTCTCAGATCCAAGGGTTTGGGTCTGTGGTCATCTATGCAAATTGGTGAGGCTTTTTACCAAACCTTGTCCAGGAAGTGGGGTGCAAGGTTTTGGGAAGTATTTGGGGGGAAAGACGTTTCCAAACAGCTCTTCCCCAGTAACCAGTATTTGTTTGGTGGTGGTAGCGGCCAATCCAAGGACAAAGGGAGGAATATTTTGTACCTTGGGGAAGTTTTGACCTAAGTTGGTAAAGATAAGCTTAGGAGGTTTTCATGCAGGTCCCCACATCTATACCCTAGTGTTCAGAGTGGGGGAGGAACCCTGACATGGTGGCAGAGTGGTGGGATTAACCTGAAATCATTTTGAGATCCAGTTGAGATTTTTTGATCTAGAAATACAGATTTTTAAAAAAAGGATTTTTTTTCCTTTTGGAAAGGAAGTCCAGAAAGCAACTGAAACTGAAACCAGCTTGTTTTTTCTCTGCTTTGTGGCCAAGCAGAGACAAAAGGGGATTATCTTTGTGAATTGCAGGTTTTCTTTGCCTGGAGTCAGGGTACTTAACTCCTGCAGGGAAATTCACAGTCTTCCAACCCAGAGTTTTTTTTCCCCTAAAAGTAAACGGGGGGAGGGGGGCGGCGTGTTCTACCCATTTGCCTGGAGACAAAAGTGGCAGGGGTTTTTTTTTTAGGATTTTGATTTTTTACAAGGAGCACAAGTTTGAAAAGGAATTTTTTTTTCCTTTGGGCTGCTGGTAAGCAGGTTTCCAAGTAGTTGGAGGTTTTTTGCTTTGATTTGGGCCCAGAGCAGAGACAAGGGAATTGTCTTTTTCTGTAGGCTGACAATCACTATCAGAGAATAGGTATTCTATTCCAGCACAGCAAAATTTTACAGCCAAGTTTTGTTTGTTTATTTCTAAACCTCGGGTGTAAAGTTAGTTAAAAACAGAGAGGTTAGAATGACAAAATCCACGGCTTGACAAAAGCTGGAATTAGGCAGATTTCAGGCTGAGGAAAGACAAAGGGAACATGAAAGACAGGTAGAACTCATGCGGCTGAAGAAGGAGGAGAAGGAACAAGAAAGGGAGGCAGCGAAAGAGGCAGCAAAAGAGGCAGAACAACACCAAGCAGCTGCTCACAGGAGAGCTATGGAAGCAAGGGACAAAGAAATGGAGGAGAAGGAAAAAGAGAGGAAGCATGTGGAGGAGATGGAGAAGATAAAGGCTCAGCGGAATATCCCAACAAACCCTAGCAGTCCTTCTCCAAGTACCACTTCCCATCCCAGAAAGTTCCCCACCTACAAGGCAGGCGATGATACTGAGGCCTTCCTAAAAAACTTCGAAAGGGCCTGCCTTGGGTACAACATCTCTACTGACCAATACATGGTAGAGCTGAGGCTGCAGCTCAGTGGACCCTTAGCTGAGGTGGCAGCTGAAATGCCTAAAGAACACATGAACAAGTATGAACTATTTAAATCCAAGGCGAGAGTCAGAATGGGGATAACACCCGAGCATTCTCGTCAGAGGTTCAGAGCCCTAAGCTGGAAACCAGACGTGTCATTTACCCAACATGCCTACCACATTGTGAAACATTGGGATGCCTGGATATCAGGAGCAAGTGTTGAATCTCCAGTAAATTTGCCCTTCCTAATGCAAATGGAACAATTCTTAGAGGGTGTTCCTAAGGAAATAGAAAGATACATCCTAGATGGGAAGCCCAAAACTGTAATCGAGGCAGGAGAGATTGGAGCCAGATGGGTGGAGGTGGCAGAGAAGAAGAAAACTGGTCGCAGTTGGAGCGGAGACCAGAAGGGACAACCCCAGACCACACCCTATTACCGGGGGCCGCCCAAGGCCCCACCTACCTCCCAAAGAACCCTCCAGACACCTTATCGTCCCACCACCCTGTTCTCCAGCAACCCACCTCGCCCCAGTGACCCATCAGCTGGACAATGTTTTAAATGTAATGAGCTGGGGCATGTAAAGGCCAACTGCTCCAAGAACCCCAACAGATTACAGTTCATTGCATCGGAATCACACCAGAGGTCCGCAGGTCCAGATACCTCCCAGATACCCTTGGAGCGGAGGGAAACTGTGATTGTGGGTGGGAAGAAGGTCACCGCGTGGAAGGACACTGGAGCACAAGTGTCAGCTATCCATGCTTCCTTAGTGGACCCCAATTTAATCAACCCAGAGATCCAAGTGACAATTCAACCCTTCAAGTCCAACTCTTTCAATTTGCCTACAGCCAAGTTGCCTGTCCAGTACAAGGGCTGGTCAGGAACGTGGACTTTTTCAGTCTATGATGATTATTCCATCCCCATGCTGTTGGGGGAGGACTTGGCCAATCATGTGAAGCAGGCCAAGAGGGTGGGAACGGTCACCCGCAGCCAGGCTAAACAAGCCGTGAGGCCTAGCTCTGTTCCGGAAACTCCTATCAGGACCCGGTCAGAGGTGATGGACCCGGACCCCAGGCCAATGTCTGCCACAGCAGTCGTGGATCCAGTCCCAGAGACCCAGATGGAACCAGTCCCAGAACCAGAACCAGCCAAACAACCAACACCAGACCCATTGCCAGCACTGAATCCAGTACTTGCAACCTCAACACCAGAGGGCCCCACCGAACCTGAACTGGCAGCAGCCGATAACCCGACACAAGAGGCTCAGCCGGAGCCTGAATCCCAACATAGTGCACCAACGGAGAGCGGTTCACCATCAACAGAAACAGCTCCACCCCCTACATCGCTTCCAGAGGGACCAAGCATAGGTCCACAATCCCATGAGGAACTGATGTCTCCAACATCAAGAGAACAGTTCCAGACCAAACAGGAAGCAGATGAAAGCCTCCAGAGAGCTTGGACGGCGGCAAGGAGCAACCCACCGCCTGTCAGCTCTTCTAATAGATCCAGGTTTATTGTAGAAAGAGGACTTTTATACAAGGAAACTCTTTCTGGTGGACACCAGGAAGACTGGCATCCTCAGAGACAGTTGGTAGTTCCAACTAAATACCGGGCCAAGCTCTTGAGCTTAGCCCATGATCATCCTAGTGGCCATGCTGGGGTGAACAGGACCAAAGACCGTTTGGGGGGGTCATTCCACTGGGAGGGAATGGGCAAGGATGTTTCTACCTATGTCCGGTCTTGTGAGGTATGCCAAAGAGTGGGGAAACCCCAAGACCAGGTCAAAGCCCCTCTCCAGCCACTCCCCATCATTGAAGTTCCATTTCAGCGAGTAGCTGTGGATATTCTGGGTCCTTTTCCGAAAAAGACACCCAGAGGAAAGCAGTACATACTGACTTTCATGGATTTTGCCACCCGATGGCTGGAAACAGTAGCTCTAAGCAACACCAGGGCTAAAAGTGTGTGCCAGGCACTAGCAGACATTTTTGCCAGGGTAGGTTGGCCCTCCGACATCCTCACAGATGCAGGGACTAATTTCCTGGCAGGAACTATGGAAAACCTTTGGGAAGCTCATGGGGTAAATCACTTGGTTGCCACTCCTTACCAGCATCAAATAAATGGCATGGTGGAGAAGTTTAATGGGACTTTGGGGGCCATGATACGTAAATTCATAAATGAGCACTCCAATGATTGGGACCTAGTGTTGCAGCAGTTGCTCTTTGCTTACAGAGCTGTACCACACCCCAGTTTAGGGTTTTTCCCCATTTGAACTTGTATATGGCCGTGAGGTTAAAGGGCCATTACAGTTGGTGAAGCAGCAATGGGAGGGATTTACACCTTCTCCAGGAACTAACATTCTGGACTTTGTAACCAACCTACAAAACACCCTCGAAACCTCTTTAGCCCTTGCTAGAGAAAACTTACAGGATGCTCAAAAAGAGCAAAAAGCCTGGTATGATAAACATGCCAGAGAGCACTCCTTCAAAGTAGGAGACCAGGTCATGGTCTTAAAGGCGCTCCAGGCCCATAAAATGGAAGCATCGTGGGAAGGGCCATTCACGGTCCAGGAGCGCCTGGGAGCTGTTAATTATCCCATAGCATTCCCCACCTCCAACTGAAAGCCTAAGGTGTACCATATTAATTCTCTAAAGCCCTTTTATTCCAGAGAATTAAAGGTTTGTCAGTTTACAGCCCAGGGAGGAGACGACGCTGAGTGGCCCGAAGGTGTCTACTACAAAGGGAAATGTGCTGGTGGTGTGGAAGAGGTGAACCTCTCCACGACCCTTGGGCGTATGCAGCGACAGCAGATCAAGGAGCTGTGTACTAGCTATGCGCCAACGTTCTCAGCCACCCCAGGACTGACTGAACGGGCATACCACTCCATTGACACAGGTAATGCTCACCCAATTAAAGTCCAACCTTACCGGGTGTCTCCTCAAGCTAAAACTGCTATAGAACGGGAGATCCAGGATATGTTACAGATGGGTGTAATCCGCCCCTCTGGAAGTGCATGGGCATCTCCAGTGGTTCTAGTTCCCAAACTAGATGGGGAAATATGTTTTTGCGTGGACTACCGTAAGCTAAATGCTGTAACTCGCCCAGACAACTATCCAATGCCACACACAGATGAACTATTAGAGAAACTGGGACGGGCCCAGTTTATCTCTACCTTGGACTTAACCAAGGGGTACTGGCAGGTACCGCTAGATGAATCTGCCAAGGAAAGGTCAGCCTACACCACACATCTCGGGCTGTATGAATTTAATGTCCTCCCTTTCGGGCTGCGAAATGCACCCGCCACCTTCCAAAGACTTGTAGAAGATCTCCTAGCGGGATTAGGAGAATATGCAGTTGCCTACCTTGACGATGTGGCCATATTTTCGGATTCCTGGGCAGACCACCTGGAACATCTACAAAAAGTCCTTGAGCACATAAGGGAGGCTGGACTAACTGTTAAGGCTAAGAAGTGTCAAATAGGCCTAAACAGAGTGACTTACCTTGGACACCAGGTGGGTCAAGGAACTATCAGCCCTGTACAGGCCAAAGTGGATGCTATCCAAAAGTGGCCTGTCCCAAAGTCAAAGAAACAGGTTCAATCCTTCTTAGGCTTGGCCGGTTATTACAGACGATTTGTACCGCAATACAGCCAATTCGCCACCCCACTGACAGACCTAACCAAACAGAAACAGCCAAATGCTGTTCAGTGGACCGAAAAGTGTCAGAAGGCCTTTAACAAGCTTAAAGTGACACTCATGTCTGACCCTGTACTAAGGGCCCCAGACTTTGACAAACCGTTCCTAGTAACCATAGATGCATCCGAGCGTGGTGTGGGAGCAGTTTTAATGCAGAAAGGACCTGATCAAGAATTCCACCCTGTAGTGTTTCTCAGCAAAAAACTGTCTGAGAGGGAAAGCAACTGGTCAGTCACTGAAAAAGAATGTTACGCCATTGTCTACGCTCTGGAAAAGCTACGCCCATATGTTTGGGGACGGCGTTTCCAC
This sequence comes from Natator depressus, assembly GCF_965152275.1. Classification (NCBI taxonomy): domain Eukaryota; kingdom Metazoa; phylum Chordata; order Testudines; family Cheloniidae; genus Natator; species Natator depressus. The sequence continues at coordinate 307,874,103 of NC_134234.1, forward strand.
CTGCAAACCGACCATGCTGCGCTACAGTGGCTTCACACTGTCAAAGAAACTAACAAAAAACTTCTTCGGTGGAGTTTAGCTCTCCAAGATTTTGATTTCGACATCCAACACATCTCAGGAGCTTCTAACAAAGTGGCTGATGCACTCTCACGTGAAAGTTTCCCAGAATCAACTGGTTAAAATTATCCTTGAGATGTGGAAAATATTGTTAGTCTTTATGTACTTGGTAGTATATTTAGAGATGCATGTGTCTTATTAACTCTGTTTTTCCTAGAGCTCCAGGAAGAAATCCCAGCCAGTGTTTCACCCTAGCTGAGATTTGGGGGGCGTGTCATAAATATAAAGGGAAGGGTAAACCCCTTTAAAATCCCTCCTGGCCAGAGGAAAACTCCTCTCACCTGTAAAGGGTTAAGAAGCTAAAGGTAACCTCGCTGGCACCTGACCAAAATGACCAATGAGGAGACAAGATACTTTCAAAAGCTGGGAGGAGGGAGAGAAACAAAGGGTCTCTGTCTTTCTTTATGCTGCCTTTGCTGGGGATAGACCAGGAATGGAGTCTTAGAACTTTTAGTAAGTAATCTAGCTAGGTATGTGTTAGATTATGATTTCTTTAAATGGCTGAGAAAAGAATTGTGCTGAATAGAATAACTATTTCTGTCTGTGTATCTTTTTTGTAACTTAAGGTTTTGCCTAGAGGGATTCTCTATGTTTTGAACCTAATTACCCTGTAAGGTATCTACCATCCTGATTTTACAGAGGGGATTTCTTTACTTCTATTTACTCCTATTTCTATTAAAAGTCTTCTTGTAAGAAAACTGAATGCTTTTTCATTGTTCTCAGATCCAAGGGTTTGGGTCTGTGGTCATCTATGCAAATTGGTGAGGCTTTTTACCAAACCTTGTCCAGGAAGTGGGGTGCAAGGTTTTGGGAAGTATTTGGGGGGAAAGACGTTTCCAAACAGCTCTTCCCCAGTAGCCAGTATTTGTTTGGTGGTGGTAGCGGCCAATCCAAGGACAAAGGGAGGAATATTTTGTACCTTGGGGAAGTTTTGACCTAAGTTGGTAAAGATAAGCTTAGGAGGTTTTCATGCAGGTCCCCACATCTGTACCCTAGCGTTCAGAGTGGGGGAGGAACCTTGACAACCCAGTTTTGTGAGATCCTTTTGTAGCTCTTCACAGTCTACCTGGGACTTAGCTATCTTGCGTAATTTTGTATCATCTGCAAATTTTGCCACCTCACTGTTTATCCCTTTTTCCAGATCGTTTATGAATATGTTAAATAGGACTGGGCCCAGTACAGATCCCTTGGGAGCACCATTACTTACCTCTCTCCATTCTGAAAACTGACCATTTATTCCTATCTGAAAATCTAAATACACTATATCCCCCTGGATCTCCTTTGTCCGCATGCTTGTTGACCACCTCAAAGAATTCTAGTAGATTGGTGAGGCCTGATTTCCCTTTACAAAAACCATGTTCACTATTTCCCAACAAATTATGTTCATCTATGTATCTGACAGTTTTGTTCTTTACGACAGTTTAAACCAATTTGCCCGGTACTGAAGTGAGGCTTACTGGCCTGTAGTTGCCAGGGTCACCTCTGGAACCCTTTTTAAAAATTGGCCTCACATTAGCCATCCTCCAGTCATTTGGTACAGAAGCTGATTTAAATGATAGGTTACAGATGACTGTTAGTAGACCTGCAATTTCACATTTGAGTTCCTTCAGAACTCTTGGGTCAATACCATCAGGTCCTGGAGACGTATTACTATTTAGTTTACCAATTTGTTCCAAAACCTCCTAATGACACCTCAAGTTCCTTAGATCTGTCACCCAAAAAGAATGGCTAAGGTTTGGGAATTTCCCTCACATCCTCAACAGTGAAGACCAATGCAAAGAATTAATTTAGTTTCTTCCCAATGACCTTATCGTCCTTGAGTGCTCCTTTAGCATCTCGATCGTCCAGTGGTCCCACTGGTTGTTTAGCAGGCTTTCTGCTTCTGATGTATTTAAAATTTTTTTTGCCATTTCTTTTGGAGTCTTTGGCTAGCTGTTCTTCAGATTCTTTTCTGGACTTTCTAATTATATTTTTACAGTTCATTTTCCAGAGTTTATGCTCTTTTCTATTTTCCTCATTAGGATTTATGTTCCTTTTTAAAGGATGCCTTTTTGCCTCTCACTGCTTCTTTTGCTTTGTCGTTGAACCATGGTGGCTCTTTTTTGGTTCTCTTACTATGTTTTTAAAATTGGGGTATACATTTAAATTGAGCCTCTATTATGGTGTCTTTAAAAAGTTTCCATGCAGCTTGCAGGGATTTTAGTTTTGGTACTGTACCTTTTAATTTCTGTTTCACTAACCTCCTCATTTTTGTGTAATTCCCCTTTCTAAAATTAAATGCTACAGCGTTGGGCTGCTGTGGAGTTTTCCCCACCACAGGGATGTTAAATTTAATTATATTATGGTCACTATTACCAAGCGGTCCAGCTATATGCACCTCTTGGACCTGATCCTGAGCTCCACTTAGCACTAAATCAGGAATTGCCTCTCCTCTGGTGGGTTCCAGGACCAGCTGCTCCAAGAAGCAGTCATTTAAGGTGTCCACAGTTATTGCCAATAGTTATTGGAAAAGGATGTTCTAGCATTACAATAAAATGCTAAAGTATGATAAAGTGGTCAAGAGATAATCCATTTGTTACAAAATCAAGTCAAAATTGAAATCAGGTTGTTCTTAATATGTTAGATGAGATCAAGGCTTTGCACAATCTTATGCCAGAATGTGACAGTTTACAAATGAACATTTCAGAGTTTCAATTTCTTGTTTTGGCTGAGAAGTGGTATTCTATCTTATAAAAAACCCCATCATGAACATAAAGTTACGGAGTCTGGATCTTGACATTGAAACAGATCATGATTTAATTGGTGGCCTTTCTGACACTTTATCAGAATTACAGGCTTTTGGGTTCATTGCATATAAGGAAAGTGCTGCTTCACAAGCTGAAACACTGAGAATATCCACACAGTTGAAAGAGAAATGATCTTGAAAGAGGAAAGTAAGGAGGAACTCCCAAAGGATGAAAGGTCATCAGACCCTAAAAAACTTTTAGATGCAACATTAACACAATTGAATGATAGGGATGCATAAGTATGATGGAGCTGGATAAACATTTGTTTTTTTTATTGGGTAAGAAACTGAAAAGTCTCAGCAGTGAAGACCTAAAGAGGCATTCTGGAAACTTACCGAACAGCTACCCTTACGATTTAAACTCTGAGAATTTTCAGGATGAGATTGAGCTCTTCACCAGTGTTTGCATATGATGCCGGTTTCCCCTACCACAGAAACAGCACCGTGTATATTTGGTGGTCTTCCTGTAACTGTGTCTGCTAATGAAAAAGTTTCAGCAAACTAAAATTAATCAAGACCTATGTAAGAACGTATCTTGGGCAGGAAAGGTTAAACAATCTGACAGTTATTTCTGTAGAGTTCTTGGAAGCAAACCAGATAGACTGGGATGAGTTAATTATTGAGATTGCTTCAGAATAGGCTAGGAAAATCCCTTTGTAAAAGTACTGAGTGGTGATTGCATTTTTTTAGATTGGGGATAGGTGCGAGAGGGGCCTGGAAAACCCTGTGCACAATACTGGCTATCCTAATTTATGGTGTCAGTAAAGTACCTCACAGGGGTCACTACACTCATCAGAGATCTCTGGAACACAGCATGCCTCCTCTTTCTTAGCCATCGCATTACCATGCCCCTACAACTCCTTCTGTGGTGGGGATGAGGGTCCAGGCAGAGATGGCCTGTAGCCAGCTACTGTTGCCTAATTGAAACACGTTTACAGCCCCCTTTGTGACAGCAGAGGACAGCACAAGGATCATATCAGTGCTGAGTATCTGACCTTGTATCTCAAGTAATTTTTATTGATATTCTAAGTTTGTAATATCTTATGCCCAAGTTTCTTGGATGAAGAGAGAATCTTCAAGCCTTCGCAGAAATGATTTTTGCTTCTTGCTGTCCTTCCGAGCTAAGCCAAGTTTTATATGACTCTACAGTTAAAATGTGTGATTCATCAAAGCACATTTTGTAATAATCAACTAGAAAATCTGTAATTGATTTGTACTTGAGTTACAGACTCCAAATAAATGTACTGTATCAACACTTGATACAGTATATTTTGTACAGTATCTTTTTTTGTTTTTTTTGTGTGTGTTTGCTTCAGCAGTTAAAAAGGCTATTCCACTTAAATGGAAAATCAATAGGAAAGCAGAGAAAGAAACATCAGCTAGATGGAAGACAGAGTTGTGGCATTAATCTATATATAAATCTTTTCACCTGTATAGATCTTAAGATATATTATTACTCCAGTGTCACAGCATGTGGGAAAGACCTTCAAATACACAGGCTTTCTTTTGTTCAAAATAGCCGATCCATTCTAAGGGCTGGTCTTCACTACGGGGTGATCGATGCTGCTGCAATTGATGCAGCGGGTGTCAATTTAGCGGGTCTAGTGAAGACCCGCTAAATTGACAGCAGAGCGCTCTCCGGTCTACCCAGGTATTGCAGCTCCCCCAGAAGATTAAGGTAAGTTGACGGGAGAGTGTGTCCCATTGATACAGTGCAGTGAAGACATCGGGGAAAACTGACCTAAGCTACATTGACTCCAGCTATATTATTCACGTAGCTGGAGTAGCGTAAGTTAGGTCAACTTACCCCCATAGTGAAGACAAGCCCTAACACTTTATTTACTATTTTTGATTTGAGACAACCTGTGATATTCTAGAAAAATGCATGCACCATATACTCCTGTGTCCCCCATGCTATTAGGAGAATCAGATTTTATTCAGATAATCTGGGAGTTTGGATAGTTGGGAGAGCAGGAGCAGCCACACAGGGAGCCCTCTGCAGATCTGCTATCCCGGCTCTGCTCGCTCACTCCTGTGACAGCGGGGCTGCAAAGGGCTCCCGGCACTGCCACATTTGCTCTCCTGATTAATTGCAGGTGCAAGGTTCAGGGGGAGAGTCTGTAGACATAGTGGGGCAGAGCTGAGACACCTGGCTCTGCCCTGCCAGGACCACAGCCTTCCCTGCACCTTGTGCCAACAGGAACTGTAGGTCACCAGCTCTGCTGTCACAGCACCACTCCCTGAGTCCTGTGACAGTGGGGCTGCAGAGGGACTCTCTGTGCTGCCCCAAGAGCCACTTAGAAGCAGTGTGGTTTCCTGAGGCCAGGGAATCTCAGAGAATCAGGAGTATACTGTGTATACTATAGTATACTCCTGATTCTCTGAGATTTGGACACTATTGTGTGTGTGTGTTTGTGTGTGTGTGTGTGTGTATATACACACACACACACAAAAGTGTTTCTTGCATTGTTGTGAATTAATTTAAAGTAATTCATTTCTCTCAATAATACAATAGACTGAATTATGAAGTCACCATAAACTCGTACAGAAAAAATTAACAATTTCAATATAACAAAAATTGTGAACTTGATCACACTCTAATGTTGTGATAAAGCTCCTTTCTTAATGCAATTCCTCATGTATAGTGTCGGCCCAGAGGAGAATTTTAAGAAAATTTGATGTTACTCAGATGAGCTGTTTTTAAATTCAGAGACTGAAAATACAGTGGGGGGTTGTTTTTTTTTTCTCCCCCCCCGCCCAGTTTAGTGCACTTTTTGGGAAATTGTTCTCATTTTTATTACCCAATCTTAACGCAACACTTGAAAGATTTCAAATGTCTGCGTACCAGTTTTCCATGAGGACTAGCACACAGAACTCTATTGAACTCTGTTGGAATGAAAGTTGTGGGGTTATATTAATGGTGTGTATCTCTAAAAGTATGGAGGACATATATGTTGCTGTCTTGTGGCATCCCCTGTGAGTAGCACAAAGCAACAAAATGCAGAACACAGACTCAAGTCCTAAGTGACAATCAGCCTGAAAAAGCCATCTTCTAATGGGGCCACTTTCAGGGCCAGTATTACAAACCCTAGCTCTGGGGCCACATCTAAAGATGCTGCATTTTAATATTGAGGTGATATTGGTAGTGAAAAGGGATATTCTTCTCTTACATCCTGTTACAAACCTTGAAGCACATGGAGTCTTGCTTCAGGAGATGCAAGTGACCACTGACTGGCAAACTTTCAGTGCCAGGAGCTGTCATGGCTCATCAACATCACAAGCAGTATGGGATGGTAGCTAACGTTAGAGAAGGGCTGTCCGCTCTCACTATATTGACATCTGGTCCAAATGCTATTGTGAATGGTAAGCAATAAAAATGAATGAGCATAGGCAGATTAACATATATAAGCTTCCAGCAGCTAACTGGCCAACCCTGCCCACCTTTCCCGGTTCTTACATCTAAAGTGGTGACTTTAATTCCTACCATGTTAACTGGTGATATCCTGGCAACAATGCAGATGGAGAGAATCTAATGGAGTGGGAATTAGCCGCTGACCTACAACTTCTCTATGACCCAAAGCAAATGCCCCACTTTCACAGTAGCAGCTGGGCAGCAGGCTCTTCACCCAACATTGCCTTTTCATCCTTCAGGCAACAGTCGCATGTGGTCATAGAACAGAAGGTGCTTGAAACTTTCCTAAAGTTTCAGCATTGGTCATCTTTGATCACCACAGGCCTGGGGATGGCAACAACAAACAGCTTATAGAAGGCCCAATCGAGTTTTTTGAAAGCTCAGTGGGAGGTCTTTCAAGCAGAAGTAGAGACATATGTCAGCGAACTCACTGAGTTGGACTTTACATGTCCAGCCAATATAAATGACTCCTACCAAATTTTTTGCAAATTAATTCAGGCAGCTGCTAAGAAATCAATCCCTAGAGCTTATCATTGACAGTATATCCTTAGATGGCTGTCAGAGGCAATTAAGCTCTACTAGGAATTCAAATCTTCTGGTAATGAACAGGAGGCTGTTAATAAGAGCAAGGAACATATTCAAGTGCTGGATCAAACCAGGCATGAATGATGGAGAGAGATAGTTACAAACATGGACTTTACTCATTCTAACTGGAAAGCCTGGCAGATCATCAAAAGATTTAAGCCTCAACAAAAAGGAGTTTCCAGTAAACACAAATGCTATTGCATCCCAGATAGTGGCTAATGGCCATACAGAGAATTTGGATAAATGTTCAGGCATTCAAACAAAACTGAGGTTACAGACAGCTAGTTGGCTCCTAGTGTGAATTCAAACCTGATGTCTCCTTTTCCAGACAAAGAGTAGGACCATGTCATAAAGTGCATGAAAACAGGAAAGGCTCCAGGCCAGGACTATATCCATGTGGAGTTTCTGCTTCTCCCCTCACCAGGTTTCAGAGCCCAGGTTTCAGAGAAAATGAATCAGGCATATCAGCATGTGAGAACTTTTATAGATGTTCATGTGGGTTGGATTCTTTTACATTAACAGACCATAAACTACTTGTAATCTTTAACAACAGAAAAGAGCTGGATCAAGCACCAATGAGATGCAGTGTCTATTGGTAAGATTCATGCAATTTAACCCGGTTGCTAAATATGTTCCTGGGAAAAATCTGGTAGTAGCAGACACACTATCTCAAAACCCAGCCTCACACTCAAGTACCTGTGAGCTCAAAGATCACATAAAGGTGTACGTGGATGCTGGATGTATACAGACCAGTGTCAGAAAAGAGACTACTCCAGATACCTTGACAGACACACAACTTCAAGAAGTTCTAACTTACATTAGAGCTGACTGGCTCAAGTCTTTAAACGAAGTGACAAGAGACTACTTTGAGGTATAGGGACAATTAATTGAGTTAAAAAGACTTATGATTAAAGGCAATTGAATAGTAATTTCAAATGAAATGAGGAAACCTCATCCATGAAGGACATCAAGGACTAACTAAATGCCATGAACGGGACAACATGTTAGTGTGGTGGCCAGGCATCAGCAAGGTCATAAAAAATAAATAATCTGTATGTAATGTAAACATTGCAGAACTAACAGACCAACACCACACAAAAACCCTTTAATACTCTTTAATACCAACACCTCTATCAGACAGAGTTTGGACATATACATCTGAATTCAGAGGACATTGTTATGTGACCATAATAGATTATTTTTCCAAGTAGACATCCGTAACGTACTTGAAAGACATAACATGTTACAGTATTATCAAGCAATTGAAGTGCACTTTTGCTCACTTTGGTATTCTAAAACAACTAGTGATGGTCAATGGACCACAGTTCACTGAAACAGGTCAGACTGGAAGGTTGGTCATATTGGCAAAGATCCCAGAGGTTTTTTGCCTTCCTCTGCATCGTGGGACATGGGTAACTTGCTGGGTTGAACTAGAGTAAATGGTGAAGGATTCTTTGTAACCTGAAGTCTAAATCATGGTTTGAGGACTTCAGTAACTCAGCCAGAGATTATGGGTCTATTGCAGGAGTGGGTGCATGAGATTCTGTGGCCTGTGATATGCAGGAGATCAGACTAGATGATCATGATGGTACCTTCTGGCCTTAAAGTCTATGTGTCTATAAGCTCACAATACCCATTCCGGCCAGTGCATTAAAAGATCTTACTGTGAACACAACTGCTGTATCTCTCTGGGAAGTAAGCACTGTAGCCAGTCCATATCTGTTACAGAAGCCTGACCTGCTAGCAGCAGTACTGTCACCTACCGTGTTGTGATGCTGGCAAACCAGGTGCAAGCTCTTGCCAAGGCTTTAGGCCTCAGGTGAGCACTGAAAAATTCATTGCTAGAAACCAGTCTGTTTCACCTGTGTGTTAGTATGGTTAAGATGGTTATTGAACTTATAACAATATGTTTAATGAAATGCTTATAAGTTGCTTCATGCATTAATCTCACTTTTAATATTTTTATCACATGCAATAAGGAAATATTTAAGGTTTTGCTTTATAACTGTAAAAAATGTTTGTTCTGAAACTGTGAACCTGTCCAGAGAGATCATATCTTGATCATCAAGAAGACCTATCAAAACTAAATGGGCCATTGTGGGACATCACAATACAAAGCCTTTGTTAATTGCCCCTTCGCATCCATGAAGAGGCTAAGTGCAAAAGGGCTTGCCCCACTAGCTTGAATTCTGGAAGTTGGAAATAAAAATAGCTGACAAGAAAATTTTTCATCTCTCTTTTGCTGGCCCCACGCTAGTTAATATTTTTATCAATGACCTGGGCAAAAACAGAAAATCATCTCTGATGAAGTTTAGAGATGACACAAAAACTAGGGAGTGGTAAATAATGAAGAGGACAAATCACTGATACAGAGTGATCTGGATCACTTGGCGAACAGGGTATAAGCAAACAATAAGATTTAATATGGCTAAATATAAATGTGTACCTCTAGGAACAAAGAACATAGTCTATACTTACCCGATGGAGGACTCTATCCTGGGAAACAGTGACTCTGAAAAAAATTGGGGGGTTATGGTGGATAATCAGCTGAACATGAGCTCCCTGTTGATGCTGCGTCCAAAAGGGCTAGCGTGGTCCTGGGATGTATAAACAGAGGAAGCTGAAGTAGAAGTAAAAAGAAACGGAGTACTTTTCTTTTTGAGAATACAGACTAACACGGCTGCTACTCTGAAACCTGAAGTACAAGTGGAGAGGTTATTTTACCTTTGTATTCTCTATTAGATTGAAGACCCCATTATCAAATATTTGTTTTCCACAGAGGTAATCAAGTCACCCTAAACCTTATCTTTAAGCTAAATAGATTGAGCTCTTTGACTCTATCACTATAAGGCATGCTTTCTGATCTTTTAATCATTCTCTTGGTTCTTTTTTGAACCTATTCAATGCATTAACATCCTTCTTGAACTGTGGGCACCGGAACTGGATACAATATTCCAGTGCCAAATACAAAGGTAAAATAACCTCTACACCTACTAGAGATTCCTGTGTTTATACATCCCAGGATCGCGTTAGCCCTTTTGGACACAGTGTCACACAGAGAGCTCAGGTTCAGCTCGTTATCCACAACAACCCCCAAATCTTTTTCAGACAGAGAGCTGACAGCTTCTTCAGGTCTGGGCAGCTAACAAAGTGTCACTGTTAAATAAAAAAACTGAACAGATTGTTTAGCATAAGTAGTTAACACACATTTCAAGGGACCCTTTGAGGTGAAGTGGTCTGTTAACACTGCTCCAGTCATAGGGAGGAATGGGTGGGGGAAGCAGTTGCAGGGGGAGTTGTTAGTGGTTCACAGATTGCTGTAATAAGCAATACATCCAATGTCTCTATCAGTTCATGATTGTTGGTGTCCAACAAAGTTATGATTTAAGGTCCTGGGCTTGTCTTTTGAAAGTGTTGTGCAGGTTCCCTTTGAGGACGAGGACTGATAGGCCAGATATAGAAAAGCATTGATATGGTGTTTTTTCCTTTGCATACATGCAAAAGTAGTTGTCTAAGGGCACCATATTGACGTAACCTGAGAACACGGATAATGTTCTGTGCAGTTGGGCTCTATAGGCCCATGGAGTTTCTAGCATGGAGTTTTTGTCTTAACTATAATGTTCTATTAAAACTGCTTTAAAGGGCAATGTGGGTGAACCCAGCCCAGAGATGGAAGGTGATTTTAAGCCACCTTTGCACCTTCCTGATTACATGCTGCTGCGAGGGCCAGTGTTGCCTTGGCATAGCTTAGGCAGCCATGGAGGGTTACAACAGCCTGGCCTTGGGGGCCTATGGGAGGTAATGTTGCCTGGAATCCCTTCAGGACTATGTACTATAGCTTCACCACTGGTCTCCACCTCCAGTGTGCTGGGGTTTGCAGTGGGGACATGAGGTAACAAAACCTGCTTTGACAAAGGCTGAGCCAAGGAGAATTTTCTGTTGGCTGGATTTGGAGTTCTAGCAGCTGCAGTATAAAAGGGCCATAGTGCAGGAAGAATCCCTCCCTGTAGTCTCAACCTTTATTTATTCTACAAAGTATTTTGAGTGGAATATAAAACGGAGTTGGGATCATCAGTGTGTGTATGTACTTGCCAATACTTGACATTAAAAGATCATATTTCTACATTCCATGTACACTCTACCTTAGGTTGAATTTCTTACAAAGTTATGCGATTCTGTAGCAATCCTAGTTTGGTTAACGCTAATAAAATATTATCTGAAATTGTCACCAAGCTAACACATTCACTCTGAGCTAATCATGGAATGATTTTTCTAAGCATCCTGCCCATAAGCAAAATACATTTGTACATATTTGACCACTAGTGAGGCTGCTAGCTCTTAGAATATCAATATTATTTTGTAACCATTTTTTTCCATTTATGATTTCACTATATTCAAAGCCCAAGTTACACTACATGTTTCATACATGATATATGAATCAACATAGCTAGAAAATTAGGAAGAATATTCATCGCAATATTGTTTAGGACAAAAAGGGTAGGGTTTTCAGATAGCACGTTTTGACATTTTTTTTATTCTTAATCACTCCTATTTGCCAATCAAGAGATGACTGATGTGAGACTTTGTGTGTATTCTGTTGCTTGTCTAAATTAAGGCAGGTTGTGTCTGTCAGAAAATTTTTAAAGTTTTTTCTTGAACTTTAGCTCTTATATAATTACTTCTTTTTAAGCTTTAAAAACGCTATTAACTTGAAAATGATGAATGTGAAATGTTAAAATAATATATACATATATATAGTATCATATTGTTCTACATTATCAATTTATTGCCATTTATTTTGGCCAGAAAAATCTGTTTCAGATTCTATTTAATTTGCTGTAAATTGCACTCTAATTTGAATTGTCTGAGCCCATTTAAATTCATTTGAAATGGGGTTCTTATCCTTTCAAAAATCTCCTAATAGATTTATAGACCTTATTTGAATATGACCTTATTTGATCCTAGGAAAACGTGATATGAAGCAATGAAAGGAAATGAGCTGTAAAACTGCAAGGAAAAAATGAGGATTTAGTTAAAAAATTGAATCAGTGCCACTATTTTTCCTTGCCTCGATGAGTTTGACATTGTGTTATTTGATATGAAGGCCAAAATTTTCATTTGATCCAATTAAGTGATACATTTGCATGTCTGGGATGAAATTTTAAAGGCTGACCCATTGATTTTCAGTGGCATGCCATATACTTAAGCAGCTACTGTAACATAATGTTGTTTTGCTATATATATCTTACACCTAAACACAGCAAATGTATCAAATGAAATGTACAGTATTCTACCAATCTATTATTGCTGTATGTACAAACACAGCACAAAGAATCACTTCCTCAGTGAAGACTGATTCTAAAACCAGGTTTGGCTTAAAATTATGCACATATTTAAGTGTTTTACTGGGCTGAGGTCTGAGGAAATGACAAGACCTCATAGGGAGGCTGTCAGTAGACCCAATAAGTGGAAGCAAGGAACGCAAGAGAAGATGACATCTCGCAATGGCTGTCTTAGCAGTGGCTTGGAGGGGCTTAGCTCTCCCCAGATTTCACTCCGTGTATGGGGCAGCATGGTAAGAGCTACAGCAATTTTTAAAGATCTACATCCATTTCACAGCAACAGAAGGGGCCTTCCCCCTCAAGCACTTGTCTTTTCTCTTGTACTTCCCTCTTTGCTCTCACTTTCCACATTAATCTGGAGGACAGAAGTCACTTCCCACATTATTGCTGAGGGGAGAGGAGGAGGAAGCACAAGAGACTTTAGCTGCTTGGCAAAACTTTCTGCATTGATCAGGGAGGAGAGAGATTACCTTTCCTCCCATGGGGTGTGTAAGAAGATATCAGGATTTGCTGGCTTGGAAGTAAGGGCTCAACTGAGAGTGAAAAATGATTTACAATGGAGATAAAATGGGAGATCCAATATTGTTGTGGGCATGGGAGGGCAGGACTCTTGGGATGCGGGGCAGCATGGAGGGGTTTGGAACATGCTGGTGGGAATTTGAGCATGTTAGGAGCCTTTGGACTGAAGATGTACTTTTAAGTATCCCTTCACATTCCCAAGTTTATACCAAGCTCCTCCCCTAGTTCTTCATGTGAGGAATGAGTGTGTATTGGATTAGTTCTAGCAGTGTAACGAGTGAGTGCTGAGAGAATGCAGAATTGGTTAATGCTACGTTTGGCTGATGCGGCAATTCATGGTGTTCGATGCCATCAGGTGGTCGAGGGACATCTACATAGAACACATCACTGGACATCGGCAATACCAGGAGGGATGAGCTGGAGTGCCGATGAGAAGCGCAGTCAGGAAAGGAACACATACTTTCCTCATGGATTGTATTTTCTAAATGAACAACCAACCTAATTCTCAATTACTGAGGGACAATCTCCACTCATTGATATATTTTGCTTTCCACAACCAAATTTCTGTACAACTTTTCATGAGTGATGTACCCGAGTATTCGGATTCTAATATCTAAACTGTATTGTTAAATCTATTCACCTAAATTTGGGTTATTGCTGATTATGCACTCTATGTATCATATGACTTTAAAAACAAACTTTGTATTTGTGGATACCCAGATGTACAGGCACTCTTTTCCCAACCTATGTATTTTATATATATATTATATGTAACCTATGTATTTTATATATATATATATATATATATATATATATATATATATATATATATATATATTTAACATTGGCTTTTAATAAAATTTTTAAATCTGTGAGAAAGCTAACTGCCTAGTAGCCCAGGACAAGTACAAGTGCTATTTGGACAAATAGTATCAAGTTTCTTGCCTGGTGGACAACAGCAGGAGAGGCTGGGGATTGGCCAAGCCAGTGGCAGGCACAGCAGCACAGAGATCAGAGGGAAGATATAGGAGCAGGGTATGAGCCAAAGAACAGTAACAGAATTGAGCTCCCAGTGTTATGGGGAAGCTGTCAGCCAAAATGCATAATGCCTTGCAGGAAGGGAGCAGGGCCAGGGAGCTCTCAGCAGCACAATTTGATGCTGCCTGAGTGTAAGCCTCTGCTATGTATGAGCTCTGAGGCTAAGCTGTAAAGTTTGAATGCCACTGGTGATCTGGTCAGATGGCTGTGGGACTGGATTATAGGGCCTGGGCTTTTCAGTAAATTATCTAGTCTTCATCCTACAAACATCCTCTGCAGGCAGGGAATTTATTGAAAGATTTTATTTTGGGTTTTTTTTTTCTTCCAGAAAGGATAGCAACCTTTTATTTTGCTAACCAACCAAGAATGGGTTCTATTGAAAAAAATTTATTTCAAGAGGAAGATTCAGACTTCTCTGCATGGTAGTTTTGTGACAGCACCATCCATTTAGCAGCAGCAATTTGTTTTGTTAATCAGTCCTAGGACTCTTCATTCAAACGTTTGTATTTACTTATGTATTTCAATTTATAGCATGCGGTCTAGGGCAGGTACTGTCATCTCCTCTGTGTTTGCACAGTGCCCAGCACAAGGGCAGTGTCAAGACATTTTGAATAATAATAAACATATTTTTAACACTCATTCAGGCTCTAGGTATCTCACCTAGAAAATTAAGAATACAGTCAGGCATGTTTATATCACACATGTGCATATATATTGGGTTTACTGGGGAAAAAAGGGGGAAATTTGCCTTGAAGATGTCCAGCTATGCTGTGGGAATGTTTTAGTTAGAAGAATCCAACAGATGAAATCAGTACTAATAAAGTCTCTGGGTCAATTGAGCTGGGGATTGATGTAATCTTAGTGAGGAGCATTCCTAAAGAGATCAGTACAGACAAATGTGTGGGCATGTTGTATCCATGATTCACTTTTCACAAAAAGGGGACCACTTCTCCTTGAAAAGTAAGAGACTTTGCCAAAGCTAGCGAGTACTTTACAGCGCTGAAACCCATGGTAGTGAAAGACAATCCTTTCCCCTACATCTGAAAATGGATTCTTAGAGTTATCAGATTTGAAGAGGTGAATGTTTGAGCATTTAGAATAGTTTTCCATCAGCACATGCTGTTTTGACAAAATTGAAACATTCAGCAGGAATGTGTCATTTCCGTCAAAACTTTTTTTAAGAAACCAGGCAGGCAGGCTGGCTTGTTGGCTAGCCAGCCTGCCTGGTTTCTACCAGCTCGTGTACCTGCCCATCCTCCTCCTAGGGTTCCTTGTCTCCTTGGCAGTCTGCCTGGTGGGTGGGCTCCTGACTCTCCTACCTGCTGGGCAGCTGCCCATAAGTGTTCAAAAAATCAATTTCAGGCCTTCCAAAGCATATTTTTAAACATTTCTGTTCTTCAAGTAATTTTGCATTTCTGACTTTTTGTTCCAATGTGTAGCTTTTATTTATTTATTGAAATGTGACATTTCCCTTGGGATAGAACTTCTTGCACAACTTTAGTTTGAAGCTTCCAGTGAACACCAGGAGGCCAGATTTACCAAACTACTCCAGTCTCTGTCAGCTTCATTGTTTCTCTTGATTGCATCAGAGGGGACAGATGGTCCTTTGGTATATAGGCCTTATGCCTTTGAAGACTCTGAAGCTGAGTACCAGGAACCTGAACTGGATCCTACATTTGGAAGCAGACACAATTAGGCCCTGATATGAAAGGATCCAGTGGTTGGAGGAGATCTCAAGCAGCTTCAAAAATAATATATGCAATTAATTTCATACATTTTATTTCCACTTTATTAGGAAAATCACCCCCAAAAGAAGCAAAATTTGACCCTAAACTGTTGTTTTCTGCTTCCTTATCTTTGTCTTTATTAAAAAATATATAATTCTGCTAACATTGTTTTAGAGAAGTTTCCCCAAAAAAGTGGTTAGTGAAATAACATAAATGCTATTCCTGTCCAAAAGAAAAGTATTAAATGAATCTAAAATATTAGAGTAATATGAAAAAGATGAAATATTTAAAAGGCTTTATATCTTCATAATATGGCTGTAAATTTTTTCTGCATTTTAAACTATTCTTACACTGGCTAATGTGCATTAAATAGTGCAGTGCAGCAACATTTCTCAAATAGGCAAGAAATAATGGTGGCTTTGGAAAACCATGTAACATTTTGTATCTTCATCTCAAATACTTTGTTGTTTGTGTAGAAGTGTAAGGCAGTTTCTATTGGCAAAAGCCTCCCATGTTGCTATGAAAATACTAAAATTTTCCTGCAAAAACTAGTAACATTTCACACTGTGGAAAAGTTAAAGAAAATCACAACTTTTGTTCTGCAAAATGTGGCTCTGTTCTCTAGTGGGGACTGCAAAATGTTATGCCTCTTCAGCTCTACATATTACCTGAATTTGGGTAAAGATTTGTGTAATGAAAACGGGCAGTTTTGCATATCTCTGGTACAAGTATTATTTAAAGACTCAATCCTGGAATTTGCTGAGCATCATGAGTATCTAGCTGAATAGTTCAAATTGTGAAGTTCTGGATCAGGTTGTACTCCATTAGATCCAGGCATGGAAGAGACCTGTTGATCTCCTAAAGCTTCATAGCATGGTGTCAATCAGTGGCCTCTCTTCACAACTGTGCATGGGGAGAGGGAGTCCAGATAAAAGATGTGGGTTTGTCGTGCTTTATCCCCGAGTAATTTTCAGGGATTTTGACTTCAGACTCAGAGTATTAACTTTCCCGTGAAGCCTCCCTCTGCTGAGGAACCTCCCTTCCAAGCAGATTTCAGCGTGCAGTTACAGGTACAGGAAGCCCTGGCAACACACCTTCACTGGACCTGCAATGTATGGGACCAAGAAAAGCCACAGGTAGTTCTGGAGCTGTTGTGGAGTCACAGAATTTCAAGGTAAATGGTTGTGGGCTTCTTATAGATCCTATGATTCCATGCAGATCTCAAAGGTCCATGGTGCTTGTGGTCAGATCCCCTACTTCATCCATAAAGCAGGAGCAGGGGGTAATATTTGGAGGGAATTCCATGAAGGGGAACCTCATAGTTTTCTTCTCATTTCTGGTTTTCCCATAGTAGATGCTGATTTGTTCCTGAGATTTTATTCAGTCTTTACCCAGCCAAATGTTTGCCTGTGACAGAATGAATTAGAACTGCAGCATATTGTCCATTGGTTCAGCATCTCACAGGAGACAGTCACCACCTTTTAGGATTGGATTCTTGGGGCCATATGGCTTTGGGAATAGTGAGGGAGGTAAAAATTCTTATTGATGTCAATGGAACTTGGTCCTGTGAAGATTAAGAAACATGTATGTGTAACACCCACAAACCCTGGTCATCATCAGCAGGATCAAACCTGGGACCTCTGGAGCTAAATGCATGAGCCTCTGCTGCGTGAGCTAAGAGCCTTGTAGCTGGTAGCTAAGGCTATAGCAGACTCATTAATCTCTAAGTGGTCTTGGTGCCACTAGAGGGGACAGAACACCACACCCTGGTGATGTGTGGGTTACATATGAGTTTTTTCTTTTATTTTTTTCTGTGCAGCAGGGATGTTCTATTGTGATTCAAGTTTACAACCAAAAATGTCATGCACAAGTGTTTTATTCTGAGTGAAAAAGTTTTGTGAAAATGATATGGAGAGTGTTCCCATTTGTAATGTGTAGTCTGCTTAAATTCCTCTCAAAATTATTATTCCACACCTGATGAACTGGGGAGAGAGCACCCTGCTGCTAGAAAAAAGAATCTAGTTTGAGCTGTTTGAAATACATCATTGTTTTTAGTTACAGTACTTTGAACCTGCAATCCTGCCTTAGGTCATGCTGAGCTGGGAAATAGTATAAAATTAGATAAACAAAAGCCTCTAAATCATACATTTACTGCATTATATTATATTGCACTGTCAAGAGGTATTTACCAGTTCATATTTTCTTTTAAACAAATTTTAGGAACCATTAACTGATTTTGCATATTCTTCCACCCATTCTTCCATAGTGATTCTACTATATAATTTAAATGTTATTTAGCATTTTTAGTATCTACGACTATTTAAAAAGTGCTGCAAATTAAAAAACAAACAAACTCACACCTTGCCGTTAGCTATCAGTGCTGAATAACACACTAGATCAGGCTTTCAGAACATCACTGATTTTAAACCCTTTGTTACCTTGGCAACAGAGAGGTGAAATGCACACCCCACATCTGAATGTTGACTGTTGCTAAGTGTGTAGTCCCAGGATGCTCTCTCTCCTAATTACATCACACCAACCTTTAAAAAGGACAAGAACATGCCAGAAAGTAGAGACGGGAAAGAGCTGTATCTCCTTGGCAATAAAGGATTGGAGAGTGCTGAACAGCAGGATCAGCATTCTATATTCTGTAATTGTTCAATAAAAGAGTTAAAACTGGGATACATTCTTAATGACAGGTTTTAGAGTAGCAGCCGTGTTAGTCTGTATCCGCAAAAAGAAAAGGAGGACTTGTGGCACCTTAGAGACTAACACATTTATTTGAGCATAAGCTTTCATGAGCTACAGCTCACTTCATCCGCTGTAGCTCACGAAAGCTTATGCTCAAATAAATTTGTTAGTCTCTAAGGTGCCACAAGTACTCCTTTTCTTTTATGCTTAATGGTGAATGACATAAGAGTTCACTTTTCCTTACTGACCCTCTGGTTCCACTAGTCTAATGTTAACAATACACATATACTGCATTTCATTTGGAAAATGCTTTTTAGGCCTTAATGAAGGCTAGATCTTAGGCTGCTGTAAATTGGCATCACTGCCAGTAGTCAATTTGCATCAGGTAAAGATCTGGCATTAGGTATTTAACTGAGCTGTTCTAAGGAGTTCAAGCTAGCTCTGGGCCGAGGTACTCATGACAGCTGTCTGCATGCTAGTAAAGCCTGCAGAATTATACTTGTGACTATGTCTCATTCCTTCAAGCATTGAAGGATGGAGAAAGTCATTTAGTTTCCATAATAGGCTCAGCATACACAAGAGGGCAAATTTAAATTTGTTGGGGATTTGCAGGCCTAACGTTTGTATATATTTGGGAAACCTGGTGGGGTGAAAGCTGGGAGAAAGCAAGTATTTCATGTAGAATAGTGCAGGGATGTGAGGAAAGCTAGAAAGAGTGAGAAGCAGTAGTTGCCAAGAGGGCAGAGATATAGAAAACAAATGTTGGATGACTGGTTATGGGCACATTCTGCAGCCATGGGATCATGGAGTGTTCAGGGCTCTGAATGAGTTAAATGAGATTGTTCACACACTCAGAGCTATTGTTTCAGGTTGTCTTCAAACTTAGGAACACACTGGTTACAGACTTTACACTCTATTACATTCCATTTCTTACACTCTGTTCACATTTTCAAAATTATGTTTTAAAAATGAAAGCTGAGATTCTGAAACACTTACATTGCAAGAGGTGGATTCTGAGGCAAATTACGTGGCCATGAAATACACAGGGTCCTGGATTCACTTTTCTCCTCCTGTGCTGCTATGACAGTTGTTCTCAGCTCTGGGTTCTCACTTGCAAGCCCTAGGAGTTGAGTATTTGGGTGCAGGGCATTCTCATAAAAGGGTTATTTCCACTAAGTGTAACAAATCCATGTGCTGTAGACAACTGACACATTTGCCATATCAATCAAACACACATCTGCAAGAGTTGAGAGTAGAATTAAACTCCAAAAATACAGGTCTCTCCTACCTGAGAAAAAGGAGATCCCTGTTAGCGGATTACTAGTAGTTGGTCCCTTATCCTCTCTCTCAGTCAGCCATACAGGGCAACACGACATGCAGATTCACTCACTCACCCCACTTCAGTGCATTATAATTAGCTCAACAGAGCCCAAGCTTCAGGTATGGTATAAACCCCTATCCCTTGGGTAGTGATGGTGGGTGTGGTATTATTGGACTGATATCGATACATTGGAAAATTGGTCTGAAATCAATAAGATGAAATTAAATAAAGACTAGTGCAAAGTACTACACTTTGAAATGAAAAATCAAATGCACAGTTACAAAATGGGGAATAACTGGCTAGGCAGCAATACTGCTGAAAAGGATCTGGAAATTATAGTAGAACTCTACTTGGCACTGGTGATGTCTCACCTGGAGAACCATGTCCAATTTTGGGCAGTGCACTTTAAGAAAGATGGGAACAACTTGCAGAGAGTCCAGAGGAAAGCAAGAAAAAATGATAAAAGGTTTAGAAACCTTTTTGTTTAAGAAAGGTTGAAAGAATTGGACATGTTTAATCTAGAGGAGGCTGGGGTTGGCAAGAAAGATATGACAATAGTCTTCAAACATGTTAAGGGCTGTTATAAAGAAGAGGGTTGATCAATTGTTCTCCATGTCTACTGAGGGTAGGACAAGAAGAAATTGGCAGCAAAGGAGATTTACGCTGGATATTAGGAAATAATTTCTAACTATAAGCAGTGGAGCAGATTACCTAGGGAGGGTGTGGACTCATCATCCTTGAAGGGTTTTAAGAGCATGTTAGACAAACACCTGTTGTCAGTGATGACCTAGGTATACTTAATCTTAACTCAGGGCAGAAGGATGGACTAGATGACCTCTTGAGGTCTCTTCCAGCCCTACATTTTTATATGTCTAAGAAGCAGATACTGCTATTTTAAAACAAAATTTGAAATTCACTTGCACTGCTTCTTCTTCTTAAAGAAGTTAGACATACAGCACTATTATAAAATTCTTATGTTTTTGGTCCAAAATATTTTAATTTTAAAAGACAACACTATGTTATTTCAGAAAAGAATAAATGAAAGACATCATGATGATCTCAGAAAAACCCAGACAGAAATCTCAAGTGCTGAGACTGCATTTCTGTCAGTTCTTTATATAAAGTTCCCTTTGTTCTTTTGCCCAGCTTTCAGAAATCCTACAAAAATAGTTTTTGGACAAAAGTTGATCACTTGTTGAGTTCTTACAAAGCACTTCTTTAAAAGAAGGGAACTAATCAGATAGCTGAGTAGTTCAGCTTGCTGAAATGAGGAATGTCATTTCCAAGGTAAGTTTGCTTCTGTCCAACAGATACTTTGGTTTTTTAAAGACAAGTCGAATTCCGGGTGTACTAATGAAATTTGTCATAGGGAAGCAAAACCACAAAGTATGAGGTTGTAGAGTGCTTCTGATTAATAAAAATATCAGGTCTTCCCATTTGCAACAAAAATGTATTTACCATTTTGACTTAGGAGATGATAGTATATCATAGTCAGAATCAGGAAGGTAGAGTAGCTTGCACACAAATTGAAAGATTCAGAGTCAATAGATCCTCTGGATATTGTACTTAAATGTCTGAGTACTAATTTCATGCAAAGTACAGTATGTGTATAGTATACACCATAATTCTGTCAGCTTTGTCTTCCTTTCACCATGCTAAAAAACTACAACTGTACCACGTTTTCAGCTTAATACATAATATGATTACTTCCAGTGTACTATTCTTATTATAGACATGCCTAAAATGAACAGTTGACCCTGGCAGAAAAGTTTAAATGAATTAAGTTCCATTTCTTTTTCTGTAGCTTTAGTGGATGCTTGCAAGACTCTTATGGACATTACCGGTGCTTTGAATTGGGAGAAGCAAGTTAAAAGAATTGGAAAATGCTATTGGACTAGTCCTTGACTGGTGTAAATGAGCACTGCCCCATGGACTTCAATGGAGCTTATAGGCACTTTGGCAGAAATGCTTCCAAACTATCTACAGGTTATTTGATATGTTGACCTGAATTTGATGGTGTCAAGGTTCCTTCCCCACTCTGAACTCTAGGGTACAGATGTGGGGACCTGCATGAAAACCTCCTAAGCTTACTTTTACCAGCTTAGGTTAAAACTTCCCCAAGGTACAAATTAATTTTACCCTTTGCCCTTGGAATTTCCACTGCCACCACCAAACTTTAACTGGGTTTACTGGGAAACGTAGTTTGGACATGTCTTTCCCCCCAAAATCCTCCCAACCCTTGCACCCCACTTCCTGGGGAAGGTTTGGTAAAAATCGTCACCAATTTGCATAGGTGACCACAGACCCAAACCCTTGGATCTTAGAACAATGAAAAAGCATTCAGTTTTCTTATGAGAAGATTTTTAATAGAAGTAAAGGAATCACCTCTGTAAAATCAGGATGGTAGATACCTTACAGGGTAATTAGATTCAAAACATAGAGAATCGCTCTAGGCAAAACCTTCAGTTACAAAAAAGACACACAGACAAGAATAGTCATTCTATTCAGCACAATGCTTCTCAGCCATTTAAAGAAATCATAATCTAACACATACCTAGCTAGATTACTTACTAAAAGTTCTAAGACTCCATTCCTGTTCTATCCCCGGCAAAAGCAGCATACAGACAGACACAGATCCTTTGTTTTTTCTCCCTCCTCCCAGCTTTTGAAAGTATCTTGTCTCCTCATTGGTCATTTTGGTCAGGTGCCAGCGAGGTTACCTTTAGCTTCTTAACCCTTTACAGGTGAGACGATTTTTCCTCTGGCCAGGAGGGATTTTAAAGGTGTTTACCCTTCCCTTTATATTTATGACAGATGGGTTAGTTGTTATGGCTCACCACTGATCGCATCTGACCGGAAGATTTATCCAATTCAGACTACAGAGTTCAAGAACTCAGAGTTCTATATCAGGAGAGGACTCTTGGGTGCTTGGCAAGAACACGTACACTGAGGACAATACCAAATTGATAAAAACTTTATTGAAATTAACATAAGAATAATAAATGCTATGAAACTTATAATTGCAAAACAGGAAAAGAATTCCAAAACTCCTGGTGGTAATATTTCTATTATAAATACCTTAACCTAACATACTCACACCCTTCCTTGAGGACCTGGTAATAGCAGGTGAGGGACCAGCCTCACTCCTGGCATGCCCAATAACACGATGGTGCTGGCTTCCCCAATAGTTAGGAATGTTGAGTAGTTATACCGTACTGCACAAGCTCAGCTGATAGAATGACAGATAAAAAGATAGTCTGTAGAATATAGGAAAACTGGAAAAAGCACTCAAAGAAACCGAAGCTTCAGGAGCTAGAAGAGCCTCCTGACTCTTCCTTACAAGGTATTTTATAGGCTCCTGAGACTATGTAATTCGGGCCCAACCTACTATACCCAAATCTTATTTCCGTACCCAAATAAATTTTTGGGTACCCTTCTTATAGATTCAAAGATTCATAGATACTAAGGTCAGAAGGGACCATTATGATCATCTAGTCTGACCTCCTGCACAACGCAGGCCACAGAATCTCACCCATCCACTCCTGCGAAAAACCTCACCTATGTCTGAGCTATTGAAGTCCCCAAATCGTGGTTTAAAGAATTCAAGGAGCAGAGAATCCTCCAGCAAGTGACCGTGCCCCATGCTACAGAGGAAGGTGAAAAACCTCTGGGGCCTCTTCCAATCTGCCCTGGGGGAAAATTCCTTCCCAACCCCAAATATGGCGATCAGCTAAACCCTGAGCATATGGGCAAGATTCACCAGCCAGATACTACAGAAAATTCTTTCCTGGGTAACTCAGATCCCACCCCATCTAACATCCCATCACAGGCCATTAGGCCTATTTACCATGAATATTTAAAGATCAATTAATTACCAAAATCATGTTATCCCATCATACCATCTCCTCAATAAACTTATCGAGTTTAATCTTAAAGCCAGATAGGTCTTTTGCCCCCACTGCTTCCCTTGGAAGGCTATTCCAAAACTTCACTCCTCTGATGGTTAGAAACCTTCATCTAATTTCAAGTCTAACTTCCTGGTGGCCAGTTTATATCCATTTGTTCTTGTGTCCACATTGGTACTGAGCTTAAATAATTCCTCTCCCTCTCCAATATTTATCCCTCTGATATATTTATAAAAAGCAATCATATCTCCCCTCAATCTTCTTTTAGTTAGGCTAAACAAGCCAAGCTCCTTGAGTCTCCTTTCATAAGACAAGTTTTCCATTCCTCGGATCATCTTAGTAGCCCTTCTCTGTACCTGTTCCAGTTTGAAGTCATCCTTCTTAAACATGGGAGACCAGAACTGCACACAGTATTCCAGGTGAGGTCTTACCAGTGCCTTGTATAACGGTACTAAAACCTCCTTATCCCTACTGGAAATACCTCTCCTGATGCATCCCAAGACCGCATTAGCTTTTTTCACAGCCATATCACATTGGCGGCACATAGGTATCCTATGATCAACCAATACTCCAAGGTCCTTCTCCTCCTCCGTTACTTCTAATTGATGCGTCCCCAGCTTACAACTAAAATTCTTGTTATTAATCCCTAAATGCATAACCTTACACTTCTCACTATTAAATTTCATTCTATTACTATTACTCCAGTTTAAAGGTCATCCAGATCCTCCTGTATGATATCCCGGTCGTTCTCTAAATTGGCAATACCTCCCAACTTTGTATCATCCGCAAACTTTTTTAGCACACTCCCACTTTTTGTGCCGAGGTCAGTAATAAAAAGATTAAATAAGATTGGTCCCAAAACTGATCCTTGAGGAACTCCACTGGTAACCACCCTCCAGCCTGACAGTTCACCTTTCAGTAGGACCCGTTGTAGTCTCCCCTTTAACCAATTCCTCATCCACCTTTCAATGTTCATATTGATCCCCATGTTTTCCAATTTAACTAATAATTCCCCATGTGGCACGGTATCAAACGCCTTACTGAAATCTAGGTAAATTAGATCCACTGCGTTTCCTTTGTCTAAAAAATCTGTTACTTTCTCAAAGAAGGAGATCAGGTTGGTTTGGCATGATCTACCTTTTGTAAAACCATGTTGTATTTTGTCCCATTTACCATTGACTTCAATGTCCTTAACTACTTTCTCTTTCAAAATTTTTTCCAAGGCCTTGCATACTACAGATGTCAAACTAACAGGCCTGTAGTAACCCAGATCACGTTTTTTCCCTTTCTTAAAAATAGGAACTATGTTAGCAATTCTTCAATCATAGGGTACAACTCCTGAGTTTACAGATTCATTAAAAAGTCTTGCTAATGGGCTTGCAATTTCTCTTATAGGTTAGCAGATTATGACACTTACTTTCTAAATATATTAATAAAGATTATCTCACTCCAAAACTGCCAACCTAGGCTCTCTTGGTGACTTCCAAGTTGGTGTACCTGCAGTTACCGACAAGTTGTAGATGCCAGATAAACCTGCTGAGTGATATGGATAGTTCCTCCCTTTGGTTCCCCAAAGTTCAGGGACCATTCTTGTCTGTGCCAAAGGTTGCCAGCTTTTATGCTGACATAGAATCATAGAATCATAGAATATCAGGGTTGGAAGGGACCTCAGGAGGTCATCTAGTCCAACCCCGTGCTCAAAGCAGGACCAATCCCCAACTAAATCATCCCAGCCAGGGCTTTGTCAAGCCTGACCTTAAAAACTTCTAAGGAAGGAGATTCCTTACCTGCCTAGGTAACGCATTCCAGTGTTTCACCACCCTCCCAGTGAAACAGTTTTTCCTAATATCCAACCTAAACCTCCCCCACTGCAACTTGAGACCATTACTCCTTGTTCTGTCATGTGCTACCACTGAGAATAGTCTAGAACCATCCTCTCTGGAACCACCTATCAGGTAGTTGAAAGTAGCTATCAAATCCCCCTTCATTCTTCTCTTCTGCAGACTAAACAATCCCAGTTCCCTCAGCCTCTCCTCATAAGTCATGTGTTCCAGACCCCTAATCATTTTTGTTGCCCTTCGCTGGACTCTCTCCAATTTTTCCATATCCTTCTTGTAGTGTGGGGCCCAAAACTGGACACAGTACTCCAGATGAGGCCTCACCAATGTCGAATAGAGGGGAACAATCACGTCCCTCGATCTGCTGGCAATGCCCCTACTTATACATCCCAAAATGCCATTGGCCTTCTTGGCAACAAGGGCACACTGCTGACTCATATCCAGCTTCTCATCCACTGTCACCCCTAGGTCCTTTTCTGCAGAACTGCTGCCTAGCCATTCGGTCCCTAGTCTGTAGCGGTGGATTGGGTTCTTACGTCCTAAGTGCAGGACCCTGCACTTATCCTTATTGAACCTCATCAGATTTCTTTTGGCCCAATCCTCCAATTTGTCTAGGTCCCTCTGTATCCTATCCCTGCCCTCCAGCGTATCTACCACTCCTCCTAGTTTAGTATCATCCGCAAATTTGCTGAGGGTGCAATCCACACCATCCTCCAGATCATTTATGAAGATATTGAACAAAACCGGCCCCAGGACCGACCCCTGGGGCACTCCACTTGATACCAGCTGCCAACTAGACATGGAGCCATTGATCACTACCCGTTGAGCCCGACAATCTAGCCAACTTTCTACCCACCTTATAGTGCATTCATCCAGCCCATACTTCTTTAACTTGCTGACAAGAATACTGTGGGAGACCGTGTGAAAAGCTTGCTAAAGTCAAGAAACAATACATCCACTGCTTTCCCTTCATTCACAGAACCAGTAATCTCATCATAGAAGGCGATTAGATTAGTCAGGCATGACCTACCCTTGGTGAATCCATGCTGACTGTTCCTGATCACTTTCCTCTCATGTAAGTGCTTCAGGATTGATTCTTTGAGGACCTGCTCCATGATTTTTCCGGGGACTGAGGTGAGGCTGACTGGCCTGTAGTTCCCAGGATCCTCCTTCTTCCCTTTTTTAAATATTGGCACTACATTAGCCTTTTTCCAGTCATCTGGGACTTCCCCCGTTCGCCACGAGTTTTCAAAGATAATGGCCAATGGCTCTGCAATCACATCCGCCAATTCCTTTAGCACTCTCGGATGCAACTCGTCCGGCCCCATGGACTTGTGCTTGTCCAGCTTTTCGAAATAGTCCCTAACCACCTCTTTCTCCACTGAGGGCTGGCCATCTACTCCCCATGCTGTGATGCCCAGCGCAGCAGTCTGGGAGCTGACCTTGTTCATGAAGACAGAGGCAAAAAAAGCATTGAGTACATTAGCTTTTTCCACATCCTCTGTCACTAGGTTGCCTCCCTCATTCAGTAAGGGGCCCACACTTTCCTTGGCTTTCTTCTTGTTGCCAACATACCTGAAGAAACCCTTCTTGTTACTCTTGACATCTCTTGCTAGCTGCAGCTCCAGGTGCGATTTGGCCCTCCTGATTTCATTCCTACATGCCCGAGCAATATTTTTATACTCTTCCCTGGTCATATGTCCAAGTCTTCCACTTCTTGTAAGCTTCTTTTTTATGTTTAAGATCCGCTAGGATTTCACCGTTAAGCCAAGCTGGTCGCCTGCCATATTTACTATTCTTTCGACTCATCGGGATGGTTTGTCCCTGTAACCTCAACAGGGATTCCTTGAAATACAGCCAGCTCTCCTGGACTCCTTTCCCCTTCATGTTAGTCCCCCAGGGGATCCTACCCATCCGTTCCCTGAGGGAGTCGAAGTCTGCTTTCCTGAAGTCCAGGGTCCGTATCCTGCTGCTTACCTTTCTTCCCTGTGTCAGGATCCTGAACTCAACCAACTCATGGTCACTGCCCCCCAGATTCCCATCCACTTTTGCTTCCCCCACTAATTCTTCCCAGTTTGTGAGCAGCAGGTCAAGAAAAGCTCCCCCCCTAGTTGGCTCCTCTAGCACTTGCACCAGGAAATTGTCCCCTACTCTTTCCAAAAACTTCCTGGATTGTCTATGCACCGCTGTATTGCTCTCCCAGCAGATATCAGGAAAATTAAAGTCACCCATGAGAACCAGGGCGTGCGATCTAGTAGCTTCTGCGAGTTGTCGGAAGAAAGCCTCATCCACCTCATCCCCCTGGTCCGGTGGTCATAGCAGACTCCCACCACTACATCACTCTTGTTGCTCACACTTCTAAACTTAATCCATAGACACTCAGGTTTTTCTGCAGTTTCGTACCGGAGCTCTGAGCATTCATACTGCTCTCTTACATACAGTGCTACTCCCCCACCTTTTCTGCCCTGCCTGATTCTTAACTGATTATATTTTTTGCTATATAGCAGATCTTACTGGATTTTACAGACCGGTAGGCTTCTTGCATTTCAGCAAAACTTATTTTTAGGAAACACATGCCTCAACACATCCTAAATTCCAAGGAATTAATACTGATATTAATATAAGAATGAAGTAGATTAATTTCAGAAAAAGAAACATATTATTTGATACAGCTGGCTGGATTAGTAGGATAATAGCTAGCAAAATAATCCTATGGGCTATAGATATAAAAGAAGCTAGAGAAGAGAAAACCTGGAGGATACACATATACAAAAACAATGGTTCACTTATCTGTACCTCAATATACAGCAATATTATAATTAAACTTGGGGATTTTCTCTGTTTGAATGTACAAGTGGTTGGACTTCAAGCCAGGTTTCACTGGAAAAGTAACTTTCTTTAGCTGTGAAATAAGGACTTTAACTGTGGTCCTCAGATCATGATAATTCATCCACCTTTTGCATCCTCATTTCTTGAATGGTGCTACTAGTCAAAAGCAAATAAAATTAATACAGGAAAAAATTAGGTAATTGTTTACACTTCATTGTTCATTCATTAAAAGACATGATACTTGTGCTCTGCAACTGAAAAATGGCATCTATCTCACATAAGTTCAGAGCCTCACAGATCATGCTTTAGACTGCCTTACAGTCCAGTGAGAATTAATTAAGGAGCTGGAGGATGGGACAGATGCAGCTTGACCTGACTTCTTCATTAAGATAGAGGGAACCTGCTTCTCCTAGGGAAAGGGAGCTGGGAAGTGAATCAGGAGGAAAGGAAGAGAGACCGGGGAGAACCAGAACTGAACAAACCAAACTCCTACCCTCCTGAAAATATTCTCACCAATCTATCCCAACTCAACCCGACCACATATCCTCTTTCCCTAGTTTTTTGGGGGCTAAGAAGATCTGTTGCTTCCGCACCTCCTTCAGCCTGGATAGGGAGGAAGAGAACCTCTTATTAAGGGTAGGGTAGAGTGGCTTGGGGTAGAGAAAGGGTTGAGATTGAAGTCAGGAGGGAGAATTGGTAGTTGCTGGGGGAGGTTAAGTCCTGACTTTCCAACTATCCAATCAGTAAATATACTTCTGAGGGTGTGGAACAACATTTTCTCTGTTTCTCTTTCACCCTTTAGGGAGAAGTCTCATGTTCCCTGGCAGTAAAGTCATTTTAAATATGCATTTAGAATAAAGAAAAGCAAATGCTAGGCAGGTTTCTGAAGAATCTTTATTTTAATCCAACATTTCCCAAACTATGGGTCATAAGCTTCAGGGGATTGAAAAACAGAGGGAGGCTGGGCCAAGCCTGAACTGTGCTATGACATGACCTGGACACCGGCGTCAGGTCACACTGCACAGAGCAGGGAGTTAAGCCCAGCCAGGCTCTCAGGAACTACCAATGCAGGGTGAGTATGGTGTGACATCTCTCTGCAGCTTTCTCTTGCCTCCAGGGCCACCCCTGGCCCCCCAAGACCTCCTACACCCCAAAGCCCATAGGGGGTCATGGCATGAAAAAGTTTGGAAACCATTGTTTCAAGAAATAGATTTTCATTCACTCTAAACCCATATTCATACAGATATATAGACAGTCAGCTTTCATTGGTATGGTTTTTGATGTATTTTGATTTTTAACTGGAGGCCTCAGGAACAAAAATGTAATATGTTTCTTTACCTAGCACCATAGTATCATCAACTTACCCAGAACCTTTTCAGGCCAAGATATCTCAAAGTGTTTCATAAAAGAGAGGCACAATAATTTTATGATACAGTCTGCAGTGCCAAGCTTAGTAATTCTGGAAGCAAAGCAAAAACGAGTGGGTCTTACGTTGTGATTTAAAGATTGAAAAAGATTAGCATCTTCTGGGCATTTCTGGACAGACAGTTTCAGAAAATGAATGATGTGTTGATACTGGGGGTGACACATGAGGTGGCCAGACTGCAGAGAGAAATTAAATGAAAATTCTAAAAGACTTTATAAATCAAGAGGCAGTTGTGAAGCTGATTTGGAATCAGAGTGGCAAACAGTATAATTGAGTCAGGACTAGGGTATGTGTGTTACTTCCTCTGGTATGGGATAGATCCTTGCAGCAGCATTTCATATGAGAAGTAAAGTGTTTAATTGTTTGTGCAGGGAAATCAGTAAAATAATCTGAACAGGCCAAAGGAAAGAAACTTCACATCAGGAAAAGAGGAGGGAGGATGCACCCAGGTCAGGAGTGTAAAGTGGCAGAAAGCAGATTTCACCACACCACAGAAATACAATTCAAAAGTTAAAGCAGAGTCCCGCTAAATTTTTGTGCTCCTAATCATGGTTGAAGACTACATAAGAGAGACTGAAAAACAAAGTAAAAGAGGGGATTAAGACGCCATGGCAGAAGAAATATTAAGATTCACGTTTATTACAGGCAATACAGGTTGCAACCCTCTAAAGTTAAGGTTGCCTGACATTTCCCATTATAAGAAGTTAAGAGACAGCCCATGAACCTGTGATTGATTATCTCTTGTCAAGGGGGTGGGGTGGGTGGAGCCAGGTAAGGATCATTAGGGAACTCAATGGGGAGGGAGACTGCAGAAGAGATGAGACTTGCCTGTGGAGAAAAATTCCATTGAGAGCAGGTCAGGCTCCTTTCTGGAGTGAGCCTTGAGAAAGGGCTTATAGAGGCAACAAACCAAATAGTAGGATTGACAGGGAGCAGGTTAGGCTCCTCTGTGGCAGGGCCAGTTAAAAGTACTTCAGTGGAGCCCAAGAGGGGTGGAAGAGTTCAGCAGAGAAAGGAGCAGAGGGGAGGATCTAGGTAGAAGCCAGAGGCCTGAGACCCAAAGAGAGGCTGTGGGGGAGCAGCACAAGGGGGCTAGGAGGTAGCAAGTGGCCCAGGGAAACAAAAGCATGTCTGAAGAAACATACCTAACTGCTTAATACAAGGTCCCAGAACTGGAACCCAGAGTGGGCTTGGGTTTCTCTACTAGTTTCTACTAGTCATCAGCCAGGATGGGGCTGATGACTGAGCCCAAAGAATGGGCTGAGGAATAGCTAAAACGGGAGGCCAAAAGCTATTTTGTGTTGAGATGTTTTATGAGCTTTTGATTGGACCTTTTTGTTACCCTGGAATGGGACTGAACTTTGGGACTTGCTTGGAGGGTGGAGCCATAGAAGGGCCAAGGAGAAGCAGATGACCTACAGGAAGTGCTGGAGACTAAGACCCATTGCACCTTGACCCAAGAGGATGATATGGGTGATGAGTACACTACCTTAACTTTGAATAGTACCCAAGGAAATCCACATACCAACACTTCTTAGAGGTCCGCAAATACCTGCGAAAACCACTAGCCAAATGAGTGCCTCATCTCTCTTTAGTGGGTGGCTCACAGAGGATGACAGCCTACTACTGTTATCAATTACTCCATTAGCTCAAGTGGAAAAAGATCTGTGTTGGATCCAAAAGATGCCAAGCCTGATGATGAACCATATGGGGATCTGTTATTTCACTTGCTCTTTAAAAAACTCTAAAAATTAGTGATGGCCGTTTCTTGTGGGAAGCATTACCTAGAGGTCAGGGCTTAGGGTCCTTCAACGTACGGGGATTGGGAGGGACTTTGGTAGCGGAGCCCAGGCCCTCTTACTCCACTGGGATCTGGCCCAGGGTCTCATGAGGGCAACAAGAGGTTGTGGTACCCAGGAGTACCTTAATGCCATCCGCCCTGGGCCACTTCTTATTATACCCCATTGTCCAAAGTTTGGTCTGTAATGGGAGAGTAAGAAGGGGGTCTGCTGACTTCTTGATACCTCCCCATTTCCAGGCATGGTGTGGTAGCTCTCTCCCTCTTGAAGCAGCGTCTGCTTTCTCTCAGCCAGGTCAGTTCCAAGTCTCTCCCTTTCAGGGGTAGTCCATGGACAAGACCCAGGGAATCAACACAAATAAACGGGGTTATTGTATGACAAGGGGAAATGCCTCCTTCTCAGGGTCTATCGGAAGCAGGTCCTCCCTTAGGGAGGGACCTTCAGGCTGTTGCTGATGGGAGAAATCCTGCCTTTCCTCAGGATCATCAAGGTAAAGGTTGTTTCTCTTCTCTGTCCTTCCCACAAATGAGCTGTTCTGCTCCCTTTTAGCTCCTCCTCTAGTCTGTGCATCTCTTGCAGGTGTGGCAAAGAGGTGCTGGCTGAGCTTAGAGCAGCTCCTTAACTCCCTGTTGCCCAGTGTGGGGTTTGTATACCCCATCACAAAATTATGTTAAAAACACCCTAATGTTAAAAGATCATTAAGGTTGCAAAGTCAAGCACTAAAAAGTTAGGAAATTCTTGCACATGCAATCTTAATTTGGCCCCCTTTTGTGTATGAACTATGCTATCTTTAACCTGATCACATACTGTTATTTCCATGGGACCCCTGCATCATTCACTGTATAGGATGAACTGTGCATAGGAGTCAATCAAGGTTGTTCAGAGAAACAGCGTGTTGTCTGTAGGATCACTGCAGGAGCTGGAGATGCATAGTGAAGGAGGCAGAGGATTGAAGAAGGAGAAAGGATGATCTCAGAGTAAATGCATTTGAAGGCTGCCCTGGCGAAGCGGATTCTATCCCTGCCTCTGCCACAAAGTTCCTGTGTGCTGCTGGGCAAGTCACTTGCACCAGACTTCTCACAGATGGTCACTACTTGTGTGCTACTCATTTTCTGGGTGCCCATCTTCAAACAATTGGGGTCAGATTTGTAGAATTGCTGAGCATTCACAGCTGCAAATGAAATGAGTGGGAACTGTCTTTTATGTGTTCAAAGTGCTATAAGATACTAATTTCTCTGCAAATCAGGCCTTAGGCATCTCAAATTGGACACCCAAAGTTAGAGTACATGTTTTACTGTGTGTGTGCCTCAGTTTCTCATCTGTAAACTGGGGATGATATCACCACCTCATAGCAGTGTTGTGAAGATAACTTTAGTAACCATTTGTGAAACACATGAAGAAATTAATAAGAGAAGGGTTTGAATAATGTGCTGTAAATAAGGGATGGAGCCACACTGAATGATGGTGAGAAAACAAAATATTGAATAGTTGCTCATTGGGTGATCTCCATCCATCCCATGCACTGAGTGAGGCAGAGGACCTGTGGGAAAAAAGTACGATCTTGTGTCACTTTTTGGGGTGCAATCCAGACGCATGAGAGGTTGTCACCATTTGTCCTGAACTCTGACTCCAGCAGACCACTTGTTGCATCACAGACATAGTCTGGTCTGAACCTCAAAATATGACTTCATGTAATAAAAGACTGCAGCATAATGTACACACACAAGGGGGCTCAATTAAGGTTGCATAGGCAAATTTAATTCTGGCATTTCCTAACTTTGATGTGATTCACTTTGCAACCTCAACTTTCTTTAAATGTAGGGGGGTTTTTTTGTATGTAATAACAAATAGGTGCATCACCTGCCTTTGAGCGAAATTATAGCCCATAGTGATACAAGATACTTAATGGAAAAATGTATATTATAAGGGATTGGATTTTCTTCTGTTTGTATCGGGCCTCACACAATGGGGTCCTGGTGTGTGATTGTGGATCGTAGGTGCTATGGTAATATAAATACATTGCACTAAAAACAAACAATAATGTAAATTAAAAAAAAATACAATTGCTATGGGGTAGAAATTGCTTGTATTTGAACAGGTAGAATATGAGCAAAGAGAAGTTCCATCTAAGATGGAATTTCTGAAGGGTTTCAAAGAGCTCAGTGGTCAGTTGTTTTTGTTGTTGTTGTTTTTAAACAAAGCAGCTAAAATTATTAATAGGCAGAAAAGGGAAAATGGCTGTCCACTGTCAGCATTTTAACTAATTCCCTCTCTAGTGTTTTGAATAAAGATATTCACTTTGAAAGCCTTTTGTGAAAAGCATGTCAAACCTTTTCTTTGCATCAAAATATCATTTAAAAAGTTTCCATTAAAATGGGAAAATTTTAACTCAGGCTCCAAAGTGTTGCGTTTGCACTAGGAAAAAAGCCATATTGCTATCAGGAGTGATACTGCTGGATTTGTTATAGCTTTTGCAGAAAATCCCTGTGGGAGTTATATACAGCACCTCATTTAACTGGACTATAATTGCTAATGCCCCGAAACAAAAGGATTAATGTAAGACTTGAACTGTTGCTGCCAGACACACTAAAATGTCATTGAGGGTATGAAAAATGCAATTATATAGACCTTAAACAAAAAGAGAAACTAAAGTCTACATTATACAGTGATGTCTGTTCCCTTATTAACACCTGGGAATGGGCTGATTTGAGTTCCTGCTCTTATTATAAATGCAAATGTTCCTTTAGAATTTAAATGCTATGGGACTGATCCTGCAATTTTAATCCATTGACTCAATTTTACTTGCTTAAGGGCTGCCGAAA
Source organism: Natator depressus (assembly GCF_965152275.1). NCBI lineage: Eukaryota > Metazoa > Chordata > Testudines > Cheloniidae > Natator > Natator depressus. Next base: position 307,908,259 of record NC_134234.1, read on the forward strand.
TAGGCCCCAGGATTACTTTTCAGACATCATAATCTAGTAGCTATGTATAAATGTTCCCTCCAATCTGCATAGCAGCACAATGAGAAATAGGCTTACTTCTACTGAAAAAACAAGCTTCTGTGAGCTCTCCATGTCTGGTGTCTCCAAGTTCATTGTCGTACCACCTGCTGCATAGCTGCTTCAGTTGAGTTCTGGGTTGGAGTTCAGCGGGAATAATGCTGGTGTGTGTTAATATGATGGGGATGCAGAGAGGTAGGACAATGAAATAGGGGCCAGAACATGTTCCCTTATTCACAAAGCAGTCTCATTGGTTTCAATTGAATTACGTGCATGAATAAGGCAGGCAAGAGTTTACTCACAGGGGAAAACAAATAATAGTTTAGCAGGAAAAGGCACAAGACAATGCATCACTTACTGCTGGAATTGTTCCATATTACATAGGAGTAAATTCATACATAGTATGATAGGAAACATAATTTATACAAAGGAGGGAGCGCCTCATCAGCCTACATCCATTGTCTAGCTACTCTGGAGCTGCAAAAGGGAGTGGTATATTATCAAGGGATTTCCCTTGCTCTGAGAAAGATCTCCAAGTAACTTACGAACTCATTGTTCTGGGCCCCCTTTGTGCCACTGTAGCAGGGGCTAGGAGCTGGCCTGTTTTATTTGGTCCAATGCTCCCTGTTTTTCCACCCCACTTCTTTAAGCTATGCTTAAAGCTATTGCATCAGTCCTTTAGATATGGGGGTGTATGTACATATGTGTCTTGAATTGCATAAACAATGTATATACTGTAATTGTGTTTAAAAAATGAAGCACATGTGCAGATGAAATGGAGCTCTCTTTTGTTTCATTCCCCTGATTGAAGAGCTGCATAAATATGGGTTGTGAATCATTGAGGCCTCAAGCGGAGAAGCAAATTAACCTTTATTTTAACATTTAAATATCTGTTTAAAAATATAACAGTACTTTTGTTTTCATCTCATGCATAAGACAATTGCATCTCACTAAAATGCCATGAAGGAGAAAATAAGCGAATTGCACTACGACAGTATAAGTTATATGGATATAGCCTCTTGCTTCTTAAGCAGGAAGTTTTAAATGTTCAAAAGTTGTGAAGAAATTATTTTTGAAAACTGCAGTATCATAGGACAACTCCATTAATCAGAAATCAGCCAGTGGATGCTTGGAAATATTTCATAGTAAAAATTATTGCGAATGATAAGATTTGTCAGGGGCATGGGAGTTTCTTTAGACGGCCTCCCACAAAGACACTATAATCAAAGTTACAAGATGAGGAGGAATTTATCCAAGATATGTCATTCAGAGAACAAAATTTCTTTAGTGATTCACTCACTAATGGTTTTTTAGCACATAATATTCCAGCAAGAAGGGTCTTTTTTCGAGCGGCACCTTGCAGAGATTAAGTGTTTCTGGTAACAAAGTGAGAATGGTTGAAAACTCTTCCCTCCTTCTGCAATGATGTGAAAATTGTTCAAAAAACCCAAACAGAATAAAAGTAAAAATATAACTAATTGGAAACTTTGCCTACTCACTTGAACATTTAAATTAGGAAACACAGGGAAGCTGTACGAATAAAAGGATTGGAAAATCAGGTCTAGTCAGTATTGTTACCATCTGGTGGCTTCTCAGTAGAACATTTTTAAATAAAACACTGGGAAAGTCCCTGCTCTGCTTGTTTCAGGGCAAGGGCTTGTACTAGGTCTTTCCACATCCTAGGTGAGTTCCTTAACCAGGGGGGAATTGGCTATTCTGCAGTTGGTCTGTCAATCAGTCACACACACGTCTTCTCTCGTACACACACACATTCATAGTCACAAGGTGTTTTTGTTCCACATCAGAACAAAAACAAAATTTCACACACTCATTTTTTTCTAAATGGACTTCTTGTTTTCTAGCCCGCCCTACTTCTCAGTGGCCTATGGGGAAAGAAGGAGTCATTTCAAACCATTTGCTATTGAAGGAATGTCCTCAGTAATATGCCATAAAAAACATAAGATGTAACCTTGTTGCAAGTATGAATAGAGAAGGCTCTTTAGTGAGCACAGTAAAGAGACAACTCCCTCACTATTAGGAGTAGTTTCTACAGATAGAAGTTTGGGGGGAATCTGGTCCTGTTATTCACTATGTTCTACCCATCCTGTGTATATATAGATTTCCTCCTCCGTGGCTTTCAGGCTAGTGCCTAATTCCAATAAAACGTAGAGGGAAAAAAAGGTAAGAAATACCACCCTTGGTGTGAAGTTCTGTAGTGCAATCCTGATTTTACTAAACGCTAATTTACCACACAACTCTTTGAATTCAAAATGCCTTTGTGTCTTCCAGCCTAAAGGCTGGTTATTGCTTATTTCTTCAACTTTGTGAAACTCATGTCCTTCCTGCAACATTCTTAAAATCTGAGTTCTCCTGTATCACATTCCAAATGCTGTCAATTCTTTATACCGTACAGTGCGTACTCTGTCACAAACAATAGCACTGCCCCTAATCTATAATGGTGAAACTCCTCCTCACATAAAACAGAAGTAAGGCTGCTACTGAAAATCTTCTTGGAAAGCTGTAGCAGTTTGAGAACATCCAAGTTGGGTCAGCAAACCCAAACTGGGGAGACAGGTCTTCATAGAGCAGATTTGTGGTATTTCACATAGGTTCCACTGTCCCCATCATCTCTGGGACTAGGGTGTTGGTATGCAGACACCCACTTTTCTGGTTTCTACTGTTTTCAGCAAGACCAGTGCCTAAAAAAGTTGTTACCATTTGTGATTTGATCAGGGATGAGCCCTCATGATCTCGCATGTGTAGGCAAGATCTACCTGGGTAGCACTGCAACACCATTTTTAGCCCAGA